>NC_089757.1:9623769-9646269 GCF_040412425.1 Macrobrachium rosenbergii | reverse complement strand
ACCCTGGACTCTGGGCAAAACCCTTACTCTGAGCACAACCCTGGACTCTGGGCACAACCCTTGACTCTGGGCACAACCCTGGACTCTGGGCAAACCCTGGACTCTGGGCAAAACCCTTACTCTGAGCACAACCCTGGACTCTGGGCACAACCCTGGACTCTGGGCAAAACCCTTACTCTGAGCACAACCCTGGACTCTGGGCACAACCCTTGACTCTGGGCACAACCCTGGACTCTGGGCAAAACCCTTACTCTGAGCACAACCCTGGACTCTGGGCACAACCCTGGACTCTGGGCAAAACCCTTACTCTGAGCACAACCCTGGACTCTGGGCACAACCCTTGACTCTGGGCACAACCCTTGACTCTGGGCACAACCAGTGAGAAACTATACATGAGAACAATCTTGGATTGTGAGTGACGCACTGGTGTAGGACTGAATTTACTTTGAAAAATTTATGATTTACGAAAGAATTTGGGTTGTCAAAGCTGTAGATTGTTTAGAAAAGTACTGTTTCCAACATTTGGCAACATTCTGAACAAGTTGTCATTAAAGTTTTTCCAATATTTTTGGAATTTTTTTGAGGTAGCTTATACCCCCTTGCAAGTAATCCCTGTACTTAGGCTACTAGTTTAAAGTAGGCTACTCAGCTAGGCTTCAAGATATCTAGGTTAGGCTGACCCAAAACAATGTAAGTTAGGGTAGACTACCTCAACCTAATTTACCTTACAAGTTTGTCTTTATTCCAAGCGTAGCCTAAGCCTATGTAGGCTAAATGTGCCAACATAGGCTAAATGTACCATATTGCCACAGGGTTAGGTAAAACCTTTAATGGTAGGCTATTTTGTTCATTCCATTACTTAAATTAATGGCATATACTTTAATAAGTTTCCTGTAGAGTTTCAGGTATTTACTGATTGCTTTGCTTTCCATCTGTACCAATTGCTCTATCTGTCCACTATATATATGGTGCAACTTGTGACATCACTGCATAGTTGGGCATGTGTGATATTGCATAATTTTCTGTAGAATAGGTCTTTTAATATTTAATGTTGTATGTTCATCATGTGTTATGTGGTAACATCATGATGCTTCCATATCATTTTGATACCGAGTTACTCTTCAGCCAAGGTTGAGAATAGTTGGTACTATTGTATTTTGTCCCTGAAGCTGAGAAATGACACACAGTAGTCTGTACATTGTCATGAAGTGAGTTCTTAGAGAGTTTACAACAAAGGTGTTAATTCCAAACTTGTGAAATATGGATTTATGATAGTTTTTTATGTGATCCTAACAAATATGATAATGATTTCAGTTGCAATGCTTGATTAACCTATTAAAACCCCCATGTCTGACAAGTGGGGAAATCCCAATGAGAAACTATACCTTTTGGGTCAGGTTAAGTAAATAGGACCTGGTGTCCTAAGTGGGGTTAGGTTAAGAATGTCAGGTGGTAATTTATCCTTGTTTTTTTACTTATTGCCCCCTCCCATAAATACCAGTTCCCTACTGGAACCTCTTGCCCATTACTGTTAGATATACTGTAGAGGAGCGTGTTGTAGTGTGTTGTCCAAGTGTTTCATATTGAAATGAATATTAAAATCTAAGTCATAACAGAAACTTATCAGGAAAACCATATTTCGTTAATTTCACACTGGACATTATCATTGTGAATATTTACCCCTTTTAACCAGCTCTAGGCTAACCTACAAATCTAAGGTTTGTGCTGTGAGCTGAATACAGTATACTAAATTAAGGATTACAGAAGACCAATTTTTCTTATCTTCAAATGAAATTTTTAGAAGGGGACAATGGGAAATTTTTTTCTAAGTGCATTAGTTACTTTTTTCAAAATAGATTGCTTAATTTTGTGAGGCCAGTCTAGGCCTTCATTGCACTACAGCACTGCATTCTGTACCTATGAAATAAACTCAGCTTTTCATAACTTATTTTAAATCTATATACTGTATAGACTACTAATTATCGGGAGCTGTGCTTCAGGTCACTGTGCATAGTGGGGCCTGTTTTAATTTAAGTAAAATATACTGTATATAAATTCAACACTTATAAGCATGAACTGAAGTAAATTCGTATTCTCTACGATAGTATTAGTGTTTTGTGCCAACCTGCTGTTTGTCCTAGCCTAGGTTAGAATCCTGGCATGGGGCAAGAGTTTTAATAGATCAGTATCAAACTTTGAAACTTGGAAAAATTCACAAATTTAAGAATAAATATATTTAAGAAATCCACATACAGTTTTGGAGCACCATGCTCCCTCTTCAGTGTGGGGACACTAAAACCCAACTGCAATTCATTATGAGTGAAGTTAACAAAGTTAAGTATACCTTAGTTTAACCAGACCACTGAGCTGATTAACAGCTCTCCTAGAGAGGGCTGGCCCGAAGGATTAGACTTATTTTACGTGGCTAAGAACCAATTGGTTACTTAGCAACGGGACCTACAGCTTATTGTGGAATCCGAACCACAAGTTTAATACATGAAATATCAGTAACTAATAAAACAGGCTAATTTCATGGGAAAATTGTTGTTGTTATTTAAACAGGACATAAAAGAAATAATCTGTCAAGTTAAGGAACAGTTATTGAGGAGTAAACAAAATAAACAAGAACATAAAAAAATTGAATACAGTGAACCCCCCGTAGCCTATTCGCGGGGGATGCGTCCCACACCCCCCAGCGAATGGGTCAAATCCGTGAATGCTTAAAACCCCTCTAAAAACACTTAGAACTGCCCATTTTGATAGCTTAAACACAGAAAAACCCTGTAAAAATGCTTATACCTGAATATTTTAATAGTTTTATCACAAAAAGTGCATTTATTCATGAAAATTATATGAAAATACAGTAATTAGTGAATATTTCTCAGTGAAAAATACCGCAAATTGGCGAATTTTTCGCGAATGATGGCTAGATATGTTCCACAGAGAAACCCGCGAATGCGTGAGTCCGCGAACGTTGACAACGCGAATACAGGGGGTTCACTGTAATATTGTTTGGGTCATAACAATGAATTATTATCTTTTGGATATTCCACAATAACTGGTGCTTAACTTGACATTCCTTAAATGCCCTCTTTACATAATAACAATGCCATTCCCATTAAATTAGCCTGTTTTATTAGTAACTGATATTTCAGGTATTATATTGTTATTTCTTCTTTCTCCCCTAGTTAGTATCACTCATCATGGAATGGAATGGATTATAGAATTTAGGCCAAAGGCCAAGCACTGGGGCCTATGAGGTCAATCGGCACTGAAAAAGAAATTTTAAGTAGAAAGGCTTGAAAAGTGTAACAGGAGGAAAACATCACAGTTGCGCTATGAATCATTTGTTAGGAGAGGGTGGAAAGAAAGCTGGAAGAAAGAGACTGTGAACAGAGGTACACCAAAAGGAATAAAAGGGGTTGCAGCTATAGGCTGAAGGGACATGGGAAGGAACCTTAAGTAATGCCACCTTAAGTAATGCCACCTTAAGTAATGTCTACAGTGCACTGACGGCACTACAGTATCCCCCTACGAGGTTCACTCATGGTGAATTGTAGTTAGGTTTTAGTGACTCCATACTGAAGAGGGAGCATGACTCTTCAAAAGTAGATGTTGATTTCTTAAATATATTTGTTCTCCTATTTGTTTTTTTTCTTTTTCAAGGAGGAGTTTCCTTACTATATTCTTAAACTTAGATTCTAAGTATTCCATAGATAATGCATCAAAAAGAATATTAGAAAATTGAGAAGTTATGATTCTTTTTTATGTTGGTTATTATAATCATGTTTGATAATATATTTTCTAGGGGTTTAATAGGTGCATGTAATGGTGAATATGTTAATTAAGTTTTCAGTATGATCCTGCTTTTGCAAAAGCTACCTTGATATTGTTTGCAAGAGTATAATTGTTGTAAACACAACAAATTTTGCATAAATTTATACTGTGCTAGCCATTTATGTTAACTGGTGGGTCAGTATCGCAAAAAGCAATTTGGGTTTATTGTAAACTTGATTTTTCAGCCCTGAAACTGGTTTAATCATCATGGAACAGGACGAGCAAGAAGATCCAGCTTTAGCCGCAAAAAAAGCAGCTTTGTTGGCGTTTTTAGATGCACCTTCAAGTGTTAATGGTCATGGTGATTTTCAAGAAGCTTATCTAACTCCTTCTGTCTCAGAGGGTAGTGGTAAATCAGAAACCTCAGTGCAAAACTGTACGTTACAAAGTGTAGAACAGATGGAACAGGGAAATGGTATTCCCTCCACAATGCATGCATCAAGTCCTGAAGCTGACTGTCATAAAAACTCTGAATTTATTTGTGTAGATAGTGAATCACCTAACACTGCATCAAGTCCTGAAGCTGACTGTAATAAAAACTCTGAATTTACTTGTGTAGATAGCGAATCACCTAACATTCAGGAAGAGATATTTGCTCCACTGTTGGCTCTTAATTTTGAAAAAGAATTCCAGTCATCTGAGGATAACTTCACTAAAGGTTGCAAATGGTAAGTGTATGGCATATTTCATGTTTTCTAGTGGTGCAGAAATTTGAGTACTGTTCGCACATACAGTAAACCTCCCTGTATTCGTGGGGGATGCATACCACACCCCCCTCCCCCTCGCGAATAGCTAAAATTCGTGAATACTTAAAACCCCTCTAAAAACACTTAGAACTGCCTATTTTGATAGTTCAAACACAAAAAAAAACTCTAAAAATGCTTATACCTCAGTATTTTAATAGTTTTATCACAAAAAGTGCATTTAGTCATGAAAATATGAAAATACAGTAATTAGTGAATATTTCTCAGTGAAAAATACCGCAAATGGGCGAATTTTCCATGAATAATGTGTATATACATTCCACAGAGAGATCCGCGAATAGGTGAGTCCGTGAATCATGAGACCGCGAATACAGGGGGTTTACTGTAATTTAATTTTTACAGACTTGAAAATACCAGTCTCTGTAACTGATGATTCTTGTTAGTTCATAAGATATCGCAGCATTATCTTTAATCAGTGTGTAAATACTAACTTGTTCTATAAAATTAAGAAAAAAAGTAATGACAATATATTTGTGTTGGCAGGTCTCCAGATGGTTCTTGCTTACTTGTTGGAAGTAATGACAAAATGCTTCGGATATTCAACCTCCCATCACGGGTAGCATGTGGTGATATTCAAGGTAGTCCACCAATGTTTAACTTCTGTTTGTTATTTATTGTGGATGAGTTAAGTTATTTTTATAGTTCGTTCAAAAGTGTAGACTTTTAAAACTTATTTTTAGATCCATATGTAAAGAAAATATGGAAGTTAGAATGTAGCTATGTGGACTACTTGTATGAAGATTTTTATATGAAACAAATAACATAATGTGTATAATTTCATAACTTTCTGGAATAATTTCATATCTTTGAATAAATTAAAAGAAGATTTTGTTGCTCTGTTCTCAGTGCTGCACCGTTTATCTGTTTGTGCATTATGTTTATACAGTAATTACATAAAGCAGATCAGTGTAAACATCATTTTGGAAAAAAAAATTTATAACAGGTTAAATCATTACTAAAATTTAAAGTTTAATTTAGATTTCCCATCAGCACAAAAACAAGGTGAAAGAAGGATCAGTATTATGTTTATGTGCTTGCATACATTCCCTGTTATTGTGGAAAAGCCATAAATTTCAGTTTGGCAACAAAACTAAGACCATCCATAGTATATTTCAGTTGGTACTAGTTTTGAAGATTTTTGACACAGTTGAATAGCCTTATCATGAAAACCTGGCTTACTAGTCATAGCTCACTCTCATTTTACTTATACTGCTGTTTCTTACATTTGTACTTTACACATATGGAGTTCAGAGCCTTCTTCTATTTTGTTTCTTCGTCCTTTAGTTAGTTAGTTATAAATGATTTGTTTAACCAGACCTCTGAACTCTTTTAGGGTTCTTCTCGGGCTGGGAAATCTTACTAGCAGTAAATGTGCCATCATTGTTCTGTGTTTCACACAATTATAGATCCATTATCTATTTTATCTCACCATAGACGTGAGGGGTCTAGTAGGAGAGTGAATGGGCAAGCTTTAATAAGTACAGGTTGGCTCTTTGACTAAGTAGGTGGCATCAATAACTTGGACGTATCATGACGGAATACTACAGTATTTTTTTAGGGTGTAGGAGTGGGTGGGCAGAGGGAACCATTTCTACTCCATGGCCAAATGAGCTAAACAGATAATTTTTTTGATAAGACTTGATATTTTGAACATTGCGCAAAGACTCAAGTCTTCCCGTAATTATGATGCTATACTATGTAGCTGCTGTAGGTTAAAAGATTATAGATCTGAATGTAAAACAGAACTTTCAAGTGAAATTTAATATTTCAGATGAGAGCTGGTTTTTTGAGGAGTCTTCAAAACACATCAACCCTGCTTTAACCATGAAAGAGGGAGAGTGTATTTATGACTATACCTGGTATCCAGCAATGCATTCGAGTGATGCACAGTCATGTTGGTGAGTTTATATGGATGTGCAAGAATTTGTTGTGTTTAATGAATAGCAATGAATGTCTTGTATGACTGAAGCAGTAATTGTGTACTTCTTCAGTTCTGTTATACATATTGTTTCATGTACTCATTATTAGTTGATAATGTGTTATTAGCAAAGTGACTCATGCCATGACATTCATAAGTGAACTGATCCAAGTTCATAATTTGCAGTAATCCACAGGATATTTTAATTTTATAGTGTGCAGTATGTCAATTGTAGATGTACAGAGGTGCTGTAACATTCAGTAATGGAAGGGTTTATGTATGTTAAGATGTTCTTATGAATTACAAGTATACTGCTTATAGTGATGCCATTATGCTTGGTCAAAGACTGAATTATCACCTATAATAATCAAAGTGGTAGGTAAGGAAAGTTGAGGTAGCCCCAGGTAAGGCAAGCTTAATCGATTAACTGACCTGACGTTACATTCACTGTTGTACATGGCTAGGTCATCGGCAAACTTGCAGTGGTGTTCACTTTACCTGTTTAATATCTATTATTAGTTCATCATTGCTTTTCTTTAGCTTAACTGTCATACAAAGGTGATTGGTATTCAAGTTAGGGGTTCTTGTGTTGCCTGTGAAGTCGGTCTGTAGTATATGGTCTTATCACTAACCTTATATATTATGTATCCTGTGCCTCTATTTTCTTTATGCCACTCTAGACTGAGTACATGTTTGGCCATTTATGTCATTTAGTAACAGCTAAAACTTGTTTTGATCATCATTTCTTCAAGTGCCCAGATCATACTACTAAGTAAAGTATAATTAAGGCTGTTGAAAATCTTGGCAGTTTCTTTTGGGGTTCACATCTTTTAATTTGGCTATTCTTTTTTTAAACTGAATATTTTGTAGTGACTACCAAAGTTAGACTTCTGTACTTTCCTAATGATGGCGAATGGGGAGTGAAATACAAGTGATAGAACCATTCATAACATTGAATGTTGTACTGACATTTTTCTAAATGAAGTACTGACCTTTCCGAAGTACAAACATGAACTGTTTACAGTGTACTGTAGTTTTATCACAGGAGCCAGTAAATAGTTAAAGTATCTTTATTGTGAAACAAAACAGTATCTTATGGATGGTTTAGCTTTGTCTTGAATGTTTTGAAAATGCATAGCTTTCTTCACAAATAAATTCATGCTTTCTTGGCAGAAAATATGAAATTCAACAATAACAGCATTGTAGTTTGGTTAATATTCTCTACTTGAGTAATGTGACTTGGTGTTTATATGAAATATAAATGTTATTGTATTACTTTTAATAGCAGTAATTGTCTAATCTGGTCTTATTTCATGAGGATACTTATTAATGAAGTTCATCTGTTTGTTTTTCATATTGTATCATTCTTCATGTTGTCTTTTCACTCCTGTTCATTATTTGAAATAACTATTGTATTTAATTATCAGATTTTTTTAACTAGATATCTTTTAATTTTGTAATCGTACATGCAATAGTGTGTTACTATCCTGGCTATAGGGTATATGCTTAACTGTCTTGGCTTTGCTGGTTGTCTGCTACTTATCAATTCATTCTTTTCTGTCATGGCTGTATGTTGTGTGTGACTTAGTTGTAATTACCACCCATATACGGACTGATGTTGGTAGACATGGGTATTTTCTTTTTGTTCCATTCTTTGTTCTCTGCTTTCTTTTTGGTGGTCTGTGGTATTCTTTCAGATGCAGGGATATGGAGTACAGTACTGCAAGTACTGTACTCTCTGAGTGTAGACCTACCAGAGTGATGGCCAGTTGTAAATTCATGGTCACTGCAGATTCCCACTCATTTTCTTATGCAACATGTTATGGGGTAAACATGAGATACAGTGATACTGCATTAAATACAAAACTCACAATGTTATTTTGAGAGTAAGTTTCATATAATCTATTGCTGCAGGACCTTTTATTTGCATTGTAGGGCAGTGGGTGTCTGTAGTACTGTAGATAAAGCATTTAATCACTGAGGGTATGTTATGATGTTTGGTGGCTGTTTCTTCCTTCTTCCTTAAGGTCATATAAAGGTACTACTTTGGCAAAAATGCATCTTAGTTTAGCAAAAACTATTTAATGATTTCAGCTTCAGGAAGGTTGCCTAGCAACAGAGCTTCTAAAAGCTGTGGAATCTGCCAGGAGAAAAGGCACACATGTGTCAGTGTGTAAAGTTGTGATGGTGACTAACATAGACGAGTTGCTGGATATAACTTACTGATGTCCACAATCAGACAAGTTTTGGTAAAGGTGTGGCTGACTCAGTCATGAGATTTTGGGCATTATAGGCATTATAAGTGGTCACCAGCCATCAGCCTGAACCCAATCTTGAAGGATCAACTGCTGTGAAGACCAGTTTACCTTTAGATTTTGTAAGGAGGACACTGCATTGGCAAACTACTTATTCCTAGACAGACTAGATTCCCATTACCTTTGTGTTTTACAGTACCCAAATCCCTGGGTAGGTTAAAAAGATTTTATTTGCACTTTGATTACAAGAAAAAATGGTGATTACAAAAAAAAAATGAGGAGAAGAGCAGGGAAGAAACTAGACACACTCGAGTGTTGGAAGACTGACTTGGTGGCCATGGCAGGACTTCTCAGAAAGCTTGGTAGACCATGCTGATTACAGATGTTGCAATTAGCTTCTGACCATTTTATTCAAGTCTCAGTAGTGAGAGTGTAAAGATGACTCTAGAACTAAGTCAAGCTCAACTGCTGTGAGGATCAGTTTGCCTCTAGATTTTTTGAGGAGGATATTGCATTGGCAAACTGCCTATTCTTAGATAAATTGAAAATTGAATCCCCATTACCTTTGCATTTTACACTACCCAAATCCCTAGATAGGAAAACAAGACTAAATTTGTGCTTTGGTTATAAGAAAAATGAGGAGAAGAGCAGGAAAAAAACTAGACATACTTGAGTGTTAGAAGACTGACATGGTGACCATGGCAGGACTACTCGGAAAACTTGGCAGATCATGCAGCTTCTGACCACTTTATTCAAGTCTCAGTAGTTAGAATAGAAAGATGGCCACATAGCTAAGTCAAGCTTCGGAGTCATTCATCCATCTACCTCTGGTATAGCAATCTGTCATAAAAAAAAAATGTGACAGTTTGAAATTTGCATAAACACTGATTTTTTAAAAATCTTCTTCATTTTAACGTGCTTTTTCCCATTTTTATATGGGGTAAGCACGGTGCCTTCTTTTTTTGAAGGACTTTGATTTGGCGTTGGGGTAGGCCGTAGCCTTTAAAAATATTTTTTTTTATTTTATAAACACAGTCATAGATGCAAGTAATTTTATTATTATTTTATTCATTGCCCATTTCCTGACAGCTGCTATTGGAAAATGTCATTTGGTTTGTAGACAAGAAAAAAAGGGAAAAATTGACTCTGCCAAGACGTAGGACTACCACTACTAGGGCATTACTCACCAGTTGGCTATGTAATGCTTTCCTAGTGTTGAACTAGTACAGTAATTTTACACTGCCACTTTGCTTAGACATCAATATTAATAGGTGTGTACTTAAGGACCATGATGTTCAAAAATTTTTTGATTTTATCAAGTTTTGCAGTAACTTGCCGTGGATGTCCAGTCCACCTGTGGGATGCTTGGCATGGCAAGCTCATCTGTAGTTATCTACCATACGATCAGTAAGTTGTTTAAATCCACTTTTTACTTTAAGTTACTGGTATAGTTGAGATATAAAGACTTGTATTGTTTTCCCACCAATTTCTTCTGCGAGACTGTCATGTATTCTCAGTTCAGAAACTGCATTCAGTACCTTGTCTTACAACTGCAATATTGCATTATAGTAACTAAAGGCAATGTCACTGTTAATTTGTATTGTTTCTCTATCTGGATTACCTCTTCCTTTACAGCCTTGATCAGCTTGTTGCGGCTTACAGTATTGCTTTCAATTTAGATGGCTCAAAGCTCTTTTGTGGTTTTAATAAAGCCATCAGGATATTTCAAGTATCTCGACCTGGCAGAGAATTTGTTAAAATTGATGCAAGAGGTAGAGTATAGATTTTAAATGTTGTTGTGTTGAGAGCTTACATCTTCACTCATTTTTATTGTACAACTGTAAGATAAAAACTGGTATTTCATATTTTAGTAAAATAGTAAAATTTTTGGAGACCCAATACTCATCTGCAGTAAAACATACTATTCTGTGCTTAGAGAATTTTATTGCTTGCTGTAAATCTTTTTGATGATAGAATGCTGGCTTTGGCCTCATTTTGAAGCCAAACAATGAAAAACAACAAAATTATATAGTCAAAATTGTGTTGAAGTTAGCAGAAAACAGAAATGTTTTTAATTTTTGTAAACGTTAAAAAATGCCTGATTGAGGTTTGTAAATTATCTTTGCACCATTAGAAAATAGAATAAATTCCCTTTGCACTAATGTATGTATTATTGCTATTTTTGCTGTTATTACATATATAACAAATGTTAAGGAAAATACAGTAGGCAAAAAGTTTTATGATTTTCTGTTGTGAACAGCTCTTACATGTGTGGAAGTTAGGGATGAAAGGGTTGAACCATTTCCTAAAATTCTCCAGACATTATCCTAATGTCATCTGATATCAAAATATACATGGCGATCTATAAAAATTTTCTATGTATGACGTCATTGGCTTCATTGCAGTCTCGAGGCTATCCCAAAGGATTTTCAGTCACTTTGAGTAGAATGTGAAAATTAGAGTAAAGTAAACTTAAAGACTGGACAAATTGGTTGGAAGAGACCAAAGAAAACAAATGAAAGATAAAAAGCCGAATAATCCAACTGGGGTCTATACTGTGTACCTGGTGTGATGCCAGGTTACATTTATCAGTCAGTCAGTCAGTCAACTGTTCAATGTGCTATACAAGACATAATGTAAAGTCTATCTTCATATTGGGGATATGCATATGGAATGAGATTTTGTAGTTATCCCAAAAATGATGAAAATGACAAAATTTTCTTGTGAACTGATTGTTACTGAAAAACCAGTCATACTTATGACAAAATTTTCTTGTGAACTGATTGTTACTGAAAAGCCAATCATACTTATTTTTTTCCCTCTTCCTTTGTATATTGTATGAGTATGTTATTGTTTTTTAAAGGGGTCACTGCCTGATGTATGTCTTATAAAGCACACTTTATGCTGTTATTGTTTTTTAAAGGGGTCACTGCCTGATGTATGTCTTATAAAGCACACTTTATGCAGTAATAAATATTCCTATTACTATTAGTGATCTTTTAGTTATTGTGAAAATTTTGTATCAGTAAATTACAAATTTTTGTGAGGCTAGCAAGAAGACTTCTTTGTTAAAGTAGGGGCTAAATTTTGAGTAATTGTAATAATTGTACAACTAGGTGAAAAGGGAAGGATGCAAATGGGTGAAAAATGCCAGGAAAATGTGTAGTTCATGGTCAGATTAAATCTAAAAAGCCTAATGTACATTGTCACACAAGGGTCTGTTTGGGTAAAGGAAATATGCATTTAAAAATTTTTTTAGCATATCTCACTTTTTTTGTTTTTTTGCAGATCAGCCAGGTATCATTTCTTGCATGGCTTTTAATCCTGTCCTGCCATCAGTGTTTGTAGCTGGGAGCTATCTAGGAAATTTAGGTGAGTAACTACTCACTTCTGAACCTCAGTATTGCTGCACAGTAAAATGTTCATACACTTGCTTGTTAGAATGGTTCATTGTCTTTTAATATGAAAAGTACACAAGATAACTAGTTTTTAAAGATACCAGTCACTAATGTAAAAAAATTATTAATTATCTTTAAATATGAATAGTACTCAAGATGATTTTTCAAGTACATAAGATAATTTGTTAAGAAACCAGTCACTAACATAGAATTGTTAATTATCGTGACAAATGAAAGTATGCAAGATGATTTGTATAATAGGGCATCAATCATTATCTTAAGAAAAAGAAGGCACAATATAACAATGCCTATAGGACTAGAGAAGCCTAATTTTAGCCACCAGAGTATATGTGCTGTGTAGGCATGAACTTATTTTTATAATCTTGTGCTGTCAGTTTTTTAATATGTTTCTGATTTTCAGTAAGAACATAGCTGTCACTTTTAGTGTAAAAGCAAATAAAAAATTCAAATACTCAAATATTTTCTGTAAGTTGAAAAACTGAAAATTTATTATATCTTATTACAGATGCTATTATCGTGTTATAATCATTACTTATAATTTAATATTACCAACAAAGCATACTTTTGCTATAACATTCTAACCGGTACCAATTACTAAAGTAAAATAATTTATGATTATCTTAAATTATCTGTAAACATGAACAGTACACAAGATGATTGTTAAAGTAAATAAAATATTATGTTAAGGCATCATGACAAATGAAGGTAAGATCATTTTTACACTTTATTATGGCATCAATCATTATCTTGAAAAAAGGAGGCACATTAGTAATGCCTATAGTTTTAGAGGAGCATAATTTTAGTCACCATAATATATTTGCTGTGTTGGCAGTAACTTATTTATGTTATCTTGTGCTGTCAGTTTTTTAATTTTCAGTAAGAACATAGCAGTCATTTTTTTAATGTAGGAGAAAACCGAAAATTCAAATGCTCAGATCATTTATAAGTTAGAAACTTTGAAATTTTATTATATCTTATCAGATTATAATCATTACTAGATTGTAATTTTATATCACTAACAAAGCATACTTTTGTTGAATGTAACTTTCCAAAAAAACATATTTTTTTTATGTAACTCTTGCAGTGGATGAGCACATATTTCCCTTAGGTTGAAATCTTTTCATTGTGTTATACAGTATTACTGTCCTTGCATGAATTCTGTGTGATATTCACACTTTTTATATAATCCATAATGTCATGAAGAAACTAGTTTTATAATTTGTGCAGTATCACTTCTGTTTTTGACTTTTGCCTAAGTTGCAATACACTCCTAAAATGTTACCTCTCTTTTGACTTTGTTTCATTGTGCAAGTGCACCTTATTTGTGACTGTGCATTATCATTTCTGTGTACAGTGCTGCAGTTGAGCCTCATGCTGAATCAAATCTATATCAATGAGCTCATTGGACTCAGTAGAAATATAATTTGAAAATATCATCTGTTGTGCTGTATTTAGTTTGTACAATGTCAGTATCCCAACAGAATTTTGATGGTGGAATTATTTGTGTTTTCTATGTTTTGCAGGCCTGTATAGTACAGATAGGAATGCGTTATTCTGTCGGATAGATGGCTGTCCAGGGGGCATGACACAGATTCAATTTAGCTCTGATGGTATAAAACTCTTTTCAGGAGCTCGCATGGTAAGCTGGGGTCATGCGAAACCTTTGTTGTTCTAGTCATGTTTTTTATGCTCTTATATAATGTATGCACACTGTAATTCCAATACTGTATTAATTCTCGTGTATAATGCAGCGCGTCCTCAATTTACGGTGATGGATCCATTCCAGCACCATGCCATAAGTTGATTTTCACCGTAAGTCGATTTTTCTCCGTCATCAGTGCTTTAGCGGCGCTTATGGTGCCGTAACTTGATGTTGCATCAAGTTACAGCACTGTAAGCACCGTTAACTTGATGCCTATTCTTGCTGTTCGGTGCTTACAATGCCGTAACTTGATGCAACATCAAGTTATGGCGCTGTAAAACGCCGTTAACGGCACTGAAAAAGTACCATAAGATCGAATTGCCGTAAGTTGAGGATGCCCTGTATAGATACAGTGCGGCATTTTTTTATTCTTTACATTCCTTTTTCTCAAGCTTTGTTCTCTCTTCCAACATATTCCCTCTTGGCATAAAGGAAGATTGTTGTTGGCAACTGCTGTCTTTTGTAGGTAGTCTTTTAAATAACTTTACAAAGTAGATGTAAAATAACTACTTTATAAATTGGAATCTGTCTGTGATCTATCCAGTTCATATTCTTCTGACCTCTTGTTAAGGACAATCAGGTTCTGCCACATTGCTAGGTATGTGTCATGTATAAATGTGATGCAAGAAAAAGCTGAAAACAGTATCAAGATTAAAAATAGTATTAGTGCTAGGAACTACTATTATTAATAAGTAGTTCAACCATACAACCGAGTTAAGGAAACTAACATCACACAGGTCTGGTAATTTGAGTTGGATTAAAGTAATATAATTGTTTTTATCAAAGAAAATTTTTTCAGTTGTCTTCTTGTTAAATACACATTTTTGACAGATTAACAATTACAAAATACTCCTCTTAGCTTATGGTAGCACTTACTTTTATCTGTGTCCCTGAGATATCCTTGTTCTCAAATGTCTCTCTAAAGTTTTAGATGAAACAATGAAAAACTGTAGCATCATATGGCATAATAAAATATTTTGGAGATACGTGTGAAAGATATCTTTCAAGATTAAATGACATGTACATCAAGCTTTAAAGCATGGATTAAAAGGAACAGAAGGACAACAGAGAGAGTAAAAATAGTTTGTAAATAGATGCAAAGATAACAAAGTCACTGATGGAGATGGGAGTAAGGAGTGCCATAAGGAACTCTGAGATAAAGTAAATTTTTAATTGTATAAATATAGCATAATCTCTGTTGTGTGCACATGTGGTAATGTTTATGTTTAAGTAGTAGTGCGTATAATTTCCAGATTAACTGTTTAGTTTTCTTTAATGTGACAATTATAAGTTAAACTTCCACACTGACTTGAAATTTTGGATTGTTGATATATGAAGGACTTTGCAGAAGTCATGTTTGTAATGTTATTTTTTCATAGGTAAAATTACAAAAATACAAAATACAAAAAAAATAAAATTACAAAAATAAAAACATACAGAGTTCTTGTATTTTATTAACTATCAAGGCATACTATCACAGGAAGTATAGTTGTTAGGAAGTAAAGGGGTTGCTGCTTTTTAACTTGAAAATATAGTAATGACAGTAGATAATTTTTTTATGTGATAAGTAATACCATTGATTTTTACCACAACATATTAGTAACACAGTCTCTTTGTCAGTAAAGTCAAGCAAAACTGGATGTTGTAGCTTCTGCAACTGGAATTTCAAATTTACATTTTTTACAGAAATGATGTTTCAGTGCACTGATATTTTCAGTATTTTTTTTTTTAAGAGTTAGTGGATGTATGGTGTTCTCAATTTTGCATGACTAGCTGGTGTTTTATTGTTTATTTTCATAGTTGGTAAAGTTGTTGACTTTCTTTTTCTCCCCATTCTAGTAATTTAGATACTCATTATTTTCTGCACACTTAACTGACTGTCTATACCTGTAAATGCTGAACTTCTTTTAATTGAATCATTGCATTCCTGTAAGCTCTGACAAGTGCTTACAAGAATGTAATGAATAAAAGAAAAAGAAGTTCAGTATAGGCTGGTGTAGACAATCAGTTGAGTGTAAAAAATAATAACTATGTAAATTACTAGAATTGAGAGAAAAAGAAAGTCAACAACTTTCAAAATTGATAACAGTGTGTAATTTTTCTTACAGAACAATAAAATATTGTGTTGGGATCTAAGAAACCCAGGGAAACTACTCTGGTCATTTAGAAGAGAGGTGAAAACTAACCAAAGGATTAGTTTTGATCTTGAGCCACATTCCAATAATTTCCTTGTTTCAGGTAAGAGCCTTGACTTTGCATCTGTTATTTTTCAACAACTTTCTCTCTTATATTTTTAGTCAGAGTGCTTTGAATCTTGTTAACATGTTAGAATTTCTTGTTTTCGTACTGCTTTTTAGTGTCAGGCTGCAATTTAAGACTTCCTCTAGTTCTTAGTATTTTCCTTTTAATATCCTTAAAACCAACTCAAAATAAAACAACCTTTTAGAATTATGAAATGATAAAGTTGTTTTCCAAACCACTGATCTACATTTCTAGGCCCTCAAGGGGCAGGCCAAAGGATTTGGTCTCAAATGTGTATCTCATATTGGGGAAAGACTAAAAAAAAAAAAGTTAGGTAGCTAATGGAAAGAGAGCAAAAAGAACAAAAGTCGGGTAGCTAATGGGAAGAGAACAAAAGGAACAAATGACAAGTTAAAGGTGGAAAGCAGCGCAGATTGGGAATGAGGGGACATTGCCAAGGCCTTCAAGAACTGCCTATAGTGTGTCGGACAGGGCACACCATAATCATGCTTCTTTTAGGGATATAGTGTCTTTTGACTTGTCAGTTATAATGGAATTCTATTACAAACTAGAATTTTTACAAACCACAAAATTTTTGCAGGCACCACAAATGGGTCAGTTCTCAAGTGGAGCTTGCAAGATTTACCATTCTCTGATGGTGATGACCCAGAAATGATCAAGACATCTTCAAAGTTTGTTGCTCATAAAGATTGCTGTAATGGTGTGAGGTAAGTTTGTAATTTTATTAAATATGTATTTAGAAATGTTATATTGTAACTACCTCTAAGTTAAATTATACCAAAAGATATGAAATAGTTCCTCATAACCTAGTGAAAATTGCTCAAGGTGTTCTTTTAAATTTACCTTTCAAATGCATATGTCTGGCCTACGTTTTGGCCATTATTATGTTCTCCGTCTCACCTTTACTGCACCAGTTGAAATCAAGTGCTGTCCTGTAATGCAGTTATAACCACATTAGATTGCATATGTACCATCGTATAATTTCTTTTATATGTATGAATCACAGTCTTAATGCATGTTGGAATGTGGTGATATAATTTTGGGTAAAATATGTACAGTACTATACTGTTGGAAACTATTTTACTGTAGTCAAGACTCCAGGAGATAATGATACATAAAACATAGAAGTTGATGAATGATGACTTTTAGGAGCATATTATTTCCATAGAATGGTACTGTTGGTAGTTTTGAGGAAGTCATTCAATTAGAAAAATTTTGCAGTATATACTGCATATGGAAACTATCCAGATGAAATGGTGACAAGAATTAGTTTTTGTCTATTTGTAGATGGTAAAGGACTTTGATCATGAACAGTCTGCATCCATGAAGTGTTATGTGCTCATTGTGCAGCACCAGGTGTTGTTTTGAATGCAATTTTTGATATCTTAAATTCATGTCCTTTAATTTTTATTATATGTCTATAATATGAAAAATGTTAATATAATTTCTATTTTTCTCACGCACAGTTTAAATCCACATTTCCCAGTATTAGCCACAAGTTCTGGTCAGCGCCACTTCCCAGAGCCACAGTCATTTTCTAGCTCGGACTCCTGCTCCGAAGATGATGGACCCTTATTTTTGTACAGAAAAAACAAATATGAAAATTCTGTTAAATTATGGTGGCTTGGGTGATGTAGAACGAATCTCACTTTCATGGATATTCCTTGTCATGGAATCAATTTTTTCTTCCTTTTTGATAATGAATCTTGGTTAAAATCATTATTGCTCAGGACCACACATTTACCTTAATATAATCAGTAAGCATTTTCATTTTGAGTATTAATAAACAGCAGATGCATAATGATTGTTTTCTTTTCTCAGCATTAAAAATTTGAAATGTAAATTAAACTGATCAATATAGGTGTGTAGAACTTATTTTGTTATAAGAGAAAACTATACTGCAATACATGTACTAAAGATATGATAACTGTATATTTTATACTTTGCATGTTATAGGTTTACGGTCCAAAAATTGGCAGTTTGTTGGTATGTTTATAAAAACTGCTTTTGCAAGTGCCTTGACCACTGTTCCAAGTCTGACCTAATGTTGGAACAAAACAAGTAAAAAATGCGCTGAAGTTTCTTTGGCGCAATCGAGTTTCCTGTACAGCGTATAACCAAGGTCACCGAAAATAGATCAATCTTTCGGTGGTCTCTGTATAATGCTGTATGAGCCGCAGCCCATAAAACTCTCAGACGGCCATGGTGGCCTATGTTGTTGCGTTGCCAGAAGCACGATTATGGCTAACTTTAACCTTAAATAAGATCAAAACTACTGAGGCTAGAGGGCTGCAATATATGTTTGACGATTCGAGGAAGGATGATCAGCATACCAATTTGCAGCCCTCTAGCCTAGTAGTCTTTAAGATCTGAGGGCGGAGAGAAATAGTGTGGAGAGAAAAAGTGCGGAAGGACAGACAAAGCCGGCACAATAGTTTTCTTATGAGAAAACTAAAAATCCAGCCAGGGAGACAACATTTCAAGGGATGAATCACACAGTCTCTTGCAGAGTATGTTCATGTGGTGAATGAATGACTAAAGGAATAGTATCTATTATTTTTCATCTTTAGTGAATGGGCACTGGGAAGATGTCTGGAGATATGTTATGATAATTTTACTGTTTCATCTTTATGGAAATAGGTACATTTTTTCCTTACTTGGTTCGTGAATGTAGACTGATTAGCTTTTGTGCAATGTGTCAAACCTTTTTGGCTTGTATCATAGTTATGTGTTGCTCATTTTTATACATTTTTCGTTTACTCTTGAAATGCATAGACATTCCTAAAGGGCAATTTACATGTGCAGTAAATGCATATCTTACATTAACACTTAACACTTACATCAAATGTTAAGTCTTGGTTTGTGTTTTCAGGATATTATCTTGTTTGAGAAGTCAGATACTCAGCCTAAGTAGTTAAGCCTGAAGAAGTGATAAGGTTCAAACATTAATATAGATCGGAGCAGTTGCTCTTAGATACAGCATAGTCCTAAAGGATTATGAGGATAAAAAAAATTGCCTAATAGCATAAGAATAACTCTTTCATTATTTTTCTCATATATGTAGACACTACAATGATAAGATATGCAAATACCACTCAGGCCTGACTGAAGAAGGAAAGATACAAGAAAATGGGAGGAACAGATCTCATAGTGAGCAACGCATACAAAGAATCCAAGCCGTAGAGATAGCTGAAAAAAAGTTGAATAAAACATATTGACTTACTAACATCCACAGCATAGTTATGAAGACCCTGGACCAAGTACATTAGGCAACATGATAAAAAGGACAAAATATATAAGCCGAAGCAGTTGAGAAAATATTGAGATTGAAAAAGTAAGAATAAGGGAACAAGTAATACTTGAAAGAAAACTTAAAAATATGTCAGATCACTAAGTATTTTTAAGTGGGCTAGGCAAAGTTACTTATTACTCATGACAAATGCAATAGTAATTTCAGAAAAAGGAAGTATGAAAATACCTTTGAAATAAGATTTTGGCATACTGTACTGTACTATCAAATATTGTATTCCAAAAGTTTTAAGAGAGAGAAAGAGAGAGAAAGAAGAATTCAGATCGCAAACTGTGCTAAAACCAAGAAAGTTAACATGAGTAAGTGGTGGCAATATACCATGACAAACGATCAAGAGTGAAGACAAGCAGTCATATTAGAAGAATCTGAAATATGAGTTGGTGCCCATGAAAGATCAGCACAGTTCTTTGTTGTCTATTATAGTACTGACTGAAGCTACAGGAAATAAGAGAAAACTGAAAATCAACAAAAACCAAACCAAGCTTCTGGTGACCAGACAGGGAGCAAAGGGTAATGTCCAGTCTAGACAGTGGTTTTGTGGGTACTGCAGGTGTGGTATAGGTATGAATTAATATGTATCTAGTGTAATAGATAGTTGACAGGAAATGTACAGGATGGCAAATTTTTATTGTAATACAGTAAAGCTTTTTTAATGTTCACAATGTCTGCTAAGACTTAATATGGAGAGAAGAGGAGGATTGAGGTACAAGATTTCTCTTTTCCTGGAAATACATTGGATTGCAAAGCTGAGAATGCATTAAGAAAAAAAAAAGATTAGCATCAAATGGGATAAAATGAAGGAAGACTACTAGACTGTTGATAAATAATAGTACTGTACTGTATCTGTTAATCAAGAGAGTAACATTTATGACGTAGGTATATGATGTGCTTTCTTCACATTGGGGACAAGGTTACTTGAAAATGGAGCCTTTGAAGAAGTGAGGGTACCTGTTACTAAAGTCTAAGACTCTTGGCTTGGGTGGATTATGAAAGCCATATTACAAGTAAATTAGTAGTTGACAGATGTGGTCGGAGGCTGAAAAATAAACTGAGATTATGACAAATGAAATACTTTGGACATGTGTTGAGAAGGAAAGAGAAGTTAGTGAGAGTTATGATAGTTACGGAAGTAGCAGGATGACAGCCAGTGGGAAGGTCCATAAAATCACAGAGAAGGGACATTGATGATGTAGCCCAAATAGAACTTCAAGCAGAAATTACAAAGTACAGAAGAGATTAGGAAGAACTCATTAGACAGGTAACTGTGAAGGGAAAACCTGAGGTAAGAATGTTATGAATATTCAGTTAAAATACAAACCATCCAGCTTAAGCTGCTGACCAGTTATGTTGTTCAGCAGAGTAAGCAAAAGGTATTTATTTTTAATAGTTATTGCTTTAATAGTTATTTATTAATTGTGCTGCACAAGTAATCTGTTCAATTCCTTAGCAATATTCTCCAAAAAGTTTAAAGCATTCAGTAACCTTGGCTGAATTACTGATTTAGACAAATACACACAGACGCACACACAAACACACACACACACACACGTGTGTCAGTGGTGTATTTATGTTTGAGAAAGAGATTTTTCTTTAGCGTCTTGCCGGTGGCCCCCAGTCGTTTTTCAAAGCAAGTAGGTCAAGGATCAAAGGAAATTTATGGTCACCAATTCGGTTGTCACTTGCTTTTTCATTAGTAGTGAATAAAAAAAAAGTTTTGTTAAAAGAACCATGACCTGGTTCATGTGTGAATACAGAATATACAGAGAGCCCATTTTATATTACTGTTGACTTTATCAGAAAGAAAGTCTTATGTCCTATAAGATAAAAGATAAAATCCAACCGATCTCAGTTCTTATCTGAAGCGGAATTCCTTTCCTCATAACGCATTTTTCATGCTGAAATATGTATAGATGTTTATCGATTGACATTTTACGCTTTCATTCTTTTGAAAATGAGTCAACCTTTCCAAACGTAGGCTAAGATTCCACGCATTATCTCCGGTGGCATTAAAAAATCCTTGAGACTTTTTTCCTTAAGAAATCTGATTCGCCCCAACATTTTTGAAGAGCTTTTCAAATTAGTAAGACTCTACTACCTTATCATTTCCAAGAAAGCGAGGCCTTGAATTTGGGTTACTGTCAAGTCGAAGGATAGATTGAGGTCGTTTTAAATAACAAGCGAAATGCCATGCTAAGCTAAAAGCTTAGCATGATTTGTGAATGCAAGTATTCACAAATCAGGATTTATTTTCGAACACCATGATTTAAGGTAATATTCTCTAAGCTATTATAACAATATTTCATTTTGATACAACTGTCATGCGAATGATTCACAGAGAGTCATAGACAATAAAAAGCACTGATAGAGAGACAGATAATAATAATAATAATAATAATAATAATAATAATAATAATAATAATAATAATAATATTCTCAATCTTGTTAAAATAATAGGCATGAAGTCATAAAAATACTACGTAACACATGCACAACAATTATGATAAATCTGAATCTTCAAGAACTTTAAGTACAACAAATCTATAAACATCATTCAGCAGTTTAAAAAACCTTCAATAATTTGCAGTATAGGTACACTGAGAAAAGACTTCCACGTTGCTCTACTCGGTACTCCAAGCTGAATATTTGTACGAAGTAAATGAAAATAAGACGGGTATAAAAAAAATTAGTTAAGAAAAAGGACCAGTGCCGAATTGGGTCAGCTGTTTCAAAATGGTAACTTAACCTTGATTTGTTCAACTAACAAAACTCGCAAATGTCTCCATATTCGATCAGTTACTGAAATTCGTGACTTAACCACACTGGACGGGGAAAGGAAATTTGTGGCTTAAACCAAATCGGACCACTTAATAAAATCAGTTAACGAATCTTAGGATTTAAACAAAATGGCGTCAGTTAACACATCTTGAGATTTAAACAGAACTGTTTCAGTGAACGAAACTCGAGGTCTTGGCTACCAACGTTTGATTTGATGTGCAGTTGTTATCGGTTTGAAACAAAAAGTGACGCACTCAA
>NC_089757.1:9603769-9618769 GCF_040412425.1 Macrobrachium rosenbergii | reverse complement strand
TCACTGTCAGTTATCTGGCTTTATACTTATTTTTATAATGGGTTTACAAATTAGTATAGAAATTATGGTGGGGACAGAGTAAAGCCAGGTACCTGGCTAAGGGATTTGGTCACTAATCTTAGATGAAAGGGAGGAAAAGTTTTACGGTAAAATAATAAAAAGAGTGGGGCAGACCCATTTCCTATTATGTATGATCTAAACAGATTTAAAGTCAAGGTTTTTGTTTATTTTATTGTGCCACGAATATTTCCGATTCTGAATCTATCATTATTTCATTACTATTTCTGACAGATTTTTTACCATGCATCAACTTACAGCTGTTACTGATGCACAGACATTTGAAAATGGAAAGATGTAAAAACATTTTTATAATTTACTAAATACTTTTTGTTGCTTGGCCTTTTTGGCCTATAATTATTGATGCGGAACTTTTTACCATCTAATCATTCATTTTCACTTTCAAAACCTTATTGATCCATGCTTAACTTTTATCAGCTTCCCAGAATTACAGCTGCATAACCTTTACTAGTTCCTAAAAGTAATGCTGCATAGACTTTAGAAACTGAAATACGATTGGTGGATAACTTTCATCACTTTTAAAAAAAAATACTGATGCATTACCTTTATCGCTTTGTAAACTTCTAAAAATTACTGATGCACAAACTATAATATCACTTCTAAAACAAACCTCAAAAGTCTACCCATTATCACGCTGTAAACATTCCTGATGTCTAACCCTTCGGAAATTCCTCCAAGTGACTGAAACGCCAACTTTCCTCCTCCACCCCAAAACCCAGCGAAATGAGGCTGGACAACATAGGTGAAGCACCAGACCAAGACTGCTCCTTGCACGGTCTCCGGAGCAGCGTCAAGCGCGAGGGAGATGCGGCTGTCCTACACACCACTGACAGCGAAGTCCTCATATCCTTTGACGTCTCAGTGAACGAGACGGAAGTTCGATGCGTCCCGAAGGAAGAAGACAGGGCCCCGGTTTTACTGAGACGCAGCTGGTGGAAGAAAGCGCGAGAGGGCATCAAGAAGGGCATCAAGAAGGTAAGAAATCTGGACTGACCGCATCTGCTTGATTGGTTTCTTTGCTGTCAAATGACGTTGCAACAACCGAGGTCATTGGTGTTGGAAGAGTCTTCAGGCTTTTGTTGCTCAGAAATGTAGCTTTATCTCAACTTATTCTTTTGAAGCGTCAGAGAGAACAAGGAAATAAGCACATGACGTCGAAACTACTGAATGTATTAGTGTTGGATGAACCTACAGGAATGTAGCCTCTTCTTTGTGTATGCTTTTGAACCTTTAGAGAGGACAAGAAAATAGATAAACAAATAGCTAGAAAAAATAAATTACACAATCTTACTTTGCTTATGATACGGAATAATAATAATAATAATAATAATAATAATAATAATAATAATAATAATAATAACAATAATAATAATAATAATAATAATAATAATAATATTGTTATTAATATCATTATCTGTGATGTGTAAACATTCATATATATCTATAGCCAAAGCGTCTATCATCTTAATAAGCTGGTAACAAAAGAGATATATTAATTAAGACTAACATTGGGTGACCTTGTACTCTGAAATCTAACTGAACAAATTGGCACAATACATAGCTTGAAGGGAACCTTATTGTTTTCTAAAAATTTAGAAGGGCTATCCTTAAGAAAATAAACTGTATATAACGACGAATACGCTTACTTTTAAATAGAGTGTAGCTGGGACTTTGAAACAACATGACCTATTTGTGACGAATCATTTCCAATCTGTCTCTTGTACAGAGAACTATTCTTCCGAAGTATGTTGTGCGTTTTTGGGCATCGTTTCTACTCGTTGGCTTTGGCTTAGGGCTCGGAAATACCGAGTAGGAAGACAAAGCCTGCATCAAAGAGTTAATTCAAGTATCCGAATAACTAGAAAGATTTTCTGTCTTTTCAAATTGAGAAGTTGCTGTTATATAGTATATTGTGCCATTCAGCGTAGTTCCTTCGGAACAGGTCAAATGAATAGTAACAGAATCTTAACGTGAATGTTGCCACTACGGAAGAACCGAATAAATTTCAATCTTTTTTAGTCTTTGTACCAAGTAATCTTCATATATCCACGCCAGTAATTTAATATTACAGATAAATATATGCAAAACAAAAACTTGAAAAACTGAGATATAAAAACGAAGTATGCTTGTCAAGAGCGAAGTTATTATAAATCACGGTACTGGAAAGAAACAGGCAAGTGATTAGCAGGAATCCCATTTTAAAAAGCAAATTCTCGTCTTACAGGTGGGCAGGATAATAAAAAAAATTGTAGCTTGTATACCAAAATTACCCAAGTGTAAAACAGTGCCCCTCGTTCGTTGCTGCAAAGACGGTGTAGTTGTAGTACTCCGAGACGAGCCTCGGTTGCTCGGTAAGTGTAGTTTCTTGTCCTGTTTATTTGATCTCATAAGGAAGTTAATTGCTTTATCATCAGTTTTTGAATATATAACGCAACTGCTCTGAGCAGCGTAGCGAATGTGGAAGGAAAAGTTTTTATCTTTCAAACGTAAATCTGTTGATGGTTTCGTGCGTTATATGAAGAAAGGATTTGCATTCATGTATTACGTATCAAAATGACGGGTAATTTAATATGAAGTAATAAATCCTGATTACAAAAAAACCTTATCTTAGAGGAATCATAAACAGGTACTTCCTATTTACAGACGTGAGGATGATGGATTTGGAAATGGGCTCAGAAACAACGGTGCCTGAAGAGGCTGCCCTCGTCCAGAAAGTCGTCGATGCCAAAGGAAAGATTTCTGAAGAACTGGAGAAAACCATTTCAGAGAAGCTGCGAAGTCTTTGAGACTTCCAACACATGTGGGATCGACAAACATACACATATGATTATAGATTCATGATAATGATTTCATTGTGTATCTTATGATTCAATAAAGTCTATAAATTTTGAAGCATTTTTACAGAAAAGCTATCTTTCCGTACTTCAAATTATCCTGGTTTTTAAGGCTTAATATTTTCAGGTATAATTTATGACAAGAATGCGCTTGAGTCTGAGTTCTGAAAGTATTATTTCAAAAAAATTTCATAATATGCTTAGAAGCTAAACCGTAGTTCAAGCTGCGAATTTTAAAATATATATACTTTTTCCGGGCAAATAAATCTTTCCAATGTAATATTGATGATGATGCTCTGATGATACCACAAAAGCAGTTATAAAAATAAAGAGAGGATCTTTAAAAATCTGAGGCTGACTACAACTTTAAGAGTATCTGTGCTAATTCTATGAATTTTCAGTACAGTGCATTATGAATAGAATGCCTGGAAAGAATCTTGTACTGTTTCCACGAAAATAATTGTAATTACTTATATGGCGATTAGCACTATCATCATTATTGTCAAATATTAAATGCAGCCTTTTTTCTAGTTCGTGCACAGTTAAGGATAACAAGCAATGTCACAAACTGTATAAGGAAAGTATGTTCAGTTCTTTATCGGCATAATGCCGTTTTTCATCTTCCAAGGAGCTATAACACTCGTTACCACCTTCATGTCATTTGGGGTTTCAGAGACCCTCTTGAAAAATAAGTTTTCACCACTCATTTCCATGCATCAGAATAGATGGTTGATGAGTTCTTTCCTATTTAACTCGGTAATTAACTGGGTCGGGAAAAGAAATTTGGGGTTTAAACCGAATGAGATCAGTCAATGAAAGTTATCAATTGAACAAAAATGAACCAGTGAACGAATATTGGGGTTTATGCCAAACTGGATCAGTTAAAGAAACTTGTGAGATCTTGACCATTGACGTTTGATGTGATTTGCATTTGTTATGTCTGCAGCATCTAATGATTCAACGAAGGTAGACAGTAATAGAAAATGACAGTTGTTTCAGGTTTACTTTCTTTCATAATGGCCCCAAGACCAAATAAAAGAAATACAAAAAATCGTTTCCGAAACTTGCAACAGATTCTAGGAATCTAGTATAAGTAGCACTGGTCACAATGCGTCCAGCAAAAAACAACAGAAGGTTATTCGGCGAGGAACTATGATATTTTAAACTAGTCATTAATAATTGCGGCTGATAATAAGTGGAATATTATATATTTCACTTATTATCACACACACACGCACGCGCACACAAACACACACATATGTCTACCTATCTATCTATCTATCTATCTATATCTATATATAGATAGATATTTCAAGAGTATGTAAAATCGATTGAAAGGTTAACTGTTATTGTATTTTGTATGTTGAATAAAAGCAACATCGTCATTTTAAAGGAAAACAACTCGAATTTTCTCTACTTAAGGAAATGAACTCATAAATATTATTCGTGAATCTGAATTCATTTATACATACTTACAATGCCATTTACTGCCGTTCATAACTAAAATACGAATGTAAAATCAAAAGAATAAAACTGATATTATAAACGTGTAAAATGTTGACAGATGAACAGTTCATGACATTTATCTTAAGAATATGGAATTCTCTGACCTCTTCTGTGTTTCCTTAGTAATTCAACCAGCTCTCCAAAGCTGGACACTCTCATTACTCGATGATAAAGTGACTCGCATGTCTCGGTCTCGACAAGAGAAAAAGTCAAGGGGTCGGAAAAGTCGTCCCAGAACGGTTAAGCGATAATGCTCACTCCAAGTTATTCCTCCTTTTCTTGTTTGCCACACTTACGAGTAACACTGTTTCTGGTATGAATGGCATTTGGTCAGATTAAGGCTCCTTGGCGCCAATGACCCAGGACCCTGTGACGCCAAATAAACTTACCATAAATCAATCAAAGTCACAATGAGGCTCGAGACCCGACACCCAACGGGAAGAGTAAACGACTCGCACCTAAATGTTCAGATCTAACGAAAAAAAATCTTCCAGACCAAAATTCTTTAATAAAAACACCTGCTCAGAAATCTCCATTCTATTTCTGTCGATGACTGTAAAGTATTTTTCCCAGTTCCTTATGAATGCGAGAAAGTGTTGAATATTCAAGATAAAAATAAACATGGTGAGTTTAGGGGAGAAATATTGTGAATGATCCTGCGGACTAGTGATGCGAATGAATAAAGAAGAAGCAAGAGTAAGCTGAATTTTGTGACTTGTGTACAAAGACGGAACCAACAAGGAATCTGATAGCCGAGGGAAGATACAACTGAGGGGAAAATAAAACTAAGGGAGACGAATAGGAGAATTGTAAAATTACTGAACAAAATGTTCTCGGATAAATATGCACACATATCTACTGCAAGCCTGTACATAATTATACTCGCAATATCTGATCCTGTAGCCATTCACAGAAGTGCTAAAAGCTCGCAATAAAATTCAATTGAGATAAACAGACCTTGAGCCTTTGTGTCAGTCAAGGAAAGCGAAGCTTATGAATGTGATAATCTGTGATTTGACTTAACTAGATCAGGGTTTAATGTTAACTCCTGGCTGATAAACAGATCGGTTGATTGCGTTATTGCATACTGAAGGAGCCGCAATATTCATGTTCACTGATGCCGGTAATGCACTGGGTGATAAGATGACATGGTGAAATAATGATGTTGAGTAAAAACGAAGTATTGAAAATTCTTATATGTTCAGTGTTATATATACTTATATATATACACCATATATATATATATATATATATATATATATATATATATATATATATATATATATATATATATATATATATATATATATATATATATATATATATAAAGAGAACGGGAGAGAACTAAAGATATCCGTTGTTATTACCCTCTAAAAACAAAAAGTGAATCTTATAGGTAATTTTCTTTGTGGAGTACTGGTTCAAAATGTCATTATTACTGCAATCAAAACAAGTTAGTTTCATCTTTAGCAAGTGGGAATAGCTTATGAAATGTATAAGGGGTCTTTATTTTATTTCCCCAAATTTTCAACACTTCACCATCCCACAGAACACACTTCATCAGCCTTGCATTATCCGGATAATCATATCGATATAAAGGGTCTTTGAAAACGGAACTGTTTAGTAGAGTCATTCAGATGCGTCATGCAATTAGACTGTTTCATAATTCAGGCAAAGCTTGATCAATGAAGTCAGCCAATATATTTTCATGAATAGCCACAAAATATGGACTGACTATCTCTCTCTCTCTCTCTCTCTCTCTCTCTCTCTCTCTCTCTCTCTCTCTGTGACCCTTAACACCGAAAAAACAAAATGATAAGAGATGGCGTCAAATTTACTGCTTTACAACTGCACCTACCCAACGGGCATCCTGATGGAAGCCACGCACCACCCCTCCTCAAACCCCTCCCCGCCCATCCCCAGAGCCAATGCCATGTCGCAAGGGTATATAAAGAAGCCAGCAGTGCAGTCATTCATTAGAGGCACTAAGGCACTCAACGACTAAACATTTCTAATTGTCTTACGGACTCAACGTTAAGATACGTAAGTTCTGTTGCCTTCTGTCTATTCTATCAGTTTCTGTTCTTAAGTACCTTGGAAGTTTTTACTTTGTGATGATGTATAATTGTTTGAGTTATCTACCTTATTTTTACAGGTAAGAATGAGGGGAGCTTTGTGGAATGGACTGATGCTACTCTTGACATTATGTCAGGTGAGAAATTCGGTTTCTCTGCCTAACTTCAACGAGTCCTCTCTTGCCGGGACCGACAAGACCGAAATTGAGATCCTCAACGATGACGTTGACTTACTCTTGCAGTCTGTCGCCGATGCTCTTCCCAGGTATTCTCATTTGAAGCGTATGAACTCAAAGAAATCTTCTATAAAAAGTTCAGTTACACAGTTTTTTGTTTTGTTTAATTCTTTATTTTTTTATTCCTTATTCATCCTTGTCCCGGAGGCAGTATACAAATAGTGCATGATACCGATTTTAGCTTTGGAATCTTCATGGGCTTTGATAACCATAATGATATTCGTTCCGTCCAGTGGCTCTGAGTCCCGCTGAGTGTCCCTGACACTTGGGCCAGACTCTGATGTTCTGTTTAAGGTTAACTATTATATTTCTAAGTACAGCTGGAAAATAAACCACTATCACACTACTCATTTTACACGGCCTTTAGTGGGCTGGGTTGAGGGTTAAGGGGCGGCACTCGAAACATCTTCTCTTGGTATTGGAGCTTGCTATGCTACCGACTTAGCGAAGGGATATTATATTACGGTGCTGAGAACCGCTTTCCCTTAAGCATACCTTCTAGTATGATTCCGAGTTAGAATGAGGATTCATTACTCAAGACTGAATTATCATCTAAAAACATTTCTCGTTGCTTTTAAATATCTAAGCCTTCTTTAACATATTCGTCTCATTACTTATTTGCACTTTATTATTATCATTTACCTTGCCTTATACATATTTTTTTATAACGGGTTTACACATAAAGTTATGATGGGGCTAGAATAGTGACAGATGCACGGCAGAGGGAGGTGGTCTCTAACCTTAGATTAAGGAGAGGAAAGGTTTTACACTGAATTAAAAGAAAAACGCGAGAGATTCCCTTCCTATTATAAGTGATCTAAACAGAATGAAAGTCAAGCCTCATGTGCTTCCTTTATCGTATTACGAATATTTCAGATTCATATCCTATCATAATTATTTCTGATAGATTTTTAACCAAACATCACTTTACAGGATGATGCATAGTCTTTTGAAATAAAAAAACAAAAGAGGTAAAAACAGTTTTGTAGTTTCCTAAATATTTTCTGATGTATGGTCTTTATGACCTAAAATTATTGATGCAGAGCTTTTTGTCATCTAAGCGTTACTGATGCATAACTTTTATCACTTTCTAAACCTTACTGATGCATAACTTCTATCAGCTTTCCAGAATTACAGCTGCTTAACCTTTACTAGTTCCTAAAATGAATGCTGTATAGCCTTTCTAAATTATAATAAGACTGATAGATAACCTTAATTTAAAAAAAAAAAACACTAATGCACTTTCTAAACTTCTAAACATTCTGATGCTTACAGTACATCATTTCAAAAAAACAACACAAATGCTCTACCCATTAGCACTCTGAACACATTCCCGATGTCTAAACTTTTGAAATTTCCTAAAAGTGACTGAAACGCAACTTTCCTCCTCCCCCGCAAAAACCCAGCGAAATGAGGCTGGACAACATAGGTGAAGCACCAGACCAAGACTGCTCCTTGCACGGTCTCCGGAACAGCGTCAAGCGCGAGGGAGATGCGGCTGTCCTACACACCACTGACAGCGAAGTCCTCATATCGTTTGACGTCTCTATGAACGAGACGGAAGTTCGATGCGTCCCGAAGGAAGAAGACAGGACCCCGGTTATACTGAGGCGCAGTTGGTGGAAGAAAGTGCGAGAAGCCGTTAAGAAGGTGGGTCTTGGTTGACTGGATTTGATTGGTTGGTTTATTTATTGTCACGTGACGTCGCAACAACCGAGGTCATTGACGCTGGACGAACCTTCAGGCTACGATTATTCAGAAATGTGGCTTTTTCTTATCTTGTGCTTTTGAAGTTTCAGGACACAAAGGAATAAACAAATATGAAGAGGAAATCAGTTACATAAGCTCACTTTGGTGATGAAACGAAACAATACGGTTTTGGTCCTTTCCAAAAGAATTTTATTATTGTTATCATTCATGATGTGTAAACATCCGTGTACATCCAACCAAAGAAACCATCATCTTATTAACCTTTAACAGAGGAGATCTGATAGTTTAACTTTACATGGAGTGATCTTGTGCACTTCCCAAAATTTAGGAGCGTAACCGTTCATAAAAAAAACTGTAAATAACGATTTATTCACTTACTTTCACATAGATTATAACTGAAACTTTGAAACATCATCATCCCTTGTACTATATTATACTCAATCTATATCTTGTAAAGATAACTATTCTTTCAAAGCATGTTGTGCCTTTTAGGGTATCGTTTCTAATCTCCTAAAATGTTAGTTTTACAACATATCTGAGCACACTAGTGTCAATAACTGTGTCAAGGATGCTTCAACCTATTATCTGTAGAAAATAGGCGGACGTGAATGCGAGCTGGGATCTTTATCGAATGTCTCCTACCACATCTCTTGGCTCAGGGCTCAGAAATAAGGAAGAAAAGGTCAAAGAATGTCTCAAAGAGTTAACCCAAATATCTGAATGATCAGATATCTTTTCTGTCATTTTTTAAATTCAGAATTTTTTGTCATACAAAATACTGCTTTTCGTGATTTTGCCATTCAACAAAATTTCTGAGGAACAGGTCAAAAGAACGGCGACAGAATGTCAGTTTGAATATTGTCCCTGACGGGAGAACCGATGGAATCTCAGCCATTGTTAGTCTTCGTTTCACGTAACACTCAAATATCCACACCAACATCTTTACTGGTGTTATACAAAACGATAACTATAAACAAGTTTATCAACAGTGATGGCATTACGAAATCATCCCACTGCCACGATTTTGTAATAGCGTCATACTTGCCGTTATGGCAAACTCAGGAGTGATGTCATTACAAAAATCATCCCAGTGACAAGAAATAGCATTGTAAGTAGGCAGAATCCCATTTAAAGAAGGAAATTATCATCTAACAGGTGGGCAGGAAAGTAGCAACCGACATTGCTGTGACAGTCATTGTAAGTGCAGTGCTCCTAGACGAACCTAGGTTGCGAGGTGAGTGTAGTCTTATGTCCTTTGTATTTGAAGAGATATTGAGTAACTGGTGACTTTATCAATTTATCAATGTCTAAAGCAACTGCTCTGAAACACTGTAGCGAATATGTAACATGCTAAAAGGATTTACATTCTTTTAGTAACTATCAAAATTAGACAGCAAGTCGTCCTTATGGTAAGTTAGCATGCAAATCCGGCTCGACTGAAGAGCCTAATGAATACTGGACTAAAATCACAAACTAATGAATACTGGACTAAAATCACAAACTAAACTTATCTCAAAAGAATCATAACCAAGCACTTCCTATTTACAGACGTAAGGGTGATGGATTTGGAAATTAGCGGGTCCAAGGGCTCAGGAACTACGGTGCCTGAAGAGACTGCCCTTTTGGAGAAACTCGTCGATGGCAAAGACAAGATTTCTAAAGAACTGGAGGAGACCATATCAAAAAAGCTACGCAGTCTTTAAGATGTCCAAAAGACATGCGCTCAACAAACATGCACAAGTAATTATAGATTCATGATAATGATTTCATTATGATTTTGGTCATTCAATAAAATAATTGCTTTTAAGTATTGTTAAACAAAATCTTTCTTTCTCCATATTTTGAAGACTCGACATTTTTGGCATTTATTACTAGTGCTCAGAGGATAAGCTCTATTTAATATTCAGAGGATAAACCCTATTCATATGGAACAAGTCTACAGAGTCCATATGGACTTGAAATTCCAGCTTCCAAAGAATGTGGTGTTTATTTGAAAAGAATTACAGAAGATAATGGTAAATACAGAAAGAAGAGAGCGGTTATTAGATCATTTACCTGATTATTTATTAATATATTATAATAAATAAATAGGTGCAAATATAAATGAATTATTACAGTACAAAGTTTACTGTTTTGGGGTAGTATTGCCTTGCATCTTCGCTTGAACTTTTGAGGTTTTAATTGCACAACGTCCTCAAGGAGACTGTTCCACAGTCTAACGGTGTGGGGAAAAGAAGACCTCTAGAACTGAGATTTCACCAGTGTGGAACATTTGCTGCAAATTGGTGATGCTGTTCAACAAATTTGGTTGCTTCCGGCAGGAAAAGAAGATAAGGAATCTATTGTGACAACAAGAGATCTCTGTTAAAATACAAGTCACCACGAACCACTCTATCTCAGATAAATCTATGGTAGAAATAAACATCCAAGCCGGAAGGCAGTACTCTAGTTAAGGAAGGACAAATGACCTAAAACAGACCTTACGTATAATACCTACCATCCGACATTTGTTGACACTTTCATTAGATGTTTCTCAAAAGTAAGATGTGAGTCAAAAGTCACTGACTCTTTCGGCAGAGTCCCATCCACTTAAAGGGGAGGATGGGGTGGAAAATCAGCACGGAATCTACTAATCACTTGAGTTTTCCTTTTACTGTAGTTCAAATTTTACTGGCCCGCTCCAATTCACGATTGAGACTAAGGCAGCTTCGTTTCTCAAAAAACAGAGACTTTACTACATCCACATGCAAGTGATATGGTTGTTGGCCTGGAAAACAAGATTGATCAGTATGCCGGTGATGTAACTCGGCGGGCTTATTTGGGACTGAATTGGAAATGAAATGGTCTCACCAAATTACCGACGAGGCGGTAATTTGCTGAGACCAATTCATTTCCAAATTCAGTCCCCAATAAGCCCGCCTCGTCGGTAATTTGGTGAGACCATTTCATTTCCAATTCAGTCCCCAATAAGCCCGCCGAGTTACATCACCGGCATACTGATCAATCTTGTTTTCCAGGCCAACAACCATATCACTTGCATGTTTTAAAATAACAGCGAACAAGAACACTACCTAGTGGAACACCAGACAACATAGGTCTTGGTTCGCTAAAGATCCATCAACAGCAACTCGTTGCCGCCTACCTGTAAGGAAATCTTGGAGTAATCCTAAAACATAACCAACAACTCCAATATTCTGAAGTTTAAAAATAAGAGCCTTATGATTATGTTTATGACAAGACTACTCTTGAGTCTGAGTTCTATAAATATTTAAGTTTTTGAAATTATACAATATGCTTTTAGAAGTTTGCGTCGGTATGCGAGGTGTGAGTTGTGTGTTTTAATATTTATAACTTTTTCGTGGAAATAATACAAAAGAAGTTAGGAAAATAAACAGAATGTCTTCAAGCATTTGAGTCTGACTGCAACTTTAAGAACATCTTTGCTAATAATATGAGTTTCTAGCACAGTTATTAATAGACTGCCTCGAAAGGCTCGGAACTGTACTTCTGCCAAAAAATTACTATAATTATCGTTAAAATAATAATACTAATTATTATTATTATTATTACATGTAACATTTTTATTGCCCTTGTACTGGCTACTACCATTAGTGCCGTAGCTTCTATAAGGTCTCATTGCGACGGTAATTAAATAACATTAGCTGATTCTGTATCGAAATTCGATTGTTTGCTGTGCTTATGTTGTATTACGCTTGTCTGTTATCCTTAGTAAAATCATCACTGTTGTTAGTGCTCCATGAATTGTCTAGTGAATTTAAAATCGGTATACAGCCGCGAGCCGAAATAAACCATCATTAATCATCATCTCCAACCTCGCATCTGTGGTATGCCATATTCCCTAAACAGTTACATTATTTTTTCTTCATTGAGACTATTTAACTATTATTTGGTACCATATCAAAGCCCGTTGTACAAAGAACAAAATCCAGTAAAAATAATAATAATAAAAAAAAACAATGTAAACATTGCTTCTCAGTTTAATTATAACAGATGTTACTGGTATTCATTTGAATGAGCGTTCAAAAGAACACTTGGTTGGTTGAAATAGAATAGACGTAACTTACAGCAGAAGCAGAAGGCATAGTATATGCTTTGTGTGTGTGTGTGTGTGAGTGTGTGTGTGTGTGTGTGTGTGTGTGTGTGTGTGTGTGAGAGAGAGAGAGAGAGAGAGAGAGAGAGAGAGAGAGAGAGAGAGAACGGAGGTTAAAATTCACTGTTATAGAAAACTATCACTGCGCGATATGAAGAGGGTAACTTAGCCTTTCAAAGCTTTGTTGCGAAAAGTTCTGGAATCTGAATTAAAATAAATATTTTTCATATTATTGAATAATGTGCCTTTTTTAATGCCTTAATCAAATGGATCCCTCGATGATGCCAGTCAGGCCTTCACGCCTAATCATTTCTCCAGGCCCTTAGAATTCAAAAAGATCAAGAATCTGAATTAGCCTATTTATCTGATTTGAGGCATGGATCCACCTGACTGAGAGGTCTGCTATTTTAAAATAATAATAATAATAATAATAATAATAATAATAATAATAATAATAATAATAATAATAATAATATTAATAATAATAATAAGCAGATATGTGAACAAATGACGATAATATAACATGGGTTCGACTGTCAAGATGGGGAAAGAGACGCTGTCCCGACTGCCCAGCGACAAGTACAAACATGTAGTTTACTACCCGCAGGCCATCGTTGTTTCACACAAGGGAAAAAAATATATGCATGGCCACATTATATTTTATTACGTAGCTTGCGGCTTGACCTGTAATTTACTATTATATTTATTTTAACGTCAGTTCCACACTTAAAATGGCGATGTAAGAGTGCAGTGTTAGTCTCGGGTGCTTGGTTAGAGTTCGAAGTTTCACATAAGGGCTCCTCTTCCCTTGATCACCTAACCACACTTACAGGCTGCCCTTAGCGAAGGGCCCGTGCTGACATAAGGCCGGCTTGATCTAAACCAAGAAACCGACCGGTGATAGAATCTAGACCCCTAAACTTCTAATATTTATAAAAGGATAACAACTACTTTTTCTGCAAGTGCGTATCCTTCTTGCTATACATACATACGTACGTACATACATACATATACACATAATTCTATGCGATATTCTCACTGTGCATAACGGCATTCCAATGAGGTTATTCACACGATCTAAATTTTTATTAATTAAGATAAAAAAATAGAAGGTATATATATCTAAACAGGAAGCCTTACGGGTTCCCATACATACCTTATCTCTAACGATGTCTTATCACTGACAACTCCCAACAGACTCCCACATTAATATAAGTAGTGTAACATGAAGATATAAAAACGTTGTTAACAAGGTCGCATGTCTTATGGGCTGATTTGGAGCAAAGCCCGTGCAAGTATAAGACAAGATTTATTAAAAAAAAAAAAAAAGGCCCCATAAACGTCCTTCGCTGTTGCGTGGTCAAGTTTGGTCTTTTTGTTCGATCAAGAGAAATGGAGTATTAGCGATAATCCACATAAGTAAATTCGAGTAAAAGATTCCGTTTATTTTTCGTTCATAAAACTGCATACAAACGGCAATCGTAGTCTGACAAATGCAGGACACAAATAGACTTTTCTTACGTAGGTTTGGTGTGTTAAAAGCTCACGGATGGGGAGGGGAACCCCTCGAAGTTAGTGCAAATAGTATCAATACCATAATATACTTGAAAAACCTGCACGAAAAAACCTGCACAACAAAGGTCTTGAGGTTTCCTGCAATAAATAATAATAATAATAATAGGTTCTATTGAATATTATTGCTGCTTCAGCTGCATTTATTTTGTAGAAGACTTTTTCTATTTTCCTTATTGCGGACTTCTCTTCAGTGGAGGTGCGTGCTAACAGCTCGCCTATATTTGTCATTTCATGGGGAAAAGTCAAAATCTGGATTCTGCTTCTTTATATATTCTATACAGTTAGTTATATACAATTGTTGCCGCGACGCGTTTCGACAGACTCTTCTGTCATTCTCAGCAGGAGCTAGTAGAGGACTGGCAGAATAATAATAATAATAATAATAATAATAATAATAATAATAATAATAATAATAATAATAATAATAATATATGAAGGGAGTATACCCTCTTTTAAACAGGTCTTATTAAAAAGGATGGCTGTATTATGCGAATTTATCTTATATAGTGTCTTTTCTATTTTCCTTATGATTCGCTTTTCGGGCTCAGCGATGTTAGTCAGCAACTGGCCGATATTCATATTGGAAAAAGGATAGTGTGTATATAATGCTGTTTGAGCCGCAGCCCATGTTTCGTCCTCTGGACGTGGTTGAAGATGATCAAGACCCCCCTATAAATACCGACCAAAGCGCCTTGTTTCTCCAGATCTTCTTCAACCACGTCCAGAGGATGACCAACGAGCTGGTCGAAACATGTCGACGGTACCTGAAATAGAACCTGAATCCAGACGAAGGAGGATTTCTGATTGGATATTTCAGTAAGGCTTCCCGCATTCCACACACTATCCTTTTTCCAATACGAATATCGGCCAGTTGC
>NC_089757.1:9586269-9588769 GCF_040412425.1 Macrobrachium rosenbergii | reverse complement strand
CTGAGTGTATTCCTAATAGGAATATACATATATATATATATATATATATATATATATATATATATATATATATATATATATATATATATAAAAGCTCCTTTTATACAACACATGGTGATTATATGCCTGTGTGTCACACACACATACACACACACATACAGATATTCTTAGAATATAATCATTCGTTGATTATCCTGGCTAGTGTAATAAAATGTTACTCAAAAAGGTGATTTAATTAACCCCAGCAACAGGATACTTTGCCAAATGGTAACTTGAAACAGGCAATAGAAACCGGTTCATTTCGCGTCAGAATAATTCTAACTGATTCGATTAAGCACATGACACATTCTGATTCAGATTCTAAGGGATTCTGATTCAAACTCAAAAGCCTGACTGACCTTCATGCAGATATCACTCACCTTCGGAAAAAAGAGTTCGAAGCTCTGAATCTTACACAATAACTAGAAACGTTCTCAGTCAGGCACAAGAGCATGATGGGTTTTCACTCAGGGTACAAAAGCTGGGTGAATTTTTAGTTAGACAAGAGTCACACAAAATCTGATCACCTGATTTAGACACACGCACCTAACTGAATCCGACCAATGGTTTAAAATAAATAACAATGGTTATCGACAGCGGAGAAATAAGTTAAGAAGTCATTTAAGATTTCTGCATCCAGACTTGTACAAACACCACACACACACACACACACACACACACACACGGCAATACAACAACACTTTAATAAAAGTTATACAGTGGAACTAAATATGGAATTCATAAGTCACAGGATCAAATTAAGATCCTAAAAACTCTTAGCGTAGTATAAATAGTTAAATAATTTCTTCCAGACCCATGTGACATCAGTTGTCACTTGACACATCTTGACCTTTAACAGTGAGGATGAAAACGCCGGCACAAAAAGTTGAACAAATCGCCTTTTTTCCCCACTGACAATGGAACCTCCGAGGACCTCCATAGGAACCGCCTGAGGTCCCCCAGAGGTACCGCAAGAGGTACCCCCTATGGGTCCCAAGAAGCTGCCCCTAGAGGTCACAGCCACTTGCCCGATTCACGGGGCAAGATAAGCTGCGTTGGTTGCAATGTCGACCTGAAAGCCTTCCTGCTGAAAGCCATTTTTTTGCTCTTCTTCTTCTTCTTCTTCTTCTTCTTCTTCTTCTTCTTCTTCTTCTTCTTCTTCTTCTTCTTCTTCTCCTTGTCAAAGGTGATGTCACTTGGCGTTCGCGTGGCTTTGCATGTGTCACTTGAACTTGTAAGTAGTTACGGTTATTATCTATGTGCGTTTCACTGCTCCATTTGCTTCTGGACACGAACATTTTACTTTGCAGGCGGTGATTTTGAGGTCACAGTGAGTTGTGTCTATGAGCGTGTTCTTATAATTCAATTGTTCTTCTGATACCGGGTTTTTGGTCAATAAGCAATGAAGAGGATTCCTTAACTCGTTTTAGCTTTGTAGATTTGAAACTTTCATATTATGATTTTTTACGAAAAAGATGTTTTGCATACACCTACAGAAACGAACTTCCATGTTTCAATCTGTGATTTAGATGTTGTCTCCGTTACTATTTTTATCATGCTTTGTTTTTATAACTTGAGTGTCCTTTTTATTTTTAGTTTGCATGAATCAGTATTACTAGAGATTGCGCGTTTTAGGCTAAACCTGGCTGAGGTACTTGATATATTACACCACTCCTTTTGAAATAACATGTAGCTTTAGGCACATGAATGAAAGAGTAAACCATAGTTTAAATTTTAAATGAACACTTTTTGCTTTGTTCCTTAACTGAGCCTTAGTCTAAAGAATGGTACATACGAATACATAATACATGTATATAAATTCTAGTATAATTTCGTGCATAATTACTTTAATTCTACATGTCAGATACGTCTTCGATGCAGGTTTTCGTAATTAAAGACCGTGGCTGGTTTTGCTTTCACACCTGGAGCTCCGTTCTAATTGTTCGCTACTTTAAACAAAATAATTGCAGGTACGCAGGCTACAAGTCCTGTCGAAAATAAGAGGAAAAGGTCAAGGTACGCAGCTGAAGCAAATATTCTTTTACCATAATACTTTTCTTTCTCTCTCTCTCTCTCTCTCTCTCTCTCTCTCTCTCTCTCTCTCTCTCTCTCTCTCTCTCTCTCTCTCTTTTTCTTTTACGTATAGGCATTCTGTATTTTGGCAGCCGGTTAGCGTATGTCCATTATAATAATAATGACAATTGAAACGATGATGACAATGATATTCTATCAGACCAACCAGTCAATTGACCCCAAGAGCACTAGCGGATGGCGGGGTGGCAGGGGACCTGGGCACGTGCCCTCCCCCATGAAAAATAATGACAAAATAATAATATTGAAGATTTAGATAATAATCACATAAATGAGAAATACAAAAATGGGGGGAAAAAAATATGTATATACTGTATATGTATATATACGTATATATACATATATATACACACACATACATACACACATA
>NC_089757.1:9571269-9581269 GCF_040412425.1 Macrobrachium rosenbergii | reverse complement strand
CCAATTTTCCTATGCGCTGATACAAAATCTTAGACGGGGATACAATTCATGGGTTCATTTGATACTCACTCACAAACGCACTCATACACACACACACACACACACACATATATATATATATGTATGTATATGCATATACATAGATTTATATTATATATGTATAATATATAATATATATACATGTATATATATAAATATATGTAGTATTTATGAATAAGTTTCATCTTCTGAATAATAATAATATTAACCACAATGCCCTCTTAACTACATACATATCTAGTAAAAGTGATCAGTAGTTTCTACATTATACACATATATATAAATATATATCTATATGTTACATATATGTATGTATATATATATATATATATATATATATATATATATATATATATATATATATATATATATATATACACATATACATTATACATATACACACACACACATATATTCGTAGACTGTACTTCATTAACTAACTTTTCATACAGTTTTGTGCAAATATATGGACGGAAATTGACCACTGATCCTTTTTTGTTCGGGTTATCTGTTAATACGAGAGGATTTTTCAGTGACTTGGACATCTTTCCTGCATTTTCTGATGAAACTTCATTTGAACCCTGAAAATCTGACGAAAGTACTACTTCCGCAATTATGTGAAATCGTCTTTACTTCAAATTATTAAAGAGATAGACTGACTGATCGATAGGGCATATTTATATATAATTTTAAATATATATATGTATGTATATATATATATATATATATATATATATATATATATATATATATATATATATATATATATATATATATATATATATATATATAGAGAGAGAGAGAGAGAGAGAGAGAGAGAGACGACGCCCTTTAGATTAAAACAACTTGCATGAAAAAATCCGTGCAGACAATGATAATTAAGTATCCACAGAGAGAGAGAGAGAGAGAGAGAGAGAGAGAGAGAGAGAGAGAGAGAGAGAGAGAGAGAGAGAGAGAGAGATAAATTTATCTTTTAACAACCCATGCAGGCACATTAATGAATTTTCAATCAGAGAGAGCGAGAGATGAAAGAAAACATCAACTATGTAGCAAGAAGAAACCTAAAAAGGTATAGAGAGGATTGTTTTCCAACAGAGAGAGAGAGAGAGAGAGAGAGAGAGAGAGAGAGAGAGAGAGAGAGAGAGAGAGAGAGAGAGAGAGAGCGCTTCAGATCCGAGTATTTTACATGCAATAAAAAAGCTGTGATTGACCCCAAAGAAAACGGTACACCGAAAACGATCACCGGGTCGCCATTCGGGCACATAAAAGTTGGCGTTAATGACAGCCGCCGTTTACCCAAGATAACATTTTGGCAGAAAGACTACACGTGAGATCACAGGAGTCATTAGACAGCGGCAAAGGCCACGCCGGCTTCTCGTGACGCACCGTGGTTCGGAGGACCCCGGAAATTTATATGCACGCTGCGATCAGTGTGGTAAGATACTGGTAAGAGGCCTAATGTGGACCTCTTGACTCGGCCAATTAACAGTGGTAGGGACTGGGTCCTTCTGGGAACCATAGATCTGCTTAGAGGTCCAGGAAACCCAGTTCTTACCGGGATTCGTGTACCGGCTATGAGCAATTTTTACCGGGATTCATGTACCGGCTATGAGCAAAGTTGGAACCAGATGATACTAGGAGCCTCATATACCCTTTTTCAGCATAGTTAGAAACTGCTACTGGTATCGACATACCTGCTTAGAGCAAAGTGGGAACCAGGTACCACCGGTAACCAAACGCCTAGTACAAGAGTAGTAGGAACCAGGTCCAGCCGGAAAACACGGGAACAAGCCATATCAGACGCCACGTCCCTACTGCATTTTAGAAGGTACCATTCCTACCAGTTATCATATAGCCAGCTCCTAGCAAATTATAAATCAGCCATACCAGGTACCAGTACCTGGTGCGAGCACAATGGGAACCGGGTCCTACTGGGAGCAAAATTCCTTTTCCGGGAGAGGTGATAGTTTGAGTGATATCTTATGTATATGTTGGGCCATTCTTTACCGTAATGCATTGTTACACAGATAGTATGAAGGTTAACAGAAGAGAGAGAGAGAGAGAGAGAGAGCGAGAGAGAGAGAGAGAGAGAGAGAGAGAGATATTTTGCATATCGAAATGAAGATTACAATTATTTTCCAACTGTCTCAGCAATCATTATAATCATAACAAAATGAGAGAGAGAGAGAGAGAGAGAGAGAGAGAGAGAGAGAGAGAGAGAGAGAGAGAGAGAGAGAGAGAGAGAAATATTACAAATATAATAAATCACGAGTCAAGTAAAATCGTCTAAGATCTTGCAGGAGAGAGAGAGAGAGAGAGAGAGAGAGAGAGAGAGAGAGAGAGAGAGAGAGAGAGAGAGAGAGAGAGAGATATCGAAATATCACAAATATAATAAATCATGACAGTCAAATAAAATCGTCTAAGATCTTGTAGGAGAGAGAGAGAGAGAGAGAGAGAGAGAGAGAGAGAGAGAGAGAGAGAGAGAGAAAAATATCGAAATATTATAAATATAATAAATCATGAGTCAAATAAAATCGTCTAAGATCTTGCAGGAGAGAGAGAGAGAGAGAGAGAGAGAGAGAGAGAGAGAGAGAGAGAGAGAGAGAGAGAAATATCGAAATATCACAAATATAATAAATCATGACAGTCAAATAAAATCGTCTAAGATCTTGTATGAGAGAGAGAGAGAGAGAGAGAGAGAGAGAGAGAGCACAAAGATATGAAATGTGATTAAATTCCTTTAAAAATCGATTCCTTGCAGCGATTCCAAACAAATCACTGAGACGTAACACCGACCAATAAATCACCAAAGCATTCAGATTTAACGAGTTGGCTCATAACCTCCGCAAAAGCAGGATGAATATCAGTCAATTAATCAAATTAAAATGGGTTCTGCTTTTGCTCCCGACATAACTGGAAATTAATGATCTCGTAACTTTCAGGAATTTTTAAAGATCAACTGTGTTCTTGGGTTTTGTTTATATTTTTTGCTGATTGTTGTTAAGTGTAAAGTTTATGAATAAATGTGTAAATAAGGATGGCTATTCAGGTAATTATACCATTAACACTGGCTGCTGCCGTATGCTAAGAGGCATAGCTGAGAGAAATCGAATACCTTTTTAATAGATATTTTGCAAATCATTAAAAAAAACATTTAACGGTCTATGTCGATTATTAGTGAACTGTTTTATGGAATCTTTTAAGATAATTAGCCCATTTTTTTGTCAGTACTTTACCTGTTATGATTACTGGAACCGCAACTGAAGTCTCTGTTAAACTGTACACAAAAAAACGTATCAATTATTCTCAACAACGTTTGTTAGCGAAATTTATATGATCTGCTGAGCGTATCAGTTCATTTTCTTGAATCACTGTAACATCCATTAGATATGCAGATGAAACATCTTAAACTCGTATTAATTAGGGGTTTAGGAAATTGCAATCTCAGTCGATAATTAACCCATTCCTGACATCCACAATAACCACAAACCCATTTTCTTTTTTCTTGTACCACGGTTACTTCCACGATAATTGGTGGTATCATTAGCAGACCACCGAATCTATAACAGTAAACTGTGTGAATGCTCATACGAGGTGGAAGAACAATTGTAGGTAAAACTGATCCAGCGTGTTCTTTGCACTCTGATTGTTTCGATTTGAGTTCTAAATGCGGATTCTAATTGAGACGAATGGAGATTAATGAAAGGTATTCCTGCTAACAGCCGGAAGTGTCCGTCTTAGAAAGTTAGCCCGACTTTCTTTTCTATTAGTAGGGCGACACCTTTCAACGGTTAAGACAATAGTGATATCTAATAATGAAAACTGTAAGATCTAGAATAACACGTTAAGTCAACAGCATGAATGATAATAACAATTACAACAATTGAGTACTGAGACAGCAAGTGTAGCACCAACAATAAAAAATGGACAGCAGAAATTTACAAAATCAAACCTAGGCGATTACCATTGCTATCCGAAGGTTAGAGGTGGTATTCCTAATTATTTTTTAATAAATCTACGCAGTCTCAAGAATTCTGTGCAATTCAAGTCTTTACTCCTCAGACCTGTTATAGGTCTTTCCTAAAAAAAAAAAAAATCAGTCTCGGTAATGGCAAACAGGGTAATAATAATAAAAAAGATTAATCCCATGTCCAGATACAGAGTTTAATCTACAACAAAATGTCATCAATCAATCCCTAAAACAGTGAATCTTTGCAAGAAAAAAAATCCTTGAAAATAGGCTCAACAGTTATCACGCGATCCAGCCAACACACAGAAAGATAAACTTCAAATGAATCATAAAGAAAATGCTACCCCAGTGATTGAGGCGAGCAGAAATCCCTTGTAGAGGGTTTAGCTATGATGCATAAGAAAAATTCGGTTACTGCTACCTTGGACAAGTAAAATTACCCAAATCAACTACTTCGAAAGGCATGTTCCTGGCCTAACTTTTCCACCACGAACGAGAATATTTATGATCATTCTACCCCATTTCATCTATGTATATTCTGGTTCCGGGAGAAATGAGCAGTCGAAATTGGGAATATTCCATTCAAGAGATGGGCAGACCTACCTGTGGGATGCTGGGTGCCTATTAAAATATCTTTCTCTTTGGGCAGCAACTCCATCTGTAAGTGGAGCTTACCTCTCGATGCATATATCTTTTAGAGCTACAGCAGCTCTATGAGAGCTCCATCTTTATCTGGAGCATCATGCCTCAAAGATGGCGTATTTACAAAGGTGAGTTTAAGACAAGGAAAATGTAATTTAATGAAGTGCTTTTATCATGAATGAAGGCTTTACATGAACGGCGAATGTAGAACGCACACTCGACGTTCAGGATTACATTTCTACTGTTTTTCATTCAATGTGGCTTTATGATAACTTTTCATGTAGTTCGGCGGGCCTGTTCATGATAGTAAAAATGGTTCGTATCATTATTAATAATAATTTCTTGTAATGTCATGAGTAATGAAATAAATAAAATCCACAATGATTTCGAGAGCCTGCCAACCTTCAGTTGTCAAGGAAAAACTGAACATCACTACAGTTCGACAACAGAATAGCTATAGGCTTTATTATTATTATTATTATTATTATTATTATTATTATTATTATTATTATTGGGTAAAAATCTCAATTACGAGGGCACAAGTAATCTTCTTTAAGGTCCACAATAATATATCTAATGGCAACAGTAGTACAACTTTATAAAACTATATATAAAAGCTTTCGAACCCTTCCCTGGGTTCATCTTCAGTTCAAATGATTTGAACTGAAGATGAACCCAGGGGAGGGTCTGAAAGCTTTTATATATAGTTTTATAAAGTTTTACTGCTATTGCCATCAGATATACTATTGTGGACCTTAAAGAACATTATTATTATTATTATTATTATTATTATTATTATTATTATTATTATTATTGCCGGTTCTTCAAGACCATAAGAAAACACAACACCAAACGAATCTATTTGATGCATACTAATTCTCTCAAAGCAAGCAAACAACGGACCAGTTCCTTTGAACGAAAGAAAGCAGGCCCATCGCTCAAAAGACTTTTGTTCACATATCACGCTGTGGCACACAGGAACACCCGGGATAATAAAAAGGATAACCAGGACTATTATACGAATAGCAACGGCGTGTTTGCCGAGGCTATTTGACGAACATGCCTGGGTCTTATTATAAGTGAAATGTACAGCCATAAGCATTGGAGTATTTGCTGAACATGTGTTGGGTCTCTGCTCTCTCTCTCTCTCTCTCTCTCTCTCTCTCTCTCTTGTTGATCTATCAGTCAGGCTGGGACCTTTTCAATGGCACAAACAACTTCAACTATTTGGGGTTGACAAGTTGATCCTGGATAAACAGAGGATATACCAGGATATGATTAAGCCCTTTAACGGAGAGTCGTTCAGGATGTATAGGATGTGCAGGGTTATATAGGATATACTAAGGTATTATTATGTCGTTTTAAGACTGCTTAGGCAGAGACGATGAATAAATCAATAAACATCCTTTTTAGGGTACAGCGGATAGAGATTTTTGATAGGATATGCCTCCTGCACAAGGCACGAAAAATCCACACGAACACAATAATAATAATAATAATAATAATAATAATAATAATAATAATAATAATAATAATAATAATAATAATTATTATTATTATTATTATTATTATTATTATTATTACTGGAGAAGCAAATCCACAGTTATGTATACGTACATATATTTCAAGATGTACATATACACAACTGAGGATTTGCTTCTCCATTTTAAGACTCATGCTACTATGAGTATTTTTTAAAAAATTACTTCTGAACAAACTAGAACACTATTGACTGTAACTGAACACCAATTTCCCGTTGCCAAGGATGACCCAGCCGAGTCATCCTTCGCTCACCTTATTTCCTCTTCGACCAGGAGACAAGACCTAGAGAGCATGACAGTTATCTGCCCTAGCAAGATACTAAGGTTGTTCACTGAATTACAGAAAGCTGGGTTGTAGGAGCAAGACGAGGTCAAAGGAGTTGGACAGCTTGGTGGGAAGGTACGGATGGAAAGTACAAAGGAACAAGTAAAAAATAAACCGAAGTTTCTTCGGTGCAATCGAGTTTTTTTCTACAGCCGCTACAGCGTATAATCAAGGCCACCGAAAATAGATCTATCTTTCGGTGGTCTCGGTATAATGCTGTATGAGCCGCAGCCCATGAGACTTTAACCACGGTCCGGCGGTGGCATATCCTAAATCGTTGCCAGAAGCACGATTACGGCTAACTTGAACCTTTTATAAAATAAAAACTATTGAGGCTAGAGGGCTGCAATTTGGTACGTTTGATGTCTAGAGGGTGGATGTTCAACTTAAAAATTTGCAGCCCTCTATCCTCTGTAGTTTTTATGATCTGAGGACGGACAGAGAAAGTGCGGACAGAAAAAGGTGCCGACGGACAGACAAAGCCAGCACAATAGTTTTCTTTTACAGAAAACTAAAAATGCGATCGACAGTCAACATTTTCACGAAAACAGTTTTTAGGGAGATAATTGTCAATGCTCTGGAATCCAAATGCTCTAAGGAAATACACTGATGGTTACATTACAAAAAATGAGCAACTCTTGAAAAAAAAAAGGCCATTAAGTTAAGTAGTATGTTTTTTCTTTTTGGTTAATATGTTTCTGAGTTAACGATAAAAAGTCGAGATTACTTTAGATGATAATAATAATAATAATAATAATAATAATAATAATAATAATAATAATAATAATAATAATAATAATAATAAATAATAATAATAATAATAATAATAATAACTAATTTTATTAGTTATTATGATGAGATTGCCAAGAAACAACTAACAACAACAACAGCAACAACAAAATATGAGAGATATTGAGAACGTGAGGGAATTTGAATATCTAGGAAATATGCTAACATCCAGAAATGAGATGGAGAGAGAGGTTCTGGACAGAATAAAGCAGGGAACAGGTGCTGTTTCAGTCTACAACATCTTGTAAAGAGCAGAAACATCGCAACGTCTACCAAATTAAGAATTTACACCACCATTATCAGGCCAGTAGTACTATATAGGTTGTGAGACCTGGACACTGACTAAACATCAAGAACAGAGACTATTGGTTGTTGAAAATAACAATTTGCTTAGAATAACGGGTCCCATTTATGATATAAATGAAGGTGTTTGGAGAAGAAGGCACAACGATGAAATGAGAGATTTAACTAGACAACCGCTAATAATTGGCTATGTAAGATCGCAGAGGATTTGTTGGACATGTGGTTAGAATGGAAGAGGCCAGAATACCTAAAATTGTTATGGAAGGATCAGTGGAAGGGAGAAGGCCGGTGGGAAGACCGAGGATGAGATGGAAGGATAATGTGTTCAGAGATCTAAGAGAATTGGGAGTGGAGGATCCTGAGAATAACTGTAGAGATGCAGCACTCAACAGGGAAACGTGGAGAGGTCCGGTGCAAGCGGCCATGGGCCACCAAGAGGCCCGAGAGCCACTGGAGTGGGTGAGAATGAGAGAGTAATTTTATTATTATTATTATCATTATTATTGCTAAGAGATACACAATTCCGTGAAAAATGTGTAATAAAATTCCACAATTATATAGTAAATATATTGCTATGTAAATTATCTACTATGTAATTGTGGATTTTTATTACAGACATTATTATTAATATTATTGGAAACAGACGTCATGACAATATAAGGAGGCTATCTACGGGCACTGAAGATATATAGAAAACAGTATACCGATCAATAAGATGAAGGACTGTTGTCTTTATACAAGAATACCCCTAGAGACCCGAACAAGCGCCTGTAAATTATTCAAAGTGCCTCTTCTGCTTCAGATGGGTGAAGAGACTCATTGTCGAAAAATATACATCTCTTCGTTAATTTCTTTTTGTTTAATCCATAATGATAAAGCTACCAGTACTGAAACCCCTTTAAGTCCCAATGCTCGAAGGCAGTACAAACTCAGCACATGACGATTAATATAAATATATGTAGGCTCTGGCTGGCTACCAACTGTTGCTATTAAGACTACAGAGCACCCAGAGAAGGTATGCCTCCGTTAACGCCAACCCTATGGCCAAATATTTTTCGTCTGTCAGATCCTGTTAGGTGTTCGTAACAGTATGACACCTTACAGGTTAAGAGATTTTATTTGGCCACATAGGGTTAAAATTTGTTATCAAGATTTGGCATTTGTTTGACTAAAAATAAATAAATAAATAAATAAATAAATAAATAAATAAATAAAAAAGGACACAGTATGACACCTTACAGGTTAAGAGATTTTATTTGCCCACATATGGTCAAAATTTGCTATCAAGATTTGGCATTTGTTTGACTAAAAATAAATAAATAAATAAATAAATAAATACATATATAAATAAAGCACATAAATAAATGAATAAAATATAGAAAATAAAACTTTGGATCTGCATTCCGATCTGGACTGACCATTAAGTTTAACTACCCTTTGGTTGGATTATAACACGCCCCGCTACAAAATAAAACGACAATAGTCAATTGAATTTTTTTTTTTATATATCATGCGGAAAGGTAGACAGATGTGAGTGATTAACATAGCCGTTACCAAACTTTGTTGGCATAGATATAAATCCAAATAATATAAAGAAAAATGTTTTCGGTATTAACGACTAGAAAAATAATTCCTGGTAATGAAAGTCAATACGAAATCACACCTGTCCTGTATTTCCTAAGTGAAAGTATATTTTGGGAATAATTTTCATAATCGAATACACACTTTCAAATGGGAACTCCTATTTTTTCAATAATTATATTTAAAAGGTGGTTCTATTTTGCTTGTCTTAACATTTTACCGATTATAATTAACCACGAAAAGTAATGATTTGTTTTTCCATGCCGTAAATCACAAAGATATTTTTTCAGTCGAATTTAGGAACAAAAGGATTCACCCGTGGCTTAGCAAACTCTTTTAATCGTCGGTTAATAGTCCCAAGATTTACAACACTGAAGTCACGTAACAGAACATCTTCCCCAACAAGACACAGAACGACTTTCAGTATAAAAAAAGTGCCCATTTTGTAATTTGATCTGTAAGCTTTCACATGCAGTTCAATACAATGAAGCATTTCAAATATGCAATCATGTATGAGAATGCGTGCGTGAGTTTATGCGAACCTAAACCCATTTCGTCTGCACACAAGAAGGAAAGAAGAAGAGGTCGCAAGAATCTGGACCAAGCGTGACTAAATCGTTAGTCTGAGACACACAATGCAGAGACGTGAAAGAACCAACACCTCGGTTCCTGACACAAGGGCAGCGCACAAACAGTCTCACGCACACGTACAGATGCACACTCAAACTCGGCCGGAGTTCGAGGGAACCGATTTCCACGGCTAAAGGACTCCGAAGGCCATTGTTGTCAACGGGCTTTTCCAGTGGATTG
>NC_089757.1:9533769-9563769 GCF_040412425.1 Macrobrachium rosenbergii | reverse complement strand
TGGAAACCGCAGTGTTTTTCTGAGATGCAGTTCGTGTCTTTGATGAGTTAGTTTGAAAAATTTCACTGCATGGGGATGAAACTAGTAGAAAAATAAGAAAAATACTACGATGCACTTTTTAAAGACAACACAACGACCAAAAAAAAAAAAAAAATCTCAAATTAAACTGGCCATCATGGAACTACTGAAAACCCTTGGATTGTGCAAAGGAGGTAACCGTTACCTGTCGCAGTTGTTAATTCGAGGAAAAAACATCACGATGCATTTCTAAAAAAAAAAAAAAAATCATTAAACTAAACCGTGGCCCTCATGATGCTACTAAAATCCTTCGGGCCGTTCAAAAGGAAATAACAGTTACCTGTTGTGGTGGGGAATTCAGATAAACATACTATGATACATTTCTTTACATAAAACAAATTTCCAACTACATTCTGGCTGTCTCAGCACTACTAGAACCCTTTGAATTGCTTAAGGGATAACTTGCAGGAGCGGAAGAACTAATATATGTTATAAATCTGATACCCATGGGCATAACTAAAACTAACTGAACTACACAGGTTAAAACTGCAATTTCTGGACATTGCTAGAAAATGGGTGACAAAGCAAACTCCTGCGCCTTAAAAAAAAAAAAAGGAATCTTAGAAAAATGAAACTTGGTCATCAGCAGATTGAATAAAAAAAAAAAAACTTCCAGACCTCATTGCAAAAAATGTAGAAAAAACTTTAAATACCAAACATAGTCACCAAAAAGATGAAATTCTTGGTGATCCTTATTAAACATAGTTACCTGATCCACACAAATGAAAGCTGAAAATGCCGAAACACTTAAATTCTCGAACACCACAAGAAAAGGCTTAAGAAACTCATTCTAAAAATAAACCTCGAGGCTCTAGAGTCTCATTAGAAAGAAAAAGGCATATATCTAAAAAAAAAAAAAAAAAAAGAGGATTCGCAGATATCCTTTAAAAAAATTTTACGGAAGTGCATCAATCTGTAGATAGTGGACGGTGTAACATAAATATTTCCGTAGATAACAAGGACTGATTTAATGTATTTAAAAGATTAGAGCCAAATCTCATTTTTTCAGACTTTGTCTTCCGGAATTACACAATCAAATTTCTAACGTTTAATCCCGTTAACTGAGTAGATCCCTGACCACCATTTTCCTCTCTGTAGAGCGTATAAACACAGCATATATCAAGACCTCAAGAACCGAGACAGAGAGAAAGACAGGCAAAGATGAAGTGAGAAGTACTGCGGAAAAAGACGCTAACCAAATACACCGATGTGACAACACGCGCAAAGAGACTCAGGAAATTCCTAAAAGAATTTCTTATAAATAAAAGTGGTAAATATTTTCCACGAAATCCAAAGCCGCCAACACTTAAAACAAACAGTCATTCGAGTTAGTCTGTCAGTCAAAGACCGGTTCAAGGATGGATAAATATTTGCACTGAACACGGGCATTATGTATTTGTTTGTTTAAGTGCCTATCATGCGATATAAGATTAAAGCCTGAGAGGGAGATATATTCTTACATAAAATTCTCTTTCTGCTTCTGTACTTCCGAACGATCATAGCCTTTCTTCTTTTAAAATGGAATGCCTATCTTCCTTCATACTGTTAAGTCCCACAGCATCATTTTCTTGAGTGAAAAAGACAAATGTCTTTGAATGTTTTGATTGATTAAATTTACTCTTATTTTGAAACACGCCTGCTTGGAAAATCTCGGCGTTATTAGGATTAGGTTATTTTAGTACAACTTAAGGACTCAGATGATAGTGTAAAGCATTTCATAATCAAGTTTCCTTTAAATTACGAGATCGTCTCGGTTTTCATGACTTTTTTCACCAAAGAAGGAATTATATTCATTAAGAAAAATGTAAACGTTAAATATATAAGACCTTTAAATCACTCTTTACTCTGAAATTATACATATACTGTACTTTAACAATTTTGAACATCTTTCGCATGCAAGTATTTTAAGAAGTAATCGGAGTTATAAAAATAAATATTTTCCCAACTTGAGCATCAAAACTTTAAAGAAAGACTGGGACATGTTCCCCTCACAAGAAAAAAAATGCAAGCAAATTTTAAAAACTGATTGAATCCCTTTTTTTTTTTTATAAAAATAAATATTTTCCCAACTTGAGCATCAAAACTTTAAAGAAAGACTGGGACATGTTACCCCCCCCCCAAAAAAAAAATGCAAGCAAATTTTAAAAACTGATTGAATCCCTTTTTTTAAAGTTTACTGCCTTCTTTCTCATTAAAAAAAATTGAAGAATAACACGAACCTGCAAAAAGCGAGAAAGAGAAAATGGGACTGATTTAAAATTAACACGCGGTAACGTAGCCAGTCATTAGACAAAATTGTTCAGATGTTTCTTTAACCCTTTTTTATCATAAGATGAGCAACTGATGGAATGCGGAAGAAAGGGCAAAAAATCTAACAAATTACGAACAACAGTTAGTGACAAGCCAGGGAAGCATGTCAGGTTAAAGCTGTCCTTAACCTTGTCTCGCTTCAACTTGGGAATACCCCTCCTTTAGCTTGGCAATACCCTACCCTTAGCTATGCCATAGCCCCCCTTAAGCTTGGCAACTCCTTTCCTCCAGCTTGGCATTACCCTTCCCTCAGCTTGGCAATATTCTCACTTTATCTTTGCAACAACCATCCCAAAGCCTGGCAATAAACTTCTGTCCACTTGGCAATAACCTTTTCGCTTCTTGGCAATAACCTTTTCGCTTCTTGGCAATAACCTTTTCGCTTCTTGGCAATAACCTTTTCGCTTCTTGGCAATAATCTTTTCGCTTCTTGGCAATAACCTTTTCGCTTCTTGGCAATAACCTTGCCCCAGCTTGGCAATAACAGTCTGTGTAGCCTCCAGATGCACCAATAATCTTAAATAATCAAACTAGACCACAGAAAACACTGGAAGTCGCGGCCTAAGAATGGTTGCTGCAGAGACACTGAAATCATGCTTACAGTGTGCCAGCAAATGCGCGATGAAGGTTTTGAAATGATTGCCTCCTTCCATCCCCAACTCTCCATTTTGGGAACTCCCAGGTGTACAGACACCTGTCCGAACCTTCCCAGGGAGTCTATCAACGGTTTACCTGGAATGTGATCTTTCAGACCGCCGAAGGAAATTCACGCCTTCTGGTAAATTACAATCCTAAACCATCCGGTTTGTATCATCCACCTGGGCAAGTTTGCCTCGCTTAAATCAAATCAGTTCTACGTTAGCTTTTTATATCTTTTTCCCCTCCATTTTCACAAAATGATTTTAGTTCTTTCTCCTTTCATCAAGGATATTTATGTTTTATTTATAATTGTGTTACATTTTCATTCTCCTTAACTTTTCAATGTGACAATATTTGCGTTTTCTCCATATTTCTCTTAGCTTTTCATCTGGATTTGTTGTTACATGCAATAATGTTCATTTTTCTGCTTCTGTTTTTATTTCCTTTTAATTTTTCACTTGTTTTTTCACGCGTTTTTATGCAATACCGCATTCTTTTGCTTTACTCAACATTCACTTTTATTTTCATTTTCCTCCATTAACATTGCTTTTTATTTTTACAAATTTAATCATTGTTATGGGAATCTTTTTACATTAGTATTCAATGTCTTTTTTAATTATTATGCATTTACTTTTTAGCTTTTGTTCATTTAAAGGATGCATGATGTTTATAACCGGAATACGAGTTTCACTGTAATTTCTTAAAACACTGTTATTTCACTTTCATAGACTAATGATTCCTGGCTTAGTTTTATGATGCGCTAATTTCAACGTAATAAAACTGCAGTTTTAAAATTTTTGACTATAATAAAACTTCCTAATACAAGTCTCTCTCTCTCTCTCTCTCTCTCTCTCTCTCTCTCTCTCTCTCTCTCTCTCTCATATATCCATCCACCTATCTATCTCACATTCACGAGAGAGAGAGAGAGAGAGAGAGAGAGAGAGAGAGAGAGAGAGAGAGAGAGAGAGAGAGAGAGAGAGAGAGAAAATGAGTCGTCAGAAAGTCAGGTAGAACGTTATTGATCACGTGCGCTTGGAAATAACTACGAACACCATCAAAATTCAATACCGCTCCAGTAAAGAACGGATGTGAAAACTATTGAAAAATAAGTTGCGCTAAAGGTTTGACCACAAAATCAAATGTTGAAACGATATGATGTTAATAGTTTATTTTAGGATCAAAACCAGTTCGTCGTGTGTACAATATATTCACACACACAAACACACACACACATATATATCTTTATTTATTTTATACACACAATTATATATATACATATATATATATACATTATATATATATATATATATATATATATATATATATATATATATATATATATATATATATATGCATATATATGTGTATGTGCGTGTATGTATGTATAGGGTACTGTTAGAATTATTAAGTAATGCTAACTAAGTTTCAGGAAAATACTTTGAAACAGAGAGAGAGAGAGAGAGAGAGAGAGAGAGAGAGAGAGAGAGAGAGAGAGAGAGAGAGAGAGAGAGAGAGAGAGAAATGTTTTGTTATGAATTAGAAATAAAAAGAAAAACAGAAAAATGTCTGTATTTGACGCTTTAAAAAAATATTTCTCATAACTTTCACCTGCATGATTGCATGTATGTAAGCATATCATAATGCAAACACATGCAGAACCCCTTTGCGTCACGTAGCGTTAGATGAGATCGTGTATGTACGTGTGTGTATGTATATATATATATATATATATATATATATATATATATATATATATATATATATATATATATATATGTATATATATATGTATATATTGTATATATATATATATGTATATGTATTATATATATATATATATATATATATATAGTGTATATATATGTATATATATTATATATATGTATATATTATTTATATATATATATATATAATGTGTACATGTATAATACATAAATATATCTACATACATACATATACTTTGACATATTAAGCTACAGATAAGCCATTACCATCGAATTCACCCTACCTTGGTAACAACTTATACCATCAGGGAATTAAATAGGGTACGTTCTCCTACCCTGACCAGGATTCGAACCTAAGCCTTTTGAAATGGAAGTAGGGTTTCAGTGATCATCACCAGCAGTCAGTCAAGAGACGTATGAGTCGATTCCGACTAACGCTGCTGTGCATATTCCTACAGAATTTAGGTTCTGTACTGACATTAGTAATCATCTCGTCTCCACCATGATACCTAGTACTAGGCTTCTAACACGTGGCTATGATTGTACTAGTTTGGTCATTTTACCCACGCCTGGTACTCAGCTGTCACGTTGGAGATTGGTTGATTTCAGTTTTTTGGTATAAATCCTGAGTTCGACAGGAATATGTATGGCAAAATCCACTTATATGTCTCTTGTTGGCTTTGTGGTTATAGGTCAATGTCACCCTGCTTTCAGCTCAAAAAGACACATGTTCGAGTCTTGTTCAGAGTAGGAAGACTTACACTCTACAGGTGTTAGTTATTCCGAAGTAGAGTGACTGCAATATAGAAGTGATGAACACACTACCACTTGTGGAACAGAAATAAATTTATGACTCACATCGGAATCGAACCCAGGTCTTTCAACTAAAAAGCAAGGGTGTTACCAATTGAACCACTAATTCCATGAAAGACGATGGAACCTAAGTACCAATGTATCCAAGGCATTTCCCTGGGCAGGCTTACTGCCAGCATGCCAGGGAGTTTTACCCAACTTCCCGAGCCAGCAGTGACCCAGTTGACAGCATTTTATTCGAATCATCTTGCAGGTATGCTAGGCAGTAAGCCTGCCCAGGTAAATGCCTTAGATACAGTGGTACTTAGACTCCACCTTCTTTCATGATTTGTGTGGTTCAATCGGTAGCGCCCTTGTCGTTCAAATGAAACATCTGAGTTCGATCCTGATGTGAGTTAGAAACTGCTTGTAGAATACTTCTTTTATATTCAGTTGGGTCCTGCTGGGTCGAGAAGTTGGGTGAAACTCGCTAGTATGTTAGGCAGTAAGCCTGCCAGGTAAATGTCTTAGGTACAGTGATGCTTAGGTTCCAACTTCTTTCAAGACCTGTGTGGTTCAATTGATAGCTCTCTTGCCTTTCATTTGAAACACCTGGGTTCGAAACCCGATGCGAGTCCGAATTTATATGTATATATATATATATATATATATATATATATATATATATATATATAGTATATATATATATATATATATATATATATATATATATATATATATATATATATATATATATATATATATATATATATATATATGATGTGTGTGTGTGCGTGTGCGTTAGTAAGTGTCAATAAGCTTGCTCATACCTTTTGTGCTGTGACGAATTCAAAGCCATACGTTGCTGAAAAGCTGACGGTTTCTCTCTCTCTCTCTCTCTCTCTCTCTCTCTCTCTCTCTCTCTCTCTCTCTCTCTCTCTCTCCATGTTCCCATGAAGGTCAATTAACAGTACTAAAAACACAAAATAACTGGAAAAGTCTGTTTCTTTTAGTTTGTAATAGAAAAGTACTGAGATGGCGTTGTCTGTCCGTCCGCACTTTTTCTGTCCGCCCTCAGATCTTAAAAACTGCTGAGGCAAGAGGGCTGCAAATTGGTATGTGGACCATCTACCCTCCAATCATCAAACATCCAAAATTGCAGAGCCCGCTAGCTTCAGTAGTTTTTTATTTTATTTAAGGTTAAAGTTAGCCATAATCGTACTTCTGGCACCGATATAGGTACCAACAACACCAACGAACCGTGCTCAGTTTCATGGGCCGCGGCCTAAAATTTCATAATGCATTATATACTGTACAAAAAACTCGATTGCGTCGAAGAAACTCCGGCGCATTTTTTACTTTTTTCGGATTATCAAATCTAAAACAGTGATGTCACCAGAAATTGTAGACAATCTAAGTATCAAAAATCAATAACACAATAATACAATGAATATTTCCAAGTAAAGCAGTTGGAAAATTTTCAACAATCATAGGAACTGTCAACAGAGAAACATAAGACTAAATAAATAAAATATTTTTCTGTGAGTAAAATGACTGTAAAACGTCACTAGATCTCCCGTTTTATTAAATCAAAATAAACTCAAAAAATGTCTTTCAATTTCGCGAAAACCACTAAAAAATCCATTGATGTAAACGACTAAAGCAATTTTTTCAAGAAATTTTTGGAAGGACCTTAATCGTGAAAAACACTTCTCACGTGATCCAAAGTGTCATAAAGTCTTCACTCTTTCTAGAAGGAAAATGTATCTCTTTGCTCGGCGGCTAAACCTCGCCTTTTTTTTAGTTTTCTTAAAAGAAAACTATTGTGCTGGATTTGTCTGTCCGTCCACATTTTATTCTGTCCGCACTTTTTCTGTCCTCCCTCAGATCTTTAAAACCACTGAGACTAGAAGGCTGCAAATTAGTATGTTGATCATCCAACCTCCAATCATCAAATATACCAAATTGCAGCCCTCTATTCTCAGTAGTTTTTATTTTATTTAGGTTAAAGTTAGTCATAATCGCGCAACTGGCAACGTTATAGGATAGGCCACAACCGGGCCGTGGTTAAATTCATGGGCCGCGGCTCATACAGCATTATACCGAGACCACCGAAAGATAGATCTACCTATTTTCGGTGGCCTTGATTATACGCTGTAGTGGCAGTACAGAAAACTCGATTGCGCCGAAGTTTCTTCGGCGCATTTCTCACTTGTTACAGTTACATAACGCTTAAGACATATATGGCCAACGAGCTGTCTTTCTCACAGGTCAACGGATTCAAAATATTCTGGGGTGGCTGAAAACGAAATTTCATAACCAGAGCGACAAGTCAAATGAAAAAAAAAATAACCGCAAAAAATAGACGCCCTTAATGCCATGGCGCTCACCGCGAAACCTCCGACGTTAAAAAAAGCAAAAGACGATGGGAACTTGGTGTATTTAAACAAAAGTGGGGGGAAAAAAAGGAGAAAACTTAGGAAACACTAAAAAAGGTTTGTGGATAAAGGCAAGCGATTTGTGGGAAGAGGCCAGGTTTCTGCCATTTACTCTAACGGTAATGCCACGACGGGCAGCTGGAACGAAGGGGGGGGGGTCTTTCTAACCCCCCCTCCCATCCCCCCCAAAGTTAGTCATGATCCCCCCCACGCCTTCCCCACAAGTAGGTCTCGTTCCCCTCACTGGCTCTTACGTCCCCGCTCGTTCTTGCCTTCCCCCGGGGATGGGTCACTGAATATTTACGCTCAGAGCATTTCCTTTTCCAGTGGGAAGTTCAAAGTTTAGGGCGACTATTTGCATGTGCAGCCAGGCTTTTAACCGTCGGTTTCGGGCTTTTATGCAAGATTTCTCGGCTTAATGGAAGGCGCTTCGAAAGCATGACAAGCTCAGGTAAATTGCTACCGATGTTACTTCAATCATGGAGACATGGAAATTTCGAAATATAAATTTAATGCAACCAATGCATAAACCTAAGTTCCTTTATCTATAATATACAGAGAGAGATAGAGAGAGAGAGAGAGAGAGAGAGAGCGCTTTTAAAGCTCCACCACATTTTGAGCCCTGAGTGCAGAGAGAGAGAGAGAGAGAGAGAGAGAGAGAGAGAGAGAGAGAGAGAGAGAGAGAGAGCTTTCTAAAGCACCATCATATGTTGAGGCCTGAGTGCAGAGAGAGAGAGAGAGAGAGAGAGAGAGAGAGAGAGAGAGAGAGAGAGAGAGAGAGAGAGCTCTCCATCACATTTTGAGGCCTGAGTGCAGAGAGAGAGAGAGAGAGAGAGAGAGAGAGAGAGAGAGAGAGAGAGGTTTCTAAAGCCCCATCATATTTTGAGGCCTGAGTGCAGAGAGAGAGAGAGAGAGAGAGAGAGAGAGAGAGAGAGAGAGAGAGTTTATTTAGAACCCGAAAAGTGAAGTGTAAATTTCTATTTCACAGGTATGTGGTGTACATGTTCTTATACACTACTCGTTGACTCTTTTTATTTGATGTGTCAATTTGCGTCAGTATGTTCATTCTTAGTTTTTGGTCAGTTCACACAATTATGATTCTGCCTGGATATCATTTTATCTTAGTGATGTATAAAGTAATTTTGAAATTCAAATGTTATACCCACAAATTAATAATTATTTGTTCTTATTGGACATTCATTCAGGGGATGCTAAATCTTATTAATCATAGAGTCCATCCAATAATTTATATCCCCTTTCATAAAAAAATTGCATTAATGCGAAATTTCTATATATTTCTAAAAAAGTCTTGAAACCACAAGCAAATATCGAGTAACAGTAAACTCTCTAAGAATTCCGCAACTCAGCAACGCCCATTTTGAACTTAGTGAAGCATGAAAGGCGAGAATTAACAGCATGAAACACCTGTAATTAAATTACACAAACAAACAAACGAAACAAGTGCAAACACAAGACCGAGCGGGAATGCTCTCAACCCGTTTCGCATGACGTACTGAATGACGTCACGGTGGGACGAGACGATAACCGAAATTAAACGCGATACATTTACGCAGGAATCAGACTGGCCCACTTGCGACCCCTTTAATACGATAAAATTACAAAGGATGTACACCGGCCCACTTGAGACCCCTTTAATACGATAAACTTACGAATTAAGTAGACTGGTCCACTTGCGACCCCTTTAATACGATCTGCTTATGAAGGAATCGGATCGGTCCACTTTTGACACCATTAATAAAAAGGGTTGTGTAGGAATTAGACTTTAAAACGATGCGATTACGAAGGTATTAGACCGGTCCACTTTCGACATTTTTGATACGATACACTTATACTGCAACCAGGCTATAAAACGACATACTTATGCAGGAATTAAGCCTTAAAACTATACGCTTAAGAAGGAATTAGACCTGAACACTATCGACACCTATGATACGATACATTTATGTAAGAAATAGACTTTAAAATGATGTGCTTATGAGGAAGTTAGGCCTATCCACTTTCGACACCCTATAATGCGATACGCTTATGTAGGAGTTAGGTTTCAAACGATAAGCTTACGAAGGAATTAGGCCTGTTCATTTTTGACACCTCTAAAAATGATACGCTTACGTAGGAGCCAGGCTTTCAAACGATACGCTTATAAAGAAATTACGGTAAAACCAAAATGACTACGAACATGGCTGTCTTTAGCTACGTTGCCACACTTCTTCCTGACTTATAATCCGACTACAGTCAATCTGCATACTTCAATTCGGGGTTCTTTAATCCTGTCATAAAATCCTACTTATCACCCCCCGCCCAAAACCCCTCCGGCTTTCCAGAAGAAAGAAGCCGTTCCGGGACGGTCGACTTCATTTACAGTCTTTGAGGAGCCAATAACAGCATTTTTTTTTTTTTGCATTGTATCATTTATTGTCATCAGTGAGTCTGGGCTAGATACTGGACATTTGTATAATTCACTCAGATGATTAGAAACTAAATCATCCTTATCCTACCCTGTTACCAAAATATATATTAACATGTATTAAAATTTTCTTTTACTGTATTTTTCCTACTATAAATCCTTTACTCGTAATCAAATTTCAGCCCTTTCGCTCATTGTACGACTTCAGTGTTAGAAACGCAGAACAATATTGACAAGCTGTTTACCCTTTTTGACCTGGTATTAGGAAGATATGGCAACGTTTCTCCCACATCTACATTACATCACAATTTAGGTCAAGAGTTCATGAATCAAATCTGGGAAAAGCAACACCTTCGAAAAGGTACTACATATTCTAAGTAATTTTGGTTTTACTATAGACCAGTGCGCTTTGGACACCTTTAATACGTTATGCTCCTGTTGAAACCAGGCTTTAAAACGATATCCCTATATGGGAATAAAGCTTTGAAACGATATGCTTATGACGGGATTAGGCTGGTCTACTTCCATCAACACCTTTAATGCAATACAAAGGAATAAGGACGGTCTACTTACAACACCTTTAATATGATGCACTGATGAAGGAGTTACCCCAGTCTACTTCCAACACCTTTAATATGATACACTGATGAAAGAATTAGGCTGGCCTACTTCCAACACCTTTAAAACAATACAGAGAATTAGGGTGATCTACTTATAACACCTTCAATATGATACATTTATGAAGAAGTTATCCCAGTCTACTTCCAACACCTTTAATACGATACACTTAAGAAGGAATTAGGATATTCTATTTCCAACACCTTTCATACAGTTCTCTTATGAAGGAATTAGCCCAGCCTACTTCCAACACCTTTAATACGATACCCTTAAGAAGAAATTAGGATGGTCTACTTCCAACACCTTTATTACGATACACTTATGAAGGAATTAGCCCAGTCTACTTCCAACACCTTTAATACATTACAAAGAGATAAGGGCAGTCTACTTAAAACACCTTTAATATGATACACTTATGAAGGAATTAGCCCAGTCTACTTCCAACATCTTTGATACGAAACACTTTTGAATGAGTTAGGCTGGTCTACTTCCAACACCTTTAATACGATACACGTATGAAGGAGTTAGGTTAGTCTACTTCCTACACCTTTAATACAACACACTTATGAAGGAATTCGTCCAGTTTACCTCCAACACCTTTAATACTATGCACTTATGAAGGAATTAGCCCATTATACTTTCAACACCTTTAATACGATACACTTAAGAAGGAATTGGCCCATTATACTTTCAACACCTTCAATACGATACACTTACGCAGAAATTAGGACGGCCTACTTCCAACACCTTTAATACAATACTTTTATGAAAGAAACCAATCAGTCCACTTTGACACCCGTCTAATTCCTTATGAGGGAATTAGACGGTCCATTTTTGACGCCTTTAAGTGCTTTTGCCTCAACTAAAAGCTTGAATGAACAATGTTAAAAAAAATTAGAAGTTTTCCATTCTGAAAATATAAAAAATTTTTCTGAAAAAAATAATTTTTTGAAAATATACTCACAGAATCTAAAAGAATGTATTCAAAAATAAAATAAAATTATTGCCCTTTGAATAAATGCTGAAAACTTCCATAATCATAGGGGTTTCTCTGAATGTTGGCGATTCATTGCCTTTAGTATACTGGAGACGCAAGTAACACAAAAGTCATAGGTAATTTTATAAATTACGTTACAATCTCGGATAAACTTTATATGAATAATAATTCACCAATTAACGCTTAATCATGATAATAAGAATTAATAATCATTATTAATAATATAATGAAACTGCAACGAGGATGAAGATTTTCTTGGACTGACGTTGATGTAAGTAAATCAATGATTACTGGACCTTTCCTAGATAGCGATCATAGCGACCCGTAACTATATCCACCTTTGTAGCGTGTTTAGTACAACCCCTTTGGGGATTACCGTAAAAACATTAACAAAAGACTGTAAATATCATAAAGATAATGACCCCCAAGAAATATTAGCCCTAGATAACGACCCCCGATAACCCTTCGGGGTCACTATGTAGGAAAGATCCCAATTATTTCAACAGAAGTCATACATAATAAGAAAAAAATATTATATAGTTGGCTGATCATGAAAAAACTGATCACGAATTAGCTGAAGCTAATTTTCAGGTTCACATTGTACCCAAAGAATCAGGCTCACATTGTACCCAAAGAATCAGTTCACATTGTACCCAAAGAATCAGGTTCACATTGTACCCAAAGAATCAGGTTCACATTGTACCCATAGAACCACGGTCACCTGCTGTCTTTAAGCACACGTTTTGTTCCTGTTAAGAAAACTAATAACGGAGAATTAAACTAATATTGGAGAATTAAAAGTTCCTCATTGGCTGGGTCGATATCGTACTCGGCTAGCACTCTTCTAGGCCCGCGTTCGATTCTCCGGCCGGCCAATGATGAATTAGAGGAATTTATTTCTGGTGATAGAAATTCAATTCTCGGTATAACGTGGTTCGGATTCCACAATAAGCTGTAGGTCCCGTTGGTAGGTAACCAATTGGTTCTTAGCCACGTAAAATAAGTCTAATCCTTCGGGCCAGCCCTAGGAGAGCTGTTAACCAGCTCAGAGGTCTGGTTAAACTAAGGTATATTTTTTTGAAGAATTAAAACGCCAGTTTCGGGCCCATTGCACTGACCACTTACACAGATTGTTAGAACAAAGAGGTCACTTAACAAGCAAACATTTAGCCATTCGCGAACATTCCCGTCAATATGACCGCCATCAGAGAAAAACAATCTCTCTGTAACAATGAGCAGCCAGTTGAGTTGCTTTATTTTTAATTATGTATTTATCTTTGTTTATGTAACTAACTTCTTGTTGTTTTACTGTATTTTACTCCTCTTGACTTTTGGTGTTATACATTATTAGGCATTGTTTAATTTTAATTCTTAGCATTTAGTTCTGATCTTTTTCTTTTATTTTTATCTCCTAAAGCATGTTTTATGAGAAACTGTTAATTTTCTCGTTTCTAAACCCAACGTCACGGTTCAAATCTTGGCCGGCAGAAGAGCACTTATCAGTTATAATTCCCTTTTGGTATAAGTTATTCCCAAGGTAAAGTGAATTCGATATTAAACAATATTTCAGGCTTAATATTCATAGCATACACACACACACACACACACATATATATATATATATATATATATATATGTGTATATATATGCAAGATATTCACAATAATATTTTCGACTACCTGTCATAACCCCTTGGATCGTGTGACTCTAGACGAAGCTACCCTTTCAGTTGTTAGTAGGTGTTTTGAGATGAATTTGCTCGTCTAAAAACCACTCGCTCAGAATTCTTAAAGATCACTGCCAATCAAAATTTAACAAGGGGCAAATTAAGGGTTTCAGTTACCTTACTAAAGTGAATAATTACCATTATGAAGTTATTTACACAGGAACTTGTATATCAGCGATTATACGATGACTAGCCTACATAGCCTATTCTCACAATATACCTTTCACGTGTATTGCATATAGTGACAAGAAGAGACAGGATAAGGAATGACTTCATAAGAGGGACGGTGAAAGTTACAGAAATATCAAAGAAGCTGCAACAGAGACGATTACAATGGTTTGGACATGTTATGAGAAGAGAGGAGGATTCTGTATGTAAAAGAACCATGAATATGGAAGTGCCTGGAACAAGGAGGAGAGGTAGACCAAGAATGAGATGGAGAGACACAGTTAACAGGGACATGCAGGAGAAGAACGTGAGTGAGGTAATGGTGCATGATCGCAGGAGATGGAGAAGACTAATAACAAACAGCGACCCCATATAAAGATGGGAAAAGCTGAAGATAAAGAAGAAGTGTATTGCATATAGGACACATAACACACACACATACATACATACGCACACGTACATGAGAACGTTTTGTGAGCGAGACAATAACTAAATAACTGAATAAAATATAGATAAATATAAACTTTCAAAAAACTATAAACGTCAGAATTCTATGACTGAAACGAGAGTATGGCGCCGTCTTTGACCTTAAGGTCATACTGTGAACACCCGGCAATGAGCGGAAGAACAATATTTCACTCTCCGGAATAACTCATTCGAGCATCGCACGACACGGCATCACGGCGGCAATCATCATAACTGGGAAATGTCGGGTCCTTTCAAGTGTTCCTCACTGGGCGCATTCAGGAACGGGGAGTGAGTGACTTGTGGCTCCAGCTGCACTCTCTTTCAGTGCATGGCGCTTTTGTTAACCAGGTTTGCAAGCTCTCAGTGTCTGTCTGTCTTTATCAATTCCCCTACCCCCGTCCTAACCTCCCCTTCACCTTTTAAAGGTGTCACCTTTTAATGACCAATCGGACCCCTCAAAAATCACTGATTCCCATGATGCCCCCAAGCCACCCGTTATCGTCCATCTCCTAAATGAAGGAGGAACCACAAAAAAAAAAAAAAAAATACGATAGAGAAAGGAGTAAGAAAAAATCAATCCTTTTGTACATGAGACAAAATGTAAATGAGATTGAGGGTTACGCCCATTTAACTAATACGCCAATAACGGAGCAGGTTTTCATTTTTTTTTTTTTTTTTGCTTTATTTTTTGGGTGGAACTTTAATGGCATATGCAAGGAAGGGTCTTTTAGCAGACGAGGCGAGTCATATGGATTGACAAGACGTTATCATTACGTTCGGGTCGGAGAGGTTGGGGAATTTTTATTTCCTAATGGAAAATAAAATAGCGGTATAAGAGTGACCTCTTGTTAATACAGAATGGCATTCAAGAACGAACTTTCTCAATGGGTGATGTTTTTAACGTAAAGAATAAAAGTGGAAAATGAGTTCATCTATTTAAAGGTAAACATTGATGAAAAATGAACTCTTTATAATACAAAAGAGAATGGCAGTGAATTATGAACGCTCCTTGCTTGGTTATAAAATACACTTTTTAAAAATGAATTCTTCTTGTTGCATCGCAGAATAACGCTGAAGACTATTTACCTCATCCTGGATGAGAGAATAGCGATTAAGAACGATTTTTTTGAATTATAGAATACCGTTGAAGAGTGCATTCTCCTTAATGGCTGACGGAATAGCTTCAAGGATGAACAGACGAAGAATCTAGATGAACTTCTAAGTGCAGGATAAATGTTATCTGATAATGACCTGATTAAATGAACGAAAACAAAGAAGAAAAACGTAGTAGTAATAAAAATGAAAGGTATACATAAAAACAGAACTAAAATTGGAAGAGAAGGAGCAAGGAGAAGAGCAAGTAGTGAGAGTAATACATTCAAATAAAAAAGGTTATAAAACGAACGAAGGAAGAAAAAGAACAACAAAAGTAAAAAGCAAATTCTAAGAAGAGATTTTAATAAAGAAGAAAATATACATAAGGATATAAAACGAACGAAGGAAGAAAAAGAACACAACAAAGGTAAATAGAATATTGTAAGAAGAGATTTTAATAAAGAAGAAAATTAAATGAAAATATATATAGAAAAACGTAGTAGTAATAAAAATGAAAGGTATACATAGAAACAGAACTAAAATTGGAAGAGAAGGAGCAAGGAGAAGAGCAAGTAGTGGGGTTAATACATTCAAATAAAGAAGGATATAAAACGAACGAAGGAAGAAAAAGAACAACAAAAGTAAATAGCAAAATGTAAGAGGATATTCTAATAAAGAAGAAAATTAAATGAAAATATACACAAATACAATAAAAAAACAACGAAAGGGACACGGAAGAAAAAAAAAATATAACCTCGCTTGATTGATTACTGGATGTCTTCATTTGCCTTTCGTCAAGATCTTTATTCCAGCGTGCATTGTATTTTATCCCAGGGAACTACGTGCGTTAATACGAAATTTTAATCAACCTCCAACACCCGTGACATCTCCTTCCTCAGAGGCCTTCAAGATCGACAATGAGCAATCAGAGATATTTTTTAATCTGTCTCAATCGATTATCTTACTCAAATTGCCGGGAGCGAAATCAAGTTCTTTGTATCTTATTTTTTGTTCGGAGGGATAATACAATTGACTTTTGATTGAGAGAAGAGGAATCATTCTCTCTCTCTCTCTCTCTCTCTCTCTCTCTCTCTCTCTCTCTCTCTCTCTCTCTCTCTCTCTCTCTCTCTTCATGTATCACTCCTAGCAAGCATCTCTACCAACTGGGAAATATATTAGCTTGGCAATTAACTTTAATTTTCTCAGGACATAATTGTCTAGGCACTAAACTTCAATGTCAAGGAAAGCAGGATATCCACAGAATTGACTGGACGTAAATGGAGGCGCACAGTTCATTATTGCATGGAAATTAGCTCTCGGGCTTTCTCAAAACAGAAAAGAAAATATTATTCTTTAAGATATGAAAATAAGGGAAAGCAAGATTCCTCATTAAATAAAAATATAGGATAATACTGTATTTACTTAGGTGAACGAATTATAAAATTCCTCATTACATGGAAACGAAGGAAAATAACACAGCTTCTTTGCATAGGTATAAACAACATTTATTATACGGAAATGAAGGAAAATAAGATTCCATATTAGATGAAAATATGGGAAAATCCCACGTTCTAAAAAAAAAAAGAAAAAAACACTGATTCTTGCACGAAAATAAAAGGAAATCCCTCGTTCAAAAAAAAAAAAAAAAAAAAAATTCAGTTCCTTACGAAATTCCTTATTGCATAAAAAAATAACAGCAAGGAAAATGAAATCCTTAATTGCATGAAAACAAAGTTAAATTCCACGTTCACTTAACCGAAAGGAAAACGAGATGAGTCATTAACATTCCTACCTGGCCGTTACAAACATCTGGCTGGATGATTATAACAAAAATCGAAAGCTGTTACGCTGGCCGCGAGAGCATAATAAAACAGCAGCAGCTGTTACTTGCTTTTAATAAACAAGTAAAATGGGGAAAAACGATCAGAAAATAGAATAACAGCGGAGGACTGATAGACCACCAGGAACAGTTATTTCATATCATTCTCACGGTGCCTTGTACTAAACTGGATACTGTTAAACAGAGAGAAACGACAGAATCAATTTAAACCCGAAGACAGTTCTCTCACGAGCTAAACTGCAATCTCATTCTGTCCTTATAAATAAAGTGAAATGTCATATAAGTAAAAATGGAGGAATATCGATGACATAGAATGATTTAATTTTGAGGAGAGGTCAACGAGACAGTGAAAAATTGCTTTATTTAGTAAAACAAGGAAAAGGTAAATATAATCAAAAAGAGGGGTTTCAAAGCAGTGTGGTATGGGGAAAGAAATATCCAGTAAACCAAGAAATTACGATAGTTTTATTCGAAATTAGTGGATTTTTTTTATTTAGAATTAATATATATTTGTATATATATATATATATATATATATATATATATATATATATATATATATTATTAGAAATAATCGACAAACAATCACGTGTGGAACAGAAATAAATTTCTAACTCACATCATTTGAAAGACCTGGGTTCGATCCTGATGTGAGTCAGAAATTTATATATATATATATATATATATATATATATATATATATATATATATATATATATATATATATATATATATATATATATATATATATATATATATATATATATATATATAAATATACACACACACAATAGTGGATTGTTTACTCGAAAGTTTTGGATTGCTCTATTCGACAGTAGTGGATTATTATGTTAGACAGTGCTGGACTTTTTAATTCGAGAGTAACAGATTGTTTTATATTATTGTACTGTCCTGTTGTAATCGAAAGCAATGGATTGTTAAATTTTTACTCGACAGTAGGGGTATTTCGAAAGTAATGGACTGTTTAATCCGATAGCAATGGATTGTGTTATTCGAGGGTAAATGACTGTTTAATTCGACCGTCATAACATTACTACACCACAATAAGGCAGACAGTCAGACATTCACGGCAAGAGTTGATAATAACCCTTTCAAAATTTATACCATTCTTGCTGATGGACCTATCGGAGCCAAAAGAATTCTCAGATAATATCCCCTCTTCAAGGAACCAGTCATAATTTGAGCTACAGGACTTGCGCAGACACTTTTCCTTTCATCTTATAATGGAAAAACGAATTCGAATATAAGTTATTCTTTAAACGTGATTTGAGAATGTATTGACCCTCATCATGTTACGAGAAACTGAAATGCCGGTTTCATTCTGTGGAAAAGTTATTCTGAGAAAATCAGAGAAATAAGCACAGTATCATTTTGTCAGGCTAGATCACTGCAAATTTATAACAGTTCAGGGAGCTTCTAGCAACCGAAAAGTTTCGATTTAAAGGATGAAATCCACTTCAAGATAAAAGGTGAAGTTCTTATCAAGAAATAATTATTCTTCGTTTGGAGGAATCTTTCAGAGTAACTGTCTGAGTTCTGTCTTCAGTGCGTCTAAAAGACGTAAAAAAAAACAAAAAAACAAAAACAAAAACAAAAAGAACTGCTGGAGGGCACCATCCGGTCACTTACCAAATACGATTCATTTGAGTGTATGAAAAGGACACGATTTAATCAACTCGATTTCGAAGCCATTTACTTTGTGGGTTGGTGTCGAAACAGTTGCATCATTCCATGAATTTATTGCGTGAACGCTCTGTGGCCAAGAAGGGTGAAAAGACTTTACTTCTTTGTTTTTATTAGACTTTCCTAATAGATTGGCAGAATTCTTTTGGCCAGCTTAAAATAGCAAAATTCTGTTTCATCAGAACGGTGTGTACATTACGGGGGCAGAAGGCAAGCACACTTTTTTAATTTTCCAAAATATTTCCAGTTTTTAAGGTACGGTTTAACCCTATTAATATAGATTCTGTTCTATCGGGTGAAAATGGTCTTTTCCTTTAAGTTGGGTACAATGCAATATTCTAGTTTGCTAATAAGAAATATGACTGCATAATTGCAATATACCGCAATTAAGCTTCAATCTTACAATCTATGGAAAATTCGCCAAAACACCAAAGCCACATCAAGGACAAATGGGCATACCAAGGATGCCACGGGGGCCTACGGCAAGAGTCAAAAAGAACATGCAAGGCGGAGTGACGCGTAAGAGATTGGTGCCAACTGTACCGCAGTGAGTATCGAGAACTCACGAAATAACTGCGGGAATGAGTATGTAGTCTTTGTCGAAGGAAGGCAGAAAGATAATTATTTGTATTACACAAAGTCAGTCTCCTGTCCTTGGTTGCCAAATCACAATTTTATTCTATGGAAAAAGGCATCCGTTTTCTTTATCATCTTAACAGCATTATATTATTTTGGTACTCACAATACATAAAAATAATCAGGTACCGTGTAAAAAAAAAATCTGGCAATAAAGATGGTGCGGTCGTTACGCCACTACAGAACTGCTTTTTTGACGCCCTGTAAGGCGAGTAGCTCTTATTAAAATTAAAAATTTTGATCAATGGTGACGGTGGAAGTTCTTCGGAGACAAACGACTCATGAAACACTAGTAAAACTTACGGTGATGGTGTAAGTAACAGTTATCACTGAGGTAAAGAAAAGAGTTTGGAGCCAACAAATCTTCGCCAAGAATGATATAAATCCCCCATCACCCCTCCACCAAAGGTCACTTCTCCCGGAAAGTCGCATTCCTAGTTCCCCAGAAATATAACAATTTATAGCTATTCAAGAGCCCCAACTCTGGATTAAAGTTCATACCAATTCACTCTTAACTTTTAGTGTAGAGCTTCTGCCAAACGGCAAAATCAATGAAAAACAAGTCGAGGGATAAATAACTAAACCCGAGTCAAAACATAACTACTTTATCGGAGGTAAGAAGAGAAGCAGCATCTCATGTAATTTTGGCTTGAATATAAAACGTCCCGTGGTGCTACAGTAGGCGAGACGAGGGGAAAATATCACAAAAAAGGGGAAAACATAACATATGAATAGTAGCATTAGCATCCTCTTTTGGATATGACATTCCATTTGCAAGAGAACCTTGATAAAGGTTTTATATGTAGAGTCATTCAAATAGATTTTAGTGCAGCTTTCGATTTAGTAAATCACAAGACACTTATCTATAAACTTCGGAGTCTTAGAGTGGGTGGATATGTTTTAGATTTATTTCAGGATTTCCATATAGGTAGGTATCAGCGAGTTGCTAGTGACTGGATCTTTAGCGAACCAACACCTTTTGTGTCGGGAGTTCCACAGGGTAGTGTTCTTGGTCCACTGATATTTTTAGTGTATACAAGTGATATGGCTGTTGGCCTGGGAAACAAGATTGTTCAATATGCGATGATGCAATACTTGTGGGTGTAGTAAAATCCCCACTTACGAGATATGAAGCTACCGTTAGTCTCAATCGTAACATGGAACGTATTAGTGAGTGGTGTAGTCAGTGGTGGGGTATGAGGCTGAACTCCAGTAAAACGAAAACTATTGATTAGCAGATCTCGTACAGATTTTCCACCCCATCGTCCCCTTTAGGTGGGTGGAATTCTGGTGAATGAGACTGAATATGCAGTAAATATGCCTCGCTGTCGAACTTCTCAGTTCCAGAGATTCTTCATTCCTCACACCGTTGGAGTGCAGAAGTTTCCATGAGGATGCCGTGCATCTGGAACTTCAGAAGTGGAAGCGAAGATGCAATGCTCACTACCCTAATACGATTCTCCTTGTATTTTAGTAATTCATTTTCATTTTATCTATTTATCTCTTAATTTGTTAATTTACTTTTTCTTTTCTAATAAGTGATCTTTTCTTTCTGCATTTCCCAATACCTTCTGTTACCTCTTTCTAATGAACTCCATATTTAGGTCTTTCTCCTCTAGATCGAGAACGGGATATGCTGTACATCAGGTCCACAATAATATTCAGTGGTGAATTCTTGTTGATTTTATAAAAAGTTACAGAAGCTTTCGAACCCTGTCCTGGGCTCATCTTCAGTCTAACTGAGTTAGACTGAAGATGAACCCAGAACAGGGTTCGAAGGCTTTTGTAACTTTCTATAAAATCAACAAGAATTCACCATTGAATATTATTGTGGACCTGATATACAGAACGCCATATTCTTTGGAAGCCTGAATTTCAAATCAATGGCCATTGTGGGCTTGTTCTATATGAAAAGGGTTCATCTTCTGAAAAAAAAAATAATAATAGTAATGTGAAAGCAAGCTCATACTCAGAATGAAGCAGTAGGGAAAAAATTTGTGAGACAACAATACCATTACGGTGTCGGGGTGATATCTAAATGTCACCGGCAACATTTCTTTCATGGAATGGAATGGAATGCCGAGCTAAGCAATAGGCCAAGCGCTGGGACCTACTGTAGGTTTGAAAGGTGTAACAGGAGGAAAACCTCGCAGTTGCACTATTTAATAATTGTTAGGAGAGGGTGGATAACAAGATGGAAGATAGATAATATGAAAGGAGGTACAGTAAAAGTAATGAAAGGGGTTGCAAAGAACCTTTAGTAATGCCTACAGTGGCTCCCCCGAGGTGCACTGACGCACAACCCCCCTACGGGGTATTTCTTTCATGGCAGTGATTCTTTTCGTTCTTCGCAACTCAAATACTTTCCAGAGAGAAAAAGGAGTTCTTCATTGGAGGGGTGGGTAAAGCTCTCGGCTAGCACGCGGTTGGCCCAGTGTTCGACTCTCCGACCGGCCAATAAAGAATTGGAGGAATTTATTTCTGGTGACAGAAATTAATTTCTCGTCATAATGTGGTTCGGATTCCACAATAAGCTGTAGATCCCGCTGTTAAGTAACCAACTGGTTCTTAGCCACGTAAAATAAATCTAATCCTTCGGGCCAGCCCTAGGAGAGCTGTTAATGAGCTCAGTGGTCTGGTTAAACTAAGATATACTTAACTTTGAGAGAAAAAGGTCTTATAAATATGGCACGCCAGTGCAATGGGAGCAAAATGAACTTCCAGCACACGGAAAGAGTAATTCAATTAGATCTGTTGACAGTTAGGAATCCACACCTGCCCGAGGGAAAAAGACTAAATTAAGTCTTTGGGTTCTCGGAACTCGGGAAACAAGGAACCGTGCGCAGGATTTTCAAGGTATTTTCAGCAGAGGAAGAAAATGAGATCGTGTCACATGGGTGTATTTTCAAGACAGGAAGATTGGCTCCCCGTGTTAACTTTCTGTAATCACCATTCCGTGAGAAACCACCTACCTAATTTTATCTTCCAAATAACGCCCTCGTTTTGGAAAGTTCGGATCTTTCCTAGATAGTGACCCCCAAGGGACTAGTATCTCTTGGGGGTCATTATCTTTATGATATTTAGAGTTTTTTGCTTATGTCTTTACGGTCATCCCCAACGGGCTTGCACTAAACATGCCGCAAAGGTGGATACACACCGGGTTAAAACCTGAAAGTTCAGTTGCAGTAAATTTCATGTAAACGAATCACGAGGATTTTTTTTTTTTAACCTTTTTTGAGAACGTTCAAAAATCAGGAAGAACTTCTCAGAAGAGCAGGGTTCCAGCAATCACCACTTAAAAGTTCGACTTGTTCCTTCATTTTTAACTTCTTAAATTTCCTACGTTTCTTCTTCTACTTGTGCCTTTTTCGTTTTTTTCCCCTGTATCTTAACATAGTAAATGAACTCTTTTCGTTCAAATTATCTGTAGTCAGTAATTTGAATATTCTTTATCAACTGTCTGAATATCAAATGCATAACATATTAAAGTCCTGAACATGTAACTCACTATTTTTAAGCCAACGCGATGCTTTTCAAATGATTTGATGTGATAGATCTCTCTCTCTCTCTCTCTCTCTCTCTCTCTCTCTCTCTCTCTCTCTCACGCACACACACACACACACAGTCTTTGTTGGTGCTTGACCTTTCAGGTGCGGACGTCATAAATAATTGTTATTACTCTTAGCAGTAAATTCCTCCTCATCACCACAATCCATATCCTTCTCCTCTTTCTCCTCCTCCTCCCCCACATTTTCCTCCCCGCCCACACCCTTTCCTCATTAAACCCCTGCTGTTAAGAATAAAAATGCAAATTCCTTGCGTCCGCGGGATGATTTTAATTAACACTGACAGGAAGAGAACGGGAACTTGATGAATGAGAGCAATAATTAGAATATAAAAAAAGAAGATACGGGGTTGAGGAGGAGTGTGTGGAACAAAATGGCGCGGAAGGGCAACGTTGATGCCAATGGGAGTGACTGTAAGACTTTTGTTACGTTGTTCCTCTTAATAATGAAAGAATTCCTGTCCTAGACTTTGAAGTAACGGGAGATTTCTTCTTATTCTAGTCTTGGTAGACACGAAAAATTCTCTTTCTAGGCTTAGGTGGAAGAACTCTTATCCGAAACTTTACAGTCATGTAAGATGCATTGCCAAGTTGGAGCCATGGCGAATATTACCCTAAATCATTTTATCAACCTAGATATTCAAGTAATAATATTCATGACTACAAACCTTCCAGTAATGAAAAATATATACTGTTTTTCTTGTTTTTAGGGCCCTGAAGCAAACGAAAGATTTCTTGTTTTTTAAAACCAATGAATGACCGGAGGTCTTGTTAATTTAGCACCTATTTGTTTTCTCTAAATACTGAAGTAGCGGAAGATAATCAAATACCTCTTGTTATTCTAAGCCTTCTAACGAATGCTTTCATGTTATTAGAGACCAATGAATAAGGAGAGATCTGCTGTAATTTGAGTAATTTCAATAACACATAATTCCTGTCACTTTACACATTTCAGTAACGGGAGAACCCATTCTCTTATAGATCTATAGATAACTACAGTCATCCTATAGTCCCACTCTATTTCAGGCATTACTGAAATATTTACTGCGAATTCCAGCGTCCATACCCTGGGTTTAACACCCAAGATCTACTGTTAGCCGGCACCTGGAATAAAAGAGGATAGTAATTCTGATACAGAGCGAAATAATGAGCACCTCTGAGGGTTGTGGGAAAGACGCCATAAATAACGGGGGGAAGAAGAAGCGGCAGCCGAGAATGAAATTTCAATTAGGAATAAAAAAAAAATTTAAAAAATGTGGTAAACACCTAACGGTTCTCAATTTCTTAATTCTCACAGTCAGTCTTTTTTTTTTTGTTTTTTTGTTTATTTTTAACCCTCAGGGTTTCATCCTCTGCCTTATGTCGCAAATATGAGAGGCGAGACAGATGGAAAATTATTTAAATTTTGTTGGCTGACAATCTTATAGGAGATAGTGGAGACAGGTTACAGCAGATATACACTCACAAGTACAAACTCACAAACGCAGACGAGTTAGAATATACTGAAAAATCCACTAGTGATATATATATCTATATATATATATATATATATATATATATATATATATATATATATATATATATATATATATATATATATATATATATATATATATATATATATATATATATATATATATATATATATATATATATATATATATATACACAGGCAATCGTTCAGTGCAAAAAGTTATTACTTCCACAAAGAATCTCAGTGATACGGAATATTCAAAAAGGGAAATTCTTTATTTCCAGTCTGCCTTGATCTTCAAAGAACCAAATAGTTTGGTTCCTTGCAGACAGAGGCTGAGTGGCCTCCGAAAATTTAGAAATATTCACCTTTTTTTGAGCCTACCATATCACTGAGGTCTTTTATGGGTATATATACATATACATATATATGTGTATAATAATATAATATATATATATATATATATATATATATATATATATATATATATATATATATATATATATATATATATATATATAAATACTTAAACCATCTCATTTGTTTTACATAATTCTAAGAGAGGAATTTATTCTCAACCACAAAAACAGAACCTTAAGAATAGGAGAAGGAAAAGTGAAAATGGTTTGAAGAGTGAGAAGAGAATAAAAAAAAACAAAAGGGCATGCGAGAGGTTGCAATAAGAACGCGACGGAAAAGGAAGAGCAAAACGCAGTGTAAAATGCAACAAAGGGAGGTCAATGGATAAGAGACAGAACATCAGACGAAACGGGACAGGAGATTACAACAGAGGAGGCGGGAAGGCGGAAGGGAAAGATTCGGCTCCTTTATGATGAACGGATATTGTCGATTTGGGTGGTCCTGAGGCTCTTGATGACGCCGGCAACGGGGAATGAAAGGAAGAAATGAAACCATATTTAAATCTGTGACTGGTACAAGGTTGAAGGCCCGTTTTCCCTTTCTAAATATTCTTATGCGATTAAAATGTGTCTCAGGAAAACTGACACTTTTGTATCACCACTTATAGTTCGGATTAAATGGAGCTTAACATTAAGTGGTGATGTGAAAAATAGAAAAAAACGAGTCCTATATGACTGCTATTAATTGGGGCTCTGAAACGACTTATAGTTTGATAATTAAATGGACCTTAACATTAAGTGGGGATGGAAAAAATAGAAAAAAATGAGTCCTATATGACTGCTATTAATTGGGGTTCTGAAACGACTTATAGTTTGATGATTAAATGGACCTTAACATTAAATGGGGATGGAAAAAATAGAAAAAAAATGAGTCCTATATGACTGCTATTAATTGGGGCTCTGAAACGACTTATAGTTTGATGATTAAATGGACCTTAACATTAAGTGGGGATGGAAAAAATAGAAAAAAATGAGTCCTATATGACTGCTATTAATTGGGGCTCTGAAACGACTTATAGTTTGATGATTAAATGGACCTTAACATTAAGTGGTGATGGAAAAAATAGAAAAGAATGAGTCCTATATGACTGCTATTAATTGGGGCTCTGAAACGACTTATAGTTTGATGATTAAATGGACCTTAACATTAAGTGGGGATGGAAAAAATAGAAAAAAAATGAGTCCTATATGACTGCTATTAATTGGGGCTCTGAAACGACTTATAGTCTGATGGTTAAATGGAGCTTAACATTAAGTGGGGATGGAAAAAATAGAAAAAAATGAGTCCTATATGACTGCTATTAATTGGGGTTCTGAAACGACCACAGCTGGTGCCGTTATACCACACCAAGGATTGGGACAAAGAATGGGTACTCTCATAAATGGACACGAAGTTTTGTGTACGTGATTATGGTCACCATTCTGTCACTAAACTCTCTTGTGATTAAATAAACTTCGGAATTCGAGTGAAGTACAATTTTGTGATACACTGGGTCTATGGAGAAAGGGTACATTATTATAGGTGCCATTCTATCCAAAAATACACTTCTGCGATCAAATAGTTTTGAAATAAGGTAAGGTTTGAAAATACAAGTACGTACACTTATCTGTTGCTTTATATTCTTTTTTTGCGATCAGTCTTATGGAAAACAGGCTCAAGAATTAGTTACACAATAATAGGCATTACTGCATTACGTAATACTCTTCATATCGAACGAGTTCTGAATTTTACCAAGGTTGAGGTAAACGGGTCGGGTCTTTTCCATTGCTAAATATTTTTTCTAACCCTCAAAAAGCCCCATAGATAAAATATACAAAATTTAAGTTCACTAATGGGCGCAACATTTTGGTCAAATTTGATTTCCAATTTAAATTTTATCATCAAATAAGCTTATGGAAAATTACCATTAGTTAATAATACACGGGACAATAGTTTTGATGCAGAATTTGGGAGATCTTCCCATATCTTGATTTAAGTTGGCCTTTGGAAATCAGGCATAAGATTTGGACAGAATATTATGGGCCTCTTTTAATTACCAGTTACCCTTTAGGATTAGATGAGCCTTTAATTTTTGGAAGCAACGTTTGGTTTCGTACGTAGAGGACCCTTTCCACTGCAAACTACCAAATATTCTTTCAAGATCGAGAACCCTTTGGTAACTGAACATAAAATCGGCTATACTAGAGTCTGTGGTCAATTTCTCTTTTTCCATTCTCAAAAAAAAAAAGTAAATATAATAAAAGACGAACGTTATTTTTGGAGTTATAAACCACAGGAGCTTTGATAGACAGATGTCAGTCTTCAGGAAAATCACCATAATTTTGCGGGGAATTTGATAGACTTTTATTTTCTCATTATAGGCTCCAGCTAGTAAGAAAATTTTTTCTTCAAGTGAAGAAAGGAATTTAAGTGTGTTAAGTGCTTTCATTTAGTTACCAAAGGTTTCATACAAAATCACAGTGATAATGATAGACAGGGTATTATTATTCCCATGATGATACCGACATAATTATTTTTTATTATGTCAGTGCTGGACTGAAAAAGAGACCATTAAGATCAACTTAGTATTTCATTTCTTTGCCAGCCACAAACTGATGATGTCGCTGTATACGACCTATCGAAGAGATACGTGTAGGAACAATGTCTAGATTCGAAAGCTGGGATGTGATTTTCTATATATTTTTTTCAAATCGTAATTTTCTATTTGCTATTTTATTTCACATTTATAGGAATAGATGAAAAACGATTGCTGAGTAAAAATGTAAAGAGTAAATTAATTATTGAAAATTGATCAAAACAAAAGATGAGGAAATAAAAACTAGTCATGCAAAAAAAAAATGTGGACGGGATCATGTAAAGAAACCAGTCTTTCCGTTAATTTCATCCGCTTTGGGGCGGGGGTGGGGGGGTGGGGGCGGATAATGATTAATCCTTCAACATGTTTCTTGGATACAAAACCAAACCAGCTGGTAAAACAGAGGTGGGGTGGCAAATAATTCAGCCTGTTATGTAAATAAACAGGGACTTGAGCAGGTGGGCGAAATGGTCTCGGTCTCGAGAGAGGCAAACATAACAAGATTACAGAAGAGAAGCAGCCGTTTATTAATGCTTAGTGGAACTAAGCGGATGGTTAGACATGAATCGAAGGAGGGAGAGGGAAAGAATATGAGAAAGTAATAATAATTATGAACTGCAGTTCATTAAAAAAATCGTAAACGACTATATTGAGAACAAAATGATAAGCCTACTGTACAGGTAACATTAGAAATTTATGTTTTCAGTTCGTGAGAAAACACTGGGACAAATTTCAGATATCCATAAAGGGACTGAAGTTATGAAGAAACGCATATCATGAATTGCCGTAAAAAATTATATACGATATTGATAAGAATATAATTGCATCAGCAGTTCAAGGCAGAAGTGACAAGAGGAAGTTGCAAAACAAATGTCAAAGATTATGTTGATATTAATGACAAGTTCAAATTTAAAATACATATTTCCAATTCTTGTAATAATCCGTACGGTAATATACTACTAACAAAATAGGCTGCCATTCTTAATCCAGAAAAAAAACCCTCGAAAATGGATCGAGATAAAGTCAGTACTTTCACCATTAATAAAACAATTTTATATTATTGATAGTTTCGAAAAAATACAAGATAGGGTTGAATAAGAGATTTAACACTGTTTCTCCACAGCATCGAATTACATTGGCGAATTATTGCCATCATACTTTCTACACTAATAGTTTCTTTCCCGCTACGCCGAAGCTTAGGAACCCTAATTTTACTTCAGGTTCAACGCTTCCTCCGGTGGGGAGCATTTTTCTTGCAGTCTCCGGATATGAGCTGAGCTAGAAGAGGTCACCGTGCTGTCGGTTTTGTTGGTCTGCAACACACACACACACACACACACACACACACACACACATATATAAATATATATATATATATATATATATATATATATATATATATATATATATATATATATATATATATATGTCTGTGTGTGTTTATGAGTTAGCTACACAATAATAAATAAGTTAATTGTTCTCTTATCATTAAGACATTAGAAGGCATGTTTTAATTATTAATATGAATGTTCATTTTAAATGCAAAAAAGACATTAAATAATCAAGATTATATGGTAAGAAAGATTTTTCCTTCCTCTTTCCATTACCTTCAAAACGAGTTTCACCAAACGTTTACTTTGTGGAAGCTTGCTTAGTGAGTTAATAGCCTTCGGACAATGATAACAATAATAATACTGAAGACTTTCCACCCGAAGCAAAAGGAGTTACGGAATCTTTCAACTCGTATAACTCGCTGTGATTGGCTTTTTTCTTTTTGGTTACGACCGTCTCGTCAGGTTTTAGTTTTTTGAAAAGAAAACTATTGTGCCGGCTTTCGCTGTCCGTCCGCACTTAACTGTTTGCACTTTTTCTGTCCGTCCTCAGACCTTATAAACTACTTAGGCTAGAGGGCTGCAAATTGGTATGTTGATCACCCACCCTCCAATCATCAAACATACCAAATTTCAGCCCTCTAGCCTCAGTAGTGTTTATTTTATTTAGGGTTAAAGTTAGCCAAAATCGTGCTTCTGGCAACGATATAAGCCAGGCCACCACCGGGCCGTGGTTAAAGCTTCATGGGCCGCGGCTCATACACAATTATACCGAGACCACCGAAAGATACATCTATTTTCGGCGGCCTTGATTATACGATCGCAGTGAAGAAACTTCGGCGCATTTTCTACTTTTTGCTTTCACGTTATTTGCTGAGAACGCCTTCCACGTCGCTCCGGGAGCTGTTGTTCAAGACGATTTCTCCCCCCTATCCCTCCAGAAACTGTTGTTTTAAGGCAATTGCCTGCTGAAGCAA
>NC_089757.1:9516269-9528769 GCF_040412425.1 Macrobrachium rosenbergii | reverse complement strand
ATATATATATATATATATATATATATATATATACACTACTGTATACATGTACACTCAAGGTTGATTAATTTGTAGCTGTTAAAACTGGCGTCGCAACATACTTAAGTAAAGATATATATATACATATATATATAAATCTATACATATATATACATATATATGTACACACATACATATATATATATATATATATATATCCATACATAAATATATACATATCTATATATAATGTATATATATATATATATATATATATATATATATATATATATATATATATATATATATATATATATATATATATATTTCTTACTAGTCCATCCCCTACATTTATTTCCTAACTGAATATTTAAGAAATATATCTCAAAACATTAAGCGGTAATTTATAACTTGTTGAATTATGATTTAACTAAATCAATCTCTGCATACAGATAACAATTCACTTGAAAACTGCTAAAATTCACAGCTCCAGAAATTTACATAAATTTCCCATAGTTCGGAAAATTATTCACAACAGAATAAGGGGAAAATTTTTCAGATACTGTACGGATAATGAACCCCACATATGACTGTCAAAATACTTAAAATAGATCAGCATAATGTACTTGATATCAGTAGAATGAAATTTCAAAATAATTCTTAATTGCCAAAATTTTTTACTAAACAGATAAGCTAATAATAATAATAATAATAATAATAATAATAATAATAATAATAATAATAATAATAATAATAATAATAATAATAATAATAATAACAATAATAATAATAATAATAATAATAATTATTATTATTATTATTATTATTATTATTATTATTATTATTATTATTACAGATATAGGGGCCCCCTCCAGGAGATCTCATCAAAACGATCAGACACTCAAAAATATCCAAAACTTTCTTTTTCATAATTTTGATAACGGTTCGAAAATTTTCATACTGTAAGAAGATAACTTCAATTTAGATAATAAAAAAAAATTAAATCACGCTTTTATCAAAAGGCATTAAAAAGTAAAAAATAATTTTTCGAGACACCAGCATTTTCTTACAATTAATCATGTCTACAAAAATAAAAGCGTGGGCGCCAAACTTGGAAGGAAATGATAAAAGGAAATAAATATATATATATATATATTTTTTTATTTCTTGTAGCATTTCCTTTCATGTTTGGCGCCCACGCTGTTATTTTTGTAGACATGATTAACTGTAAGCAAATACTGGTGTGTCTCAAAAAAATATTTTTGACTTTTTTTGACTTATTAATAAAAGCGTGTTTTAAAAATTTTTTATTTTATTTTTTATTTTATACTTTTTAGTTTTGACAGAAACTGTAACCGAATCACGATTGTAGCTAAAGAAATTGATCGTGATATTCTATAATATGCTGTCGAGCCAAAGGAGGTTTGAAAAATCCATGGAATTATTAACTTATTCTACCATGTCAAAGAAGGTATGTACAATCCTAAGTTTTCAACAAATCCTGAGATACTGAGAGAGGTAACTGTAGGGTCACTAGAGGTCACTGGTGACTTACTGATCATGGAAGGTTGGACTGTCACCGGGATTGGGTAACAATGCAAAATTTCAAGTCCATCGGACGAAGGAAACAGAACGAAAATTGAGTTACAAGATTTGACCCAGATAAACAAACAAACGGCCAAAAAAAAAAAAATAATAATAAAAATACAAAGAGGACCTTATACTTTAGAAACTGAACTAATTATTTACAATTTCGAAATGACTCGAGAGAGACTCCAAATATCACCAGAATAAAAAAAAAAAAGAACTCTTGGATGCTTTTATTTGTGTTTTAATTTTGGGACTTATAATTATACATCATTCTTGGAATTCGTTGTAACCCAGATCCCCATAAGTTACTGCGATGGTATTTATAATAATGAACTACATAAGCTGAAACATTATCCATCATATTCAAACAATACTATAAGTATTTTACCCATCTGGATTACGTTTCGTCAATCAGAAACTCCGAATATTTCGTAAAGTTCTTTATGTCTTTTGGCACAAATATAATAATAAGTTCCGATTTGGAACTCTTTTGATATACATACATATATACATACGTACAGGCATACATACGCACACACACACACATATATATATATACTGTATATATATATATATATATATATATATATATATATATATATATATATATATATATATATATATATATATATATAATTTTTGGAGAGCCTTTAAATAATTTGCCGCTGATGATTTTAGTACTGAAACAAAATAGTAAGATAGTAAGAGACGAAAGGAAGTTGAATCCAAATCAAGTGAGGAAAGATAGTGGCAGGAGAGCAGAGCAGTAAGCATGATCGATTCAGAAATGATTTAAACGGGGAAGAAAAAAACTGCTGAAAAAAAGAGACATGAATGTGAAACCACCCAAAGGAAGTAGGAATGGAGAAAAAAGAAAACGATAGAAAAAGTTTTTGAATAAGGCCGAAAGAAAAGGTGAAGAAAATGGAGGCGTTGCAGTCGGTGGGCTAAGAAGAGAGGGGAGGGGGATGAAGGGGAGGAGGGGGAGGAGGATGGGGAGGAGCCGCATAGGATGAGGAAATGAATTAGAAGACCTCCAGCGCCTCGAGGTCACCAAGAGGTGAAGAAGATGACAGTTTTTGCGATGGCGAGCAAGAGGCAAATTTGTGTAGCGGAGGAGCACAATAGCAAGGAAGTGACTGAAGTCTGTCAGACTGCAGGAAAAGAGAGAGAGAGAGAGAGAGAGAGAGAGAGAGAGAGAGAGAGAGAGAGAGAGAGAGAGAGGGCCTCTTACTCCACCATTTCCTTCACCTCCTCCTCCTCCTCCTCCTCCTTCTACTGTTATTATCATCTTTTCCTTCTTCTCCCCTCCTTTGGGCAAGAGAAGAGAGAATTCAGGTCTTTCCTTTGGGAAGAAGTCATTAACGGATCAACAATTAACCACCTTAATTACGGTCAAAGGCAGTGATTACTCTGGGGGATACTTTGGAAGGAGCGATCATTGCCGGAAATGAGTGGCCCCAATTGCTCCTGTTCTTAAACCCACGATTAGCTATACACGGGGCTGCTGCAGACGATTCGAAAGGTGACGGAATGGCAGGGGGTAATGGATTTTTTTGTTTTTTTGCCGAAAATCTCCTCTGCGGTGCATTGGTTTGCGTGTCTGCTTCCTCAAGCGTGCGCACGAGCACTTTACTTTATGAGTAGCCTATGGGCATTTGCATCTGGAGAGCTGTTAATCAGCTCAGTGGTCTGGTTAAACTAAGATACACTTAACTTTTTTGCATCCGTTTCATTTCAAAATAATCCATTCCAAACAATGACCAGAAGCAGTTACTAATACTTCACTATTACTGCATTGCAATGCAATAAAACGCTGAACTATTATTCCTTTATATATGAATACTGAACTATTACCCCAGTGCCTTTAGCTCTGTTTTCAAAGTTCCAAGCCTTGCCTAGTATTTTGATATTTGTATGCCTATTTTTCCCTTCCTTCATCGCCTATTATTCCCTACTTTCATCTCTTGTTTCATTTCGAGGATCGATTATGGGTGTGGTTTCTCTAACACCCTCGCCCATAGAGTTATGGAATCCAAATGCTACCTTTAATTAAAATATTTTGAAGACCCCGGTACCAGTAATTTCAAGCAACCGGGCACTTAACCGACAGGGGTCTTACATAAGTCTGAAGTTTCTCAAGAAAATGCACAGATCTTAAGTTACCTGGTTGTGTTAATTAAGCCAGCAAAGACTGAAGTATGACCTTCTGAAATTTAATAGACTGACAGAATTTGAGGAAGAATTATTCTTCCTGAAATTTGAAACTGGTCAAAGATTGTACCCATAAGTTGCAAAGCAGCTATCTTAATTATCATTCATTACAGTTTTTCAAGATTAACGATTCATAAGTAGACTCACAAACACTCCTCTCCATAAAAAAGTGCGAATATCACTATATCAGTATGTTACCAGCCTCCGCTTCGTGTGCTTCATTAACAATTGTGCGAGGTACTTGGGTAGTATAAATTCCTTTGTTTATCACAGCATAAAAAATACGGCTAACCATCCGAAGTCAAATGCATTAGAGTAGCAAGAGCGGACAAAGTAAGAGGAAGCGGGAGTCCACAGAGAGATTTATGACATAAGAGTATTGTACAGAAGGCGTGTTTACTAGGATGATTCCGGTAACAGTTTCACGTCACGTAAGTAACAATAGTTCCGGTAAAAATACCGAATGAAGGTATATCTTGTATTATTATCATTATTATTCAGAAGATGAACCCTATTCATGTGGGACAAGCCCATGAGGGCCAATGACTTGAAATTTAAGAAACAGCAATTTAATTTTTGATTTTTAAAAAGATTTCTGACATAAGAGTATTGTACAGAAGGCGTGTTTACTAGGATGATTCCGGTAACAGTTTTACGCCACGTAAGTAACAATAGTTCCAGTAAACAAAAAACAAAAAAAAAAAATAGGAATGAAGGTATATCTTGTATTATTATCATTATCATTCAGAAGATGAACCCTATTCATGTGGGACAAGCCCATGGGGGCCAATGACTTAAAATTTAAGAGAGAGCAATTTAATTTTTCATTTTTAAAATGCGCGCATGATAAGACTACTGAATATCTAAAACGAACTGAAAATTTACTTTCCTGCTTAAAATAATCGAATGAATATGAAGTCCTATAGTAAACCTTTAATATCAGAATCCAACTGGCGACTGAGTGATGAATATAAACACAGTGATAACAATCTCAATAATAATAATAATAATAATAATAATAATAATAATAATAATAATAATAATAATAATAATAATAATAATAATAATAATAATACATCTTCAATAGTGATATTAATATGACTATAATGTCTAATGTTTTATAAATATAAATGATTATCAAAATCAACGGCAATGATGATAGCATGATTTGCCTAAACTTGAACCTCACCAAATTTGTAGAAGCCGCGATAATAAAAAAACGTTTGCCATGTATGGGTCCAGAAACTGTATATAATACATTGTAAGTATGCAGAGTCCCTCGCTATGTCGCAGTTTCAGTTAGCAAAGTAAATTAGGGCTACTGCTGGAGGGGAAGACATTGCTAGCCGATAAAGGAGAATTTGTTGAAATGCAGTAAATGTACTTGAATTTTGAATTTGGATGCATACTTGCTGTGTGATTTTGAAGATGAATGTTTACTGTTGTGGAATTTTAAAGATGAATGCAGCAGTTGTTGTGGAGTTTTGAAGATAGGAATAAATCTTGTGTTATAACATTACATCAAAACATTGAATATGAGGAAGGAATAAGTCTTCTGTTATAACATTACATCAAAACAATGAATATGGCGAAGGCATAAATCTTCTGTTATAACATTACATCAAAACATTGAATATGAGGAAGGAATAAATCTTGTTATAATGCTACATCAAAACAATGAATATGACGAAGGAATAAATCTTCTGTTATAACATTACATCAAAACATTGAATATGACGATGAAATAAATCTTCTGTTATAACATTACATCAAAACATTGACTATGACGAAGGAATAAATCTTCTGTTATAACATGACATCAAAACATTGAATATGACGAAGGAATAAATCTTCTGTTATAACATTACATAAAAACATTGAGTATGACGAAGGAATAATATGAAATCTACAATAAACACAACAGATTTTATACAAATAACTTGAAAGTATGAACAAGTGAAACAAAGCAATAAATGAAATGATACAATAAAATCATCTTTGAAAAGCAACTAAAAAATCATTGACAGTTATTGATACAATGAACCAATCTAGTTCACAGAAAACTCCGAATAAATATGGCAAAAACAAGGAACAACGAGTAAATCTGCGATGAACAAATAGAACAAAGACACAAAAAAAGATACAGCGAATGGTGTTTCTGAGGAGCCGATTATGAATCACTCAAATCGAATTATTGCGAAAACACCGATCGCACTCCGAGGAACACATCGTTAAGTTATGGATTTTTGTTTAACAGTTTTAAAAAATGAAGACTGCTCCCCCAACACCAGCCATTGTCAGTCACCACATCCTGCCAGTCGGAATCATGTCAGCGCGTATGTCATTCAATTACATCTATTTGCCGAGCAAATTGGAAGATGCCGCAGATAAATCCATGCTAATTGGCGTCATATTTTTGTCTGCTCGACGTCACGGCGGAGGTGAGGTGAAATACATATATATGCCGCCCAAATCACGCCGGATTGCAGCTTTCATGTCCGAAATTATAACTCGCTTGGGATTCGGCGGATATAGAGAAAGTAGGGCGAAAGGAAATATCTGAAGTGGCCGAAAAACTCGTTGTGGATTCCATAAATTTTTTGCCTTCACACAATTACTGGTATCCTTCCCAGTTTTGAACTTTGAGGCGGCTTCACGCACCAAAGTCGTTGCCAAAATAAGCATAAACAAATCATTGCGGGCTCCATATATTTATCTGTTTTCATTTCAAGTATCAGTCTATTTCCCAAATTCTAAATTCAAAGTGGTTTCACACGAGCAAGTACTCTGACATCTTGCCATCCGAATTTTTGACAATTAATTAACCCTGGTGTTAAAAGGGAAGATGCACGCATTCGTGCGAGGGTTCAACAAACTGTTATGTGGATATTGCAGTAGACAAAACTTTAGCCAGACACTGTAACAGAGAACCCATTGGTCGGACATTGCAATAGACACAAAGCTGGACAGACATTGCAAAAGACATATCATCATTAGCCGTACATCTTAAAAGTCAAACTATTTGTAGGAAACTGCAACGGACAAACCATTGGGCAGACATTGCAATAAACAAAGGATTAAAGAGCCATTTCAACATGACATTAGCCAGACATTGCAATGGACACATCATTAATCAAACACTGAGACAGACAAATCATTAGCCGAACATTGAAAAAGACTAACATTCAGAAGGACGTTGCAACAAACGAATGAGTATCTAGAAACCTAGACACTATTGTCCGAGCACTGCAATAGGCACATCAATATCCAGGTCTTACTATACAAACCATTAACCAAATAGACAACCATTAACTGGACATTGAAGCAGACACTATTTGAGGCGCAACAAAACAAACAAACCATTAACCGGTTATTGAAATAGGCAAACCATTAAATGGAAATTACGACAGACACTATTAGAGAGGCAAAGCAATTGACAAACCATTATCCGGATATGGGAACAGATAAACCATTAACTGCACACTGAAGAAGACAGCGCGACAATACGACAGACATAACATTAGCCAGACTTTGCAATATACACAACCACTAGCAGTAAAATGCAACAGAGACAGTTATCCGTGCAATATGATACATACCCCATCAGCTTAACATAGCAACTAATAAACCCTTAACAATACGTTGCGCCAAATATCATTAGCCAGAAGTGGCTTTGCATACTTATACGATCCATTTAACGACAAGATTAGCATGCAGACATAGTATTTGTTTTCTTTTGGCAAAATAAGGACGTCTCCAGTCACTATTCACCTTGCTGCTCTTTCCTGTACAATGAAGAGATATTTCTAAACTTTCCAAAAAATCTTCGGTAAATTCATTAATTTGAATAATTAAGTGATGATATCACATCAACAGTATAAGCAGTTAATAAAGTATTTTTGTATTGTGGGGAGAAAGAGTGATATTGTCACAGAAAATAATTACAGCTTTCTCAGTAAAATGAAAGATGATTAAAATGACAGTGACAAATATAAATAATAATAAAAAAATTATCTACGAAAAATAAAGGGGACATGAAGAGAGAGAGAGAGAGAGAGAGAGAGAGAGAGAGAGAGAGAGAGAGAGAGAGAGAGAGAGAGAGAGAGCAACATCAGTTTTTTTAAAAACTTTTTTTTATCACACTGAAAAGGAAAATAAAAGGCCTGAAGTAAAAGGAGCCGTGACGTTCATTAAGGTCAAGATATTGCGGCCCATGAGAAATGACGCCTTGGGGACAAGCTTCGCTCGTGTAATGCCTGTAATAATCCTTCATAAAACCCTGGGATCATAAAAAAAATGATCGGGCCGCGGGGGGCTTGTAAAAAAGAGAGTAAATGCAAGACTCAGAAATATTTCGGAAAATATTCCAGGTATACACCACATTTTACGATTTATTTTCTCTTTTTTTTCCATGCCAAATACTTTCAGCAATGCATGACGTTAGGATAATTTTCAGAAAAGCAATCATCTAACCCTTTAGAAATATACCTTTCAGAATTATAGCAGTTTATGTGAAAATAATGAGAAAAGTGGAGTTCTTAGGAATAACGCCATATAAGTATGGACAATTCCTCATCATAAAAAAAAAAAACAATAAGACGAAAGGCTACAAATCCATGCATTGCTACTTTATGATGATGCACATGAGAGAGAGAGAGAGAGAGAGAGAGAGAGAGAGAATCAAACCACTAGATAACCAGTCGCACCCAGAAAACCAAAGCCGCACGCCCATCCAGCCCACAGGTGCTGCAACAGCTTTCCAGCGGCTTAAGGATCTACACGCATGAGCGTTGGTAAACAAAAGTAATTCCGACCTGTATGAAGCTCCCTTAAATGGCTGGCTGCTCCCGTTAAGTGAGGAGTCCCTTTGGAACTGACACCACGGCCAACAAAAGAAGTTATTTATGAGACACAAACAACGTGTTTTCTGGACAAAAGCGCCTTTTCCATTAGTGAGTTGCTCCTCGTTTGAGGGTCAGCTTGCGCGCAGGGCGGGCATTAGGGGCGAGTGGAATTCCAGGGTGCTGGATTTTTATGCTGCCATTAACTCCGATGGACGTTATTGGAACCTGAAGTTGGTATGATATCTTCTCATTTTCCTCAATGTTTCCATTATATTCTAGAGCAAAATGCACAAGGAAGGACCCCATTATCTAGAAAATTTTTAAAACCATTTGTCATTATTTTCTTTTATCGTTTTTTAAACTGGAAAAATAGAGGGTCTCTTGATGAACTTGAAAGCTACCGAACCCATTAAGCTGAAATTGTTTTAAGTTCGTTTGTCGTTTTATTATAACATTTCCCGTACCTTATCACCAGCAAATAACGAAGAGAGAAGAATCTCTGAAACGAACAAATAAAAAACTGCCAATTAGCTGAAGTAAAAAGGTCCCCATAAAAAGAGAAACACAAAACACATTTTAAGTAGCTCTCCTGAACAAATTATCAATGATGATTTGAATCCAAGTGACTCCAGAATAATTTGAGAAAAAAATTAATGACACGATGCATTTAGGAAGGTTTCAACAAGATCTTTTGGTAACAGCCTACCAGAGTCCAGAAGTCTACACTAGGCCCGCTATTCCCATTTGCACCCTACCGCACTGGAGCACTCACACTGGACTGTGGGCGTACTTAAAGCCTGCTTATAGTAAACGAAGGAGGTCTTCGTTTATGAAGCAATGTTGCATTCCAAAATATCACGTGCAGTGAGCAGCACTAACGGACTAACGCAGTTATTTTGTAAGATTAAACAAACTAATTTAGTAGGAAATCAATAATTCCGCCTTACGATTGATTAAGTTTTCTCTGCTTACTTTGCACCAGATGGATAGCAACCGAACCAAAACTGCTATTGTTGGTAGCACTGCCTTATCGTCAAGGTCATAAAGCTGCTCAGCAGTAACGGTACCACAAAACTTTTAATGATATTTCACAGCGAAAGTATTAGGCACGGTACATAGAAGCAGGCAAAAAAAAAAAAAAAAAAAAAAAAAAAAAAAAAAAAATTCCTAATCTAAAATGCCATTTTTCCTGTTCGGAGGAAGAATAACATCAAACAATATACCGAAATAAAATATTTTGATTTCAGGTGACATCAATCGCTTCCATCAACATTCCGTTGACGATAACAAAGCGAAGGAAATCAAGTGGACGTCGATTTTCAATTACGCTTTTTGTTTGTTGAAATCCCCAAAGGAGATCAGGTTGTGTGCGAGGTCTCTCGAGTTTTTGAGTCGTAACCTTTTGTACATCTCATTTCGGTTTCGGGGATCTGGCGCATCACTGTCAGGGCAATGATCTGGGAAAAGCCCTCCCCAAATGATGATGTTCGAGCCATATTTGGAAGAGGTTATAGTTATCACGCGCACATGCAACGCGGGGGTATGCAGGCGAATACCGACCCCACAGAAATACATATATCTATATATATATATATATATATATATATATATATATATATATATATATATATATATATATATATAAATATATATATATATATATATTCCAGGAAAGTAGTTAAGTAACTCTGATGGAGATTATTATTATTATTATTATATTATTATTATTATTATTATTATTATTATTATTATTAATCAGTCCTAACTTAGAACATTTAGAAGTGAAATTCATAGCGCTGAATTCATCCGTAAAGGAGTTTTAAATTAAACAGGAGCGGTCGAAAATAAATGAATTACTACAATACAAAAGAGTACAATATAACACTAAACTACTGTATTTAACAATCAAGATATATGCATAATATATATATATATATATATATATATATATATATATATATATATATATATATACGCACAGACACATATATATAATAAATATTATATATAATATATATATATATATATATATATATATATATATATATATATATATATATATATATATATATATATATATATATATATATATATATATATATATATGCCTAGAGAGAGAGAGAGAGAGAGAGAGAGAGAGAGAGAGAGAGAGAGAGAGAGAGAGAGAGAGAGAGAGAGGTATGCAAAGTGACGAACTATTCCCCTACTCCCTTCTCCAAATTCTTCATACTTCAATACCGAAAAAGAAAAGAGGAAAAATCGCGGAAAATCACACAAAAGGTTGAAGTGATCAGCAAACTTTAGACCAAGACCCAGAACTAGCAACATCAGGTCCAGAAGCCTGGAATCATCGCTAGAAACAATACCATCACCGTTTACCTGATGAAAGGCTACCAACAAGATCAGGAGGCGCCAACGGTTATCATTCCTTTTCATTATTGTTGTGTTTCCGGTAAATGCCGGCATTCTCCTCGAGAAATTGTTGTCACTGAGAAATTTCGGGTATTTTTCTTGCGTCGTTTTATTTCCAAACTCAATTCGTGAGGTGGGCGTTGCACCCTTTCATTTGACCGCGAGTGTTTTTTTTTTTTTTTACCAAAGCTTTTTATGAAACCTACCGGTTTCTTGATTCTGTCAATTGTTGTTTATGAGGTTTCCGATGGCTTTTGACCTCTCCCTCACGTCTGATCTTTGATTTAGGAGAGACCTCAGGTACAGTCGGGCCTTTTACCTTATGGTTTTAGGGAGGCGGTTGGATGTGAGAGAGTATGTGGACGTGTGGAGGAAGCTTCATTTACCGATAAATACCAGTAAATATAGTTGTCGTGTGCTGCAAAAGATTAATCTTGAAGTATTCTGTATAAAACAAGCAGGATTTTGAAAATGGTTTATTGTACCCTCTGAAAGGCGCACGAAGTACAGACCATTTAATCCTAGATTGGAGGCTAAGGTCACAAAGCCCATTTTTTGGGTACAAGCCCACACACAAAATGATATACATTTTAAAAAGACATTGCTCACCGGTATCGGAAATCAGTAATTTATATAAACCAGAAGTGAAATTGCAGTATAATCTGCACTGGTAATTTATCACATTTCTGTCCCCTCAAAAATAATACTTGACCACATCTGTCCTCACAAAAAGAATTTTATTTTTGTCTCAAAACTGATACCTGAGTATTTTTGGCATTACAAAACTGACACTTGAATACCTTTGGCCCTACGAAACTGAAACTTTAGTATTTCTTGCCTCACAAAACTGATACTTATGCGCGTATTTCTGACCTAACAATATTGACACTTTAGCATTTCTAGTTTTGCAGAACGATAATAGTTTATAGTATTTCTGGCCTCACAAAACGAATATTTCTTTACATAAAGAAAATGAATACATGGGTGTTTTTGGCCTCTCAAAACCAGTATATCTGGGATTACAAAAACAGATGCCTGAATATTCCTAGCCTCATAAAACGAGTATTTCTGGCCTTAAGAAAAGAGACAGGCAATCATGGCTTACGTCAGTGAACTCTCAGTAGTACTGTAGAAACGGGATGAGTAAGAGGCAGCGTCTGGGTACTTACTAATTTATTGTCACGTTGTTTTTGATTAAGGTGGCTTTATGCCAGCACGGGCTCTTGTTCATAAAGCAGCCCGTAAATTTATTTTCACAAATTTCTGACTAGACATGGTCTTCCGCGTACGGAAAGGTAGCATGTAACATCAGAGCAAGAAAGGCATAATTTTATGGTCAGGTGTGTTTTCTCACACCTGGAAAACAGTTAACAACTCTTTGTGCAAAATAAGAATTCTCCATTACATATGGTTCGAAGGATTGAAACGTTTTACATTTAAAGATGGTTTTGGTTTTACAAA
>NC_089757.1:9503769-9511269 GCF_040412425.1 Macrobrachium rosenbergii | reverse complement strand
ACGCCGCATCACTTAGGTGGTAGGCTGGCTTTCGACAGTCTCGACTCCGAGGGCATTAAAGCTTCCATTGTAGAATTTAAAACCCCTCAGTTGCATGGGTAATGTGACATGTGAATAAGTGTGACCGATAGAAACAAGTAAAAAATGAGCCGAAGTTTCTTCGGCGCAATCGAGTTTTCTGTACAGTCGCTACAGCGTATAATCAAGGCCAAAGAAAATAGATCTATCTTTCGGTGGTCTCGGTATAATGCTGTATGAATCTTTAACCCACTGGCCGGTGGTGGTGGCCTGGCTTACAGCGTTGCCAGCAGCACGATTATAGCTACCTTTAACCTTAAATGAAAATAAAAACTACCGAGGCTAGAGGGCTGCAATTTGGTATGTTTGATGATTGGAGGGTGGATGATCAACATGGCAATTTGCAGCCCTCTAGCCTCAGTTGGTTTTAAGATCTGAGGGCCGACAGAAAACTTGCGGACGAACAGACAAAGCCAGCTCAATAGTTTTCTTTTGCAGAGAACTAAAAAAGGGGAAAATTAAATCCGAATAGCATATTCTCCGACCTTTCCATATTTTTACCTCTGGCACTAAATTCTTTTGCTTTAAACTGCATATTACTATTACAATTATTTTTCAAATCCACAAACATTCGCAGGCCACAAACATTCACAGGGTAAAGAAGTAAGCCATTAACATGCATATTATATGAGCTGGTTCCTCTAATATGTATGATATTTTTCACTGCCTGCTTTCAAAGAGTGCACACTTCTTAATGCAAAAATATAATAGAAAAAAAACCATAATAATAATAATAATAATAATAATAATAATAATAATAATAATAATAATAATAATTTACTTGCATTAAATGCTTAACATTCGTACTTTCACTTTTAATTAGCAACTATATAATGAAGAAATAGAATTTGGGTAAGAAATAAGATATTAAACCCAAATTACAGGAACAGGACAAACTTATCGCGAGATTCACAGAATTTATACTTCACTTAGTTGAAGAATTAAATGATCTGTTCGTTTTAGTTTTCTGTAGAAAGAAAACTATTGTGCTGGCTTTGTCTGTCCGTCCGCACTTTATTCTGTCCGCCTTCAGATATTAAAAACTACTGAGGCTAGAGGAGTGCATATTGCTATGTTGATCATCTACCCTCCAATCATTAAACATACCAAAATTACAGCCCTCTAGCCTCAGTAGTTTTAAAAAATTTTTATTTAAGGTTAAAGTTAGCCATAAACGTGCTTCTGGCAACGACATAGGATAGGCCACCACCGGGCCGTGGTTAAGGTTTCATGGGCCGCGGCTCATACAGCATTATACCGAGACCACCGAAAAATAGATCTATTTTCGGTGGCCTTGATTATATGCTATAGCGGCTGTACAGAAAACTCGATGGCGCCGAAGCAACTTCGGCGCATTTTTTGGTTGTTTTAATGCAGGGTCATTCATATGGTGTACCAGTGGAGCAAGGCTCATCGACTATTTATGATGGTTTTTACTTTAGCGTTGTTTTCACTTTCTCTTTGAAATTACCTATATCTCCTATCTTTTAATTCATCGAATATCCAGTTCGGAAATTATATTATTGTTGTTAATATAACTTTTAAATGTGATGGTTAAATTCAGCCATATTTATTCACTAGTGAATAATTTTTATGTCTAGTAATTCCATATTCTTTCAACTAAACATGTTTAAAGGTATGCCTTCGATAATAATTATTATTATTATATTAGTTCTATTACGATTATTACCTATTATATATTAATTTTCTTGTCTGCCTTTCTGCCTCTGTTGCGTGTCCGGAGGCTTCTGGGAATTCCGGAGGCTTCTGGGAATTCCTGAGGCTTCAAGACAATCTCCAGGCTCTTCGAAGCCTTTCGTCGAGCGATAGCGAGCATCTGCTAGTTATTATTACTATCCGGAATGAGACAAAGAGCGCCTTCATATACGAGGAGCCAACATTCCTCACTACACAACCGCGACAACGGCTAGAATGAATCCTTCATTTCGGCCTCTCCCAAACGAATGCATTTGCGAGGAAAGGTTTACATCTATTCGTGTTATCATTACAATTTTAGCAAATAGTCGAAAAGGTCTCTCCTTTCCTTAGGACCTGCGCCAGTGCGAATCCACAACTTTTTAAGACTGACGATGTTTGGTCTGTCAAGGACCAGCGCTTGGGCATACTTGCACGAAGACTTTGTGTACCCGAGTCCTTGTATGACCACGGAATAGAAAGGGCGTATGAATGTTAATGAACTCGAGGAGTCATTTGTCGAGGAGGTCATCAAGGGGACCGAGGATTTCCATTGAAAGCACGCCCGTGTTATCTAAATCCCTTTTTCTAGTTTCCAGTATTCACGAGATCACAGAAAAAACGTTCATGCATAGCCATGGAATTTCATGAACTCAAGAATGTTTATGATCGAGGAGCCCACTCCTAGATGGCCAGTCTCATTCATTCCATCGGCTCCCTGGCCTTACTGTGACCCACTGCAACTCACACCAGACAACGCTCAACGCCACTCTGTACTGACCCCATCTCAATCCTCGTGCAGATCGTCAATATCCGGGAAACTGTTTCTCCAGTAGACAACCAGTGCTCCGTTAACTTTGCCTTCCCTTACCAACCGCAGTATTTCTTATCCTTCTCCTGCTGTTAATGCTTTTGATTGAGCTGGCTTTATGCCAGTCCTTTTTTTTTTAACAATTCCAAGAGCGAAAGGGCACAATGGACGATTAGGGTCAATGGGAGATGGATAACAGCTGAAGTTTAGCCATTACGAAGGTGTTTAAAGCGACCGTTGACACAACACCCAGAAACTGTTTGGCGAGCAATTACTGACTAGGGTGATCATTAGAGGCGTTCACCCCTTTCCTTATACTTCCCATACTGTTGGTATATACTTCCCTACAACCTACTGTTGGTATATACTTCCCGGTATATATATATATTTCCCTACAACCTGTATATATTCACACTTTTATCCTCCCCTTTTTCTTCTGGGAATCAACAGAGCGCTTAAACATCATCAAGTATGACCCCGTCCGACCTTTGCTTACATGACTGGACGAATTCTCTCTCTCTCTCTCTCTCTCTCTCTCTCTCTCTCTCTCTCTTCCCTTACTTATTCACTCTATTCATAAACGTAAATGTTGCAATTTAAGACTAAGAGAATTTACTTTGTGGGAAAACCATTCGTATTCATTACTTGTCATTAACCTTTGCTGTATTCATATTAAACATTGCATTTTGTGTTTTGTTTTTATTTCACTTTGTATTATTCCCTGAAGTGAAAACTTTATAATCAAATGTACATTAAGCATAGCAATAATTATAATAAATTACTATTTTTAATTACTGCTACGCTCTCTATTCCTAATCCTTAAGAACAGACAATGATGTCGTTGATGAGCATACTACGTCAAATGTATAAAAAATCCCTCTAACCAGTTCTGACTTCAGCCATTTATTTTTTTATCACTTCTACCAGCGTAGCTGCTCAAAACGCTGGATATACATATAATCCAATGTCAATGTGTCTGCGAGAAAGTGAAGTGCCGACTTACCTACTTACTAGCTACAGTAATCGTAGATGTAAATGTGTATAACGACAATAAAAACCAGAACTCATAAAAATAACATTCATGTTGCATGCTGCGAAGCACCGTAGATTATGGGGATTTTGGGAATTTAACGGTTAATGTCATTTCTCTGGTAATAATCACAATTATAACCATAACTACTAAGATTGTAATCATCATCATCATCATCAGTAGTAGTAGTAGTAGTCGTAGCAGTGAAGGAGTGCGCCGAAAAGGGAAAACGAAGATGCATATCATTTTCCCAGTGGAAATGCGGAAAATTAGAGTAATTTGCGTCCCCGAGTGCGTAACCTTCAGCGTTTATGTACCAGATGGGGCTGAGCAAAGATAAGCCTACCCTGTCTGTTCACAGTGGTAATACATGTACATATACTTACACTTATCCGTAAACACTTTATACATACAAACACACACACACACACACACACACACACATATATAATATATATATATATATATATATATATATATATATATATATATATATATATATATATATATATATGTGTGTGTGTGTGTGTGTGTGTGTGTGTGTATAAACTCATACACATATACATATCCATATATAATTTATGTGTGCATATATATATATATGTATATATATCTATATATATATAAAATATATATATATATATATATATATATATATATATATATATATATACATATATACACATATATATATAATATATATATATACATATATATATATATATATATATATATATATATATATATATATATATAGAGAGAGAGAGAGAGAGAGAGAGAGAGAGAGAGAGAGAGAGAGAGAGAGGTTTTAGTTATTTGTACAGGTACATTAGTTTTTCATTATACTCCTCAGAGAAGGCGGGCTCCTCTGAAGGGACAAATCTTCCGGTTTTCCATCATACTTACTGGGATGAAATTGCTACTTTCATGACCACTTTTTCGAGAGTGCCTCTTTGGGATGAAGTAGCTAGCTGCATGACTCTCTGCCCCTTGGCTGCTAACCCCAATAGCTGAACGACCACCAGATACCCAATTCACTGCTTCGATCAACAGATACATAATGAGTTTTTCCATACAAAAGGCCCAAGTAATAACTAACCAGCCACCTCGCCCCGTGGGATCGATCTCAAGCCTTTTTCTGTTGAGGTGGGGCTGGTAACCACTTGCCTGACGACGTTTTCCGACGGGTTAACGGAAAATGATCATCGGGTCAACGAAACTCTCGTAAAAATAAGGGACACTGCTAAGCGATATCTCTCTGGACACATATACCTGATCTAATGACTCTTATCAGAGTCAGAGAGTATGGTCTCGTGAGTTCTGCGGATGCCTGACAATCTCGGAAGATAATTGCTTCAGCGGAGACGTTTTTCATTATTTGATGGGACGACTGGTGGTGAGGCAGCAATTAGGAAAGCCGCAATGAACCGCCACTTGATTCTTTGATATAGCACGCCGCAGACACACATGAATATACAGTATACATATATATATATATATATATATATATATATATATATATATATATATATATATATATATATATATATATATATATATATATATATATATATACTTACTAAAAGGACTATTCAAACTGGATGGTATCTAGTGGAGTATTTATTCAGAAAAATTTACAGCTTTCTTGGACAAACAGTCCACATTATCAAGTATGTGTACGGATACTTGATAATGTGGACTTTTTGTCCACGAAAGCTTGTAACTTTTTCTGAATAAATACTCCATTAGATAACATCCAGTTTGAATGAGTCCTTTTAGTAATTCTACTAATGCACAGAACAATTATGTATGTGACAAAGTTAATATATATATATATATATATATATATATATATATATATATATATATATATATATATATATATATATATATATAGTGTGTGTGTGTGTGTGTGTGTGTGTGTGTATTGCCACTCATACCGTTTAATATATCTTGAGATTAACTTACACCCGAAGGGACATCTGCATTTTAAGTGCTTCTGACCCAGCCGAGATAGGCACATGCATCTATTTCCTCACGCTAGTTGCACCTTAATACAGTCGACTAACTATCAGGTGCATAGTTTGCTACATAGGTTATCATGAGGCACAATGGGTTTCGAGGGATTATGCTTCAATTAGTCTACTTCTGTCAGAATCCAGCCTAACTCTTCTGCTGTGCATGTATATATATATATATATATATATATATATATATATATATATATATATATATATATATATATAAAACATATACATATACATATTCCACGGAAGTTAGCATTCCTTGACTGATGAAACCGCTTAGCCTGAAATCAGTTAAAAAATCTATTATGGAGACAGGGTAAAAATGAGACAAACGCTAATTCATTTTGGGTGTTACGCTATTCAAGATGTGCTGAAGATACAGGATGTATTCTTTAGCATCATTTAGACATTCGGTAATAATCTCAGTTAAGTTAAATGGTCTTGCATAATTTGAAGCAATTCACACAAGAATTCTCGCTGCGTGTCTATCTTCAGAATTAGTGCCAGGGTTTTATAATTTCCTCATTTGTTATATAATTAGCTTTTACAGTTTCAAGCAGTCCACATTAACTCTCCCCTCTCTCTCTTTCTCACTCAAGGGAGGGCCTCGACTAGTTAATTCCCCAATCCCGGAATTAAGGAACAATCTACAGGTAATTTCACAGGAGAACTAGGTTATAATATTCGCTTCCGCTGGGATATTTTCGCTTTAAATGGTTTCAGACAGTTCACAAAATTAATCTCTCTCTCTCTCTCTCTCTCTCTCTCTCTCTCTCTCTCTCTCTCTCTCTCTCTCTCTCTCTGCAACTGCAAGCAGTTCCCCCAAGAATTTTCTGTGTATCTGTCTAAGAGGAATTTCCCAGTGACATCTGAATGGCTCGACCAACGGTTTTCCAAGATCTTCCTGAGAAAGGGGAAGAAATGTAGGCAGCTGAGTGCAAACAGTCCCTCGCCTCAAAGCATTATTCACCAGGGCTTTCATTACTGCCGAGTGAACTCTTGTTTGCACGCCTTCACTTTTTTCTTTCTGTGATCTCAGAAGAAAGATGATGAATAAAATGATCTGCGTTTTTCATTGTCGTAAGACGCTGGAGATGTTATTTTTCACGAGAGAGAGAGAGAGAGAGAGAGAGAGAGAGAGAGAGAGAGAGAGAGAGAGAGAGAGAGAGAGATTACTTCTTTCATGTCTAAACTTTTTACTTCTCCTTTTGTGCGAAGTGTATCAAAGGAGGCAGAAGTGACCACAGTAAAACTGTGCATCAAGGTGGAGTGGAAAATTCGAAAATGGGAAACGAGATGAGTCAGTTGTAATGTTATGCACAGATAACACGAACCGGAAGGTTTGCAGTATTCGTTAATTACCTAATTATGATTGATCTGTTCCAACATTTCTTCCTTCATGCATTACTCTCTTGGGATTCCTTGCAGGGATGCCAATGAAAGGCAAAGTCAGGGCTCAAAATAATATTATAAGATACACAATAGGTAACTGATACCTTTTTGTGGATGTCGTCCTCAGTGCTACATAATTTTGATTGTTCACCTAAGGAAACAATACTGCACAATTTCCACAAGTCTCGTAATGATGTTATGACCCAATGTTATCCATCTTAGGGACTCCCAGAATTCTTAAAATGTATGCACTAACTTGATGGCTCTCACTGCCTGACAACCATTAATGCGAGCAGTGAAATATCCAGTTACAATGATTGTCTAAACAAATGATTACTGTAACATCACTTCGTCCAAATAATAAATGTCATATTCTCAATGGCATTACGATCTACTTACTGCATAGATATTAATGTTTTTGCACTCACTCGCAACTCTAAAAAATGAAGAAAATTCCGAGACAGCTT
>NC_089757.1:9496269-9498769 GCF_040412425.1 Macrobrachium rosenbergii | reverse complement strand
AGCACATTATCCGGCATCATATGCTCCTTGCTAAGAGCGATAGGGTTATGTCATGTGAGAGAGAGAGAGAGAGAGAGAGAGAGAGAGAGAGAGAGAGAATGATTTTATTACTAATAAAATTTATTACTTTTGTTAGATAGAATGAGAGTAAGATAATGTTGTAGTATCTCTCGGATCGACATTTAATTCCTAATTCTCTCATTTTTTCCACTTGCGGTTTAATTCTTAGCCGTAACATTAACTTTCACTAAAGCGTTATATTTTTAAAAAATGCAAATATTCCTCTGCGCATTAATTAATTTCATAATTCATAACGATAAATTAACTTGAAAATCTTCTTCATAGAGTCCCCAGACTCCTGTATAAACAAGTATCGTATCTGTAACTTCAAAATTTCAATACCATAAATATAATATCAAATGTAAGCATGTTTCTATATAGTAAAGAACGCGTATAGTTTCTAACGTGTTCAAGAGTCTGTCAAGGTGGCATAATCAGAAGCCTGTTTCGTACCCGGATAAAACAGGAAGGCTGTAACGAATGCGTCACTGGGCCTTGCGACATATCTTATCGGTCTTGTGTAAGCATCAGTGTTCTGACTGAACCCTGAAGAACATTCCATTAATAATATTGTCTATGACTAGCGTGAAGAGGAGAACAATTCCTCGTTTGACAGGAACTGTTCAAGAAAATCTTTCTTACTAACTTAACGTTAGTTCGGCTGCTTTTGTCAGCATAATTGTAAATGAAAATGTAATGCACAGAAAATCTTCCATAAGTATAGTGGGTCCTTCAAGTCTAATTCTGTCCGGAAAATGATTTCTGCTAAGATTTTCATATTAGCTGATAAGGCTAAGAGATTATTTGTAATAACTTGAGCCTTTTGCACGTAAAATAATGCTTATAGGCTGGTAGGCAGTTCGTGAGAAAGAATAATTTCCCATAGAACTCCCTCGCAGTATACGAGACCTTACTGTCCTGTGATCTTTCTTTAGTCAAGGGTTTTTTCCTTTTCTTTTTTAAGCTCTCCTATCCAATCGACATGATTAAAAAAACATTCTTTCAAAAACATACTCACTCAAACACACACACACACACACACCCTTATACAAGTGATGCGCAGCCAAGGGGATATTTGGATTCCTGTCTCAACGGCCTCTTGTGTAAAAAAAAAAAAGAAGAAGAAAAACACTGATGTTCCAAGCAAGTAAAGTACACATCCAGCGGTCTCCTCTAAATGGTGGTGTCAGGTGATGTGGCATTCTCTCATTTGTACCTCAGCAACCCAGCTATCAACAACAATGCCCTTTCAGTGCAACAGCTGGTCTTTTAACGAACGTTGGTGTCTCTCTCTCTCTCTCTCTCTCTCTCTCTCTCTCTCTCTCTCTCTCTCTCTCTCTCTCTCTGACGCACATACACACAAACAATTTTCACTTTTTCAAAGCGTGGTAAGTGGTAGATAAAAGACATTAAAAGTCAGCTAGTGCATTACACACATACATGCATAATTGCAAGCTTAATGATAAAATTACCCAATATAATGCATGCGTTTGCAAATGAGTGTTGAAGATTCCGGCGAATACTTATAAAAAAAAAAAAAGAAGAAGACGCTCTTGGGTGCAAGACCCAGAAACATTCTGTTCTTTACCTGCTTGCACGAAGTGCAAGACTTCTTTTTAAAAATGTTAATAGCAATCAGACGGATTTCTAAAGCACCCGGGCCCTTTAAAGCGCTGCCGTTGGCTTATTCACCTCCTTGGGAGACAAAAAAATAAAAATAGAAGTAAAAAACCTAAAATGAGGTCTAAAAATTAAGGCTATTAATGGAACGGATGGGAAGTAGTGAAGGGTAGCTGGGGGTCATCAGCAAACAGATTCTAGGCCCATTCACAGCAGGAGTGTGTGTGATATGAAATGACTAATTCTTGAATTTTTTTGTTAGCAGAGAAACTGAAATGATCTTTAAATAGAATAACGGTCTCACACTGAGAGAATTGAATGGACATAGATACACATATGTGCATGTGTCAATGCGTCTCTAACCAAATTTATATCGATAAGTCTATTAATAAATATGTGCTTTAAATAAAAACTGTGTTAGAAGCTAACTGCATCAAACTTGTAGCTAAAATTCATTATGAGATTCTTACGATGGGTCGATAAATATCGTCTGTGAAAACTCCGTACAAGGGATATTTTATTAAATGAATCAAGGACGCATGATAAAAAATAGGAGAGACTGGTAAACCCTCATACGCCCGGATCTAGGCAAGTCTTCTTGGGATGATGCTGCTAGCCCCGTACTCTTCTCCACCCTTGCTGGTCCCACGGCAAGAGGAGGCGAACTGCCAGCTACCTAATCCAGTCCAATCCCCTCAATATTAGTTGAAATTAATATTGCATTTCTATCATTCTGAATTTCACCAACCACTTTGGTTGTGGACGTTCCTCGGGTAAATGAGAAATGAATTTATTTAATAATTTAACCACTAACAACATC
>NC_089757.1:9471269-9491269 GCF_040412425.1 Macrobrachium rosenbergii | reverse complement strand
ATGTGCGCGACAGTTGTAAAAAATCACATGTAGAAAATTATGCTTCTCAAAATTTTCCATCCCTAGATACGAAATATGAAGGATCATTTTTTGGAAACCTAATGTTCAGGGAATATTTTTAAAAACAGGCAATAAATCATTTTTCTTTTAAGTCATCCTTTGACCCATCTTGTTAGAGAGCATTAAATTGTTTCAAAATACTCACAGCTTTTCGTGGACACGAAATACAGTGTAGCAAGCGTGCGTAAACCTTTAATCAGCACTAGAAATAACTAAGCACTGTGACTCTTCCGCATGAAGTCAATCAGGACACAGTTTTTTGTAAACAGTTCGTCGTCGGCGGCATCCGCCCTCGAACGTCCCGCTGTACAGTAAGTTACGCCAAAGACGAAGAATCGAAGAGGGCTTAGAAGCTGATACTCCCTCTGCTATCGGCATTCCTTACACTTACCGAGCGAGGATGGAGGAACAAGGCGTGCCAGGCTCCGCCCAGTTCTGGGCGTTCGCGTAAAAAGTAAGCAGGAAAAAGGAAGGAAGTATTGGCAGATCGAGAAATTATTTCATCAACATGAAGTATTGGAAATTCAGCGGCCGTGAAGAGCGTTATCGGGGAAAACCGTCAGCTTAAGATTACTTCTTAATAATCTTTCCTAACTAATGTGATTCGAGGGCCACATAAGCCATATGATTTTCTTGATTCTCAATATTTAATGGTACTAAACATCATTTTCGTGGAAATGTATAACGCAAGAAAATGCAGAACTTCCACGAAGAACCCTTATAAGATTCCAGTAATATGAAACGTATCAAGATATCCTCTAAATTCTTTGCTATTTCAGTGGCTACGGCACTCGCAAAAATAATGACCAGTGAGTTCCGGCGGATTTTCCAGCTGGAATGAATATCCTTACAATGATTCTTGGAAAAGATGTCGTGTACAATGCCAGGGTATTTTTGAATTCCTTTTAGAAGCTTGTTTCTGCTAAGGATTAAGTCAATCTACTTTGCTTCATTTTCTTAAGTGAGACTTGGAGCTTTAAGCAGGTGCAAAGGCTCTCTTCTGCTTCATTTTCTTAAGTGGGACTTGGAGCTTTAAGCAGGTGCAGAGGCTTTACTCTGCTTCATTTTCTTAAGTGGGACTTAGAGCTTCAAGCAGGTGCAGAGGCTATAAGCGGGACCTGAAGTTTTATGTTCTCGCGTAACCAGATTTGACTTTCCTTCTGCTCACTCACAAACTCCCACATTGTGACCCACAGCCGCTCTAACCAAAATCAGATATTCTCGCGTCAAATATGTACACGCCATTCGTAACAGATCCTTCCTTACCCTATCATCTTTCACTCTACCAGTTCTTTACGCTTTCATTCTCCATTCGTGGGCATTCCAACTAACCTTTTCGTCTGTGAGAATAATGCCTGCGTCACTTATAACTTACGATTTGTTTTCCCATTGTATTTTCCCCTTGAACTCAAGTTAAAATTCATTATTATTATCATCATCATTAACTTTGTGGTTACGTCTATTTGGAACATGGGCAACAGGCAGAGTCGACAAGTGAGTTAACGTGATATCCAATAATTAAATAAAAGAGGTAGGCGAACTTAGCTGTTAGAATATAATAAATGATAAATAAATAGGTAGCCAAATTATGCACCAGTACACAATTAAAACTGAGAGAGTAGAAATACAAGTAATCAAAACAAAAGTAGATAAGAAACTGACTACTACACTAACTAAAGTAAATACATGGATAACGTACCAAGGAATAAAAAAAAAAAAACTCAACCGAGCACTCAAGGCCAAACGAATAAAAAAAAAAAATAACAAACCAAAGCAAAGAAATCAAAAGTCAACCGTCCTGGATGAGCGAGCGAAAGCAGTGAAGGCCCTTCGACGTACTGTACCGAGCGCTTGCTCCGCATCGTCCCAGAATCCACAACCAGTAAAATAATCCTGTCAAAGGAGCGTTGGCGGTTTAGTTTAGCCGATAGCGCGTGACGCCGTTGGCATGCGGCGTTTTGTCTCTGCCTGAGATTATTCGGAACCGAGGAAACCGTTCGGTTATTGCGCAGCCCACGGTGCTCAGGGAAGCGCGGGAGGAGTGCGGTCGGATAACTGGATCCTGGCAGGTGGAATCAGGACAAGAGAGGGAGAACGAGGAACGACGAGAGGGTGAGAACTATATCAGATAAATGTGGAGAGAGAAAAAGGGAGATAAGCAAACAGGGAAGAGAGAGGAAAAGGAAATAAACATATTGCTCTACGTTCAAGTAATAAAGGATGCGGAAGGATAGACTGTTGGGAAGATTCCATGACCTCAAAAGATATTTGAAAGGGACGAACAGGGGGCTGAATAATGATTTGAGGGGACAAACAAACGAAAATTAAAGGAAGGGAGAGCTAGATCCGGCAAGTGAGAGAGAGAGAGAGAGAGAGAGAGAGAGAGAGAGAGAGAGAGAGAGAGAGAGAGAGAGAGAGAGAATAAATAAGCGATTGGTCACTTTAGTAAACGATCGAAAGGACAGCTATCAAAGAAGGAATTCGGGACATGGAAGGATATTTGCAAGGAACCAACAGAGTACTGGCAGAGGGCTTGGGGAGAAAAGCGAACATGGAAGGACAGGATAACTAGTAAACCCTGGTAAAGAGAGAGAGAGAGAGAGAGAGAGAGAGAGAGAGAGAGAGAGAGAGAGAGAGAGAGAGAGAGAGAGGACAAATGTAGAAACTCAGCATTTCGTTCGAAGTATAAAAAATCGGTAGGAGATTAATGGAATATAACGGGACTGCCAAGGATGCTTAGAGGGCACTTGGAAGGGTGAAGTAGACTTTAGGGGAACAAAGAAGCGAATCTGAAAAAAACAGAGTAACTAAATCATAGCAAGAGAAAGCATTAGGAGAAGAGGAATGACGTCAAGTTAACATCTGAATAGAAAAGAAAGTGGCATACGAAATGGCAGGATTAAATGACTTCGGGGGTTGACTGAATAGGAATAAAAAATATAAAGAACCTAATGGACCGGAAATACAATATTGCAGGGCAATATTCAAATCAATCTTGACAATTATTATTATTATTAAAGTAGTTCAACTAGACCACTGAGCTGACTTTCAGCTCTATTAGGGCTGGCCCGAAGGAAGGGGAGAGAGAGAGAGAGAGAGAGAGAGAGAGAGAGAGAGAGAGAGAGAGAGAGAGAGAGAGAGAGAGAAATGTATGAGGAAAAAAAAAGTGTGGAAGGAGCAAGAATCTTGGAATAACATCAAGACAGCGAAGGTTCAAAAAACGCATAATCTTTTCCGTTCTTAACTTTCCTGCTTTTGCTGAAATGATTGTAATGGAAATACCTACATGTATAAACTAGCATTTGAACTTAGTCGTTCTAATATAGCAATTTAATCGACGCAGTCGTTCTAATATAGCATTTTAATCGACGCACTAAAGATCTGCCTAATATCTGTCAGTTCTCATTCGTATGTTAACTGCAAGAATTTTTATGGCTAAACATCATATTCAGATACAATGTTTCTTGATAATATAACGAACTAAAGCACAACAGGAGGCATCAACTCACAGACTGATCCCATAAGAAACTGGAGTCACACCAACAAAGGTCAACGACTCCGGAATCGCAACTGAAAGACCTCCACTTGGTTTAGTGTGTTAGATTGAGTCTTTTTTTTATTCTTTTTTTTCGAGAGCTTATAATACATCTGGATGACAATTTTTAACCAACATATGATGGAAAAATGAGGAAAAGAAAGATTAAGAAAGTCTGACTGGAAATCAACAGGGTCTAACCAAAGGGGGAACAACGAATCAACCGCTTGAAAAAAAAGGAATATTATAGATATGAAGGAAAACAGCTTGTTTCGCCAGATTCAGAGAAACCTGGCGAAAGATAATGCTGGTCTTCAACCTAAAAACTGACTGATACAGAGGGCTGCAAGAGCCCACCCTATGTAATGAAGACAATTACATGACAGTCAGTAATGGATAACAGATATTATTCAGCCTGACTCAGCGAGTGTATGCTAATGAGGAATCCCAAATGATTCTTATTCATTGGAGGATGATACCTCTGCTTGATGACAGGTTTTTAAAAAGAGAGAAAAAATGTCGTTTTAACACCCCCATGAACTAAAGACCATTACAATATTTAGTGTAATGGCTTCACAGTTTGCCATATTAAATTTCACTTATGTTTTTCTCTTCCTATTATTCATTTCCTTTGTAATGAACAGTTTCTACGAACCATCACACGTGCCTTCTTACAAAAAAAAAAAAAAAAAAAACTGCTGGAAATGTAAGCAACCACAAAAATGTGACTTTAAGGTTTGACAGAAAGTTCCACAAGATCTTGGTTTATTGTTACCTTAAAGAAATTTGGCAATTACCTGGAAACAGGAATTTCCTGACGAAAATTAATTTCACGGCTAGAGCAGGGTTGGAAATATTTACTCAGCCTCACTATACCACAGTTTAAAAAACTGTAATAATACAGCATCATCCATGGATTAGAAATATTTACTCGAGCTCACTGTAATAGTATAAAAAAATAAGTTCTTTTTACATAATACATCACCATTCGTGGATTATAAATATTTACTCGACTCACTATATTAGTCTAAAAGAAAAGTTATTTTTACATAATACATCATCATCCATGTATTAGAAATATTTATTCGAGTTCACTATATTACAGTTACAAAAAAAATTAATTTTACGTAATACATCATCATCCATGGATTAAAAATATTTACTCGAGCTCGCTATATTAGTTTGAAAAAATAAGTTCTTTTTACATAATACATCATCATCCATGTATTAAAAAATATTTACTCGAGTTCACTATATTACAGTTACAAAAAAAGTTAATTTTACGTAATACACCGTCATCCATGGATTAGAAATATCTACTCGAGCTCATTATATTAGTTTTAAAAAATAAGTTCTTTTTACATAATACATTATCATCCATGGATCAGAAATAATTACTCGAGGTCACTATATTAGTTTTAAGAAATAAGTACTTTTTACATAATACATCATCATCTATACTCTTTCTTCGAGTTTCGTTGTGCAGCAAATCAGCATGTTTTCTATGCCGGTATACCTTATAAGGATAAACAGCGAAAGAATACCATTGCCTTAGCATCTTTTCATATTGTATCCAACACAAAACAGAGTCGAGCCATTCTGGCCTAAGGCCACGAGGATACAAAGCAAACGGGGGAGCGGACCCTCAAGTAACAGTTGGAGGGGAGAGAGACGCCATAAATAATAAAGTCTGAAATGAATTCAGACATGGATAGCAGTCTCTCAAGGGTATTATCACTATACCTAAGAATATTCGCTGTTATTTCTCCATTTGAAAATGAAATGCTCTTAGAACTGCCTTCTTTGGCGAGCTTCTATAGCTCTGTTTCGACAAGGCCCTGTTGTTCGGGTAGCGTTTTGGCCTTGGCTTGGGCAACTTGTAATAGCTCTTACTCAGGAAAGCTTTATCAGCTCTTACTTACGGTATTTCTAATGTCTCTCAGTCCCACAAGTTCTGCAAGTTCTCAATTCGGGAAGCTAGTGGGGTCTATTCTCGTGAAAATTAGTTTTACTACTATACTCTCTTCAGGGCATTCCACCGGTTCTTACTTCGGAGGTGAACTGACTTCAGTTGGACCTCACTTCGTCAGCGTCTAATGGCTAGCTGTGCCCGGCAACCATTAATGGTCAGAGGCCGTTCTTCTCTCTATTGTCCCCTACCCCAGATTTATTTTCGAACCCTGACCCTTGATCTACATTAAGTCTCAAGGATTCAAGGTTAGACCAACAGTTCATCTTTATTTGGGAATGTTTACAGTCGATTACGACAGTGTTTCCTCTGCCAGCGGAAATGATTGGCAAATCTATATCAATAAGTCTTTGTTAGTTGCCAAAGGACAAGGATAATGACCGGGACTTTCTCAAAGGATCAAGCGTAGCGAGGAATCCCTCGTACGAATGTGGGTGCTTATTCAAGGGATAAATCTATACACCGATGAAGTTTGTACTCGATAATCAATTTCGCATTAAGGCGATATGAAGGGGTGATGGAAGATCCAATAGCCTGGCACTCAAAAATAAGGTAGACTGTTTGGGTAACACGGTCGCTTCTCAGAGCGCTGTTTACCCATGCTAATGGTCCGAAGAGTGGGGAGTACCAAGCCATAACACTGAAATTTGTATATATATATATATATATATATATATATATATATATATATATATATATATATATATATACATACATATCTTATTATTGTAATAGTTTTCAAACAGAAAGAATATCCTTCTCGCTAAAAGCCCTCTGTGCAATAAGAACAAAATCGTTCTTTAGTCTGAGAAACCAGAACGCCCCAACGTTGTTTCAGGCCACGCGCATAAGAAGAGAGGGAATCTCTTCCTTGAGTCACCCCATGAGCCATAATACTTAATGTTGGGAAACAAATGAATAGCGATTTGTCTCGAGACTAATGAATGACTTCATTACTACTGATTCCTTCATCTTTCCTCTTTTTACTCTTGTTCTTCTCATTCTACATTTTGCAGTCTTCTTCCTCTTCCATTTCTGACTTGCTTTTTCGTATTAAGAACAAGAGGTCAAAGGAACAGATAAAAGGGCCTTTGACCCAAGGAGGAGGGAAGAGTAAAAATTGTATGCTCTTGATGGAATATCACTATAATTACCAGATAAAATGTGCTAAATAATGATACAACATGAGCCGAGAAAGGACGAATAAATGTAACATTAATGGCAGAAGAGCGCGAATTGATGAATCGCCAAAGAAATGAAAGTCAGAATGATGGAGAATAACAAAATGTTAGCGTTAGAGCAGTTAATTAATGATAAAATGGCAACATCTCTGATGCCTATCACATAACAACGGAACACTGCATGAGAGCGATGATGAACGTAATAGTATGAACTGAAAAAGAAACAGTTACAGGGAACTGAAGAAACTAAATAATTTAGCGTTGAAAATATCCATCATTTGCCACGGGTATGTAGTTAAAGTATCATTGCAAAGACAGCTGAAAGAAATTGACGTCACTTAACATGAGTAAACGCTATAAGTTAAAGACGACGTACTTGTTTTTCTGGAGGATTACAGGTATTATAAACAAATAAGAGAAAAATGCATAAGATAACGAGCAGTTGTGGATGAAAAGTATGAGAAAGGAAAACATAGCGCATTTTTTTTTTCCAAAGAAAAGCGTCAAACTGAGCATTATTTTTCGTCGTGTCTGTTGCTTTCCTCACGTCATTTTTCTAATAGTGAAAAAGGTTCATACATTCATACATCCATACATACATACATACATATATATATACATAGATATACAGTATATATATATATATATATATATATATATATATATTTATATATATATATATATATATATATATATATATATATATATACTGCCCTCAATCTAAAGTACTTCCTGTGAACCGGAAGGTTATAACCTTCTAGTCTAGAGCTACGCTCAATGAATATATATATATATATATATATATATATATATATATATATATATATATATATATATATATATATTATATTATATATATATATTATATATATATTTATATATATAAATATATATACATATATATATATATATATATATATATATATATATATATATATATTTATATATATAAATATATATATACATATAATATATATATATATATATATATATATATATATATATATATATATATATATATATATATATGTGTGTGTGTGTGTGTGTGTGTGTATGTATACTTACATACCTCCCCAACTCCATAGGATATTTTGGCCGTTTATAGTTATATTTTGCACCTAACTGCCAACAATCCCTTATACTTGGTGATATAATGGACTAATGTATGATTGTTATGGTGATCTTACTCAAGCGTGGTTATGGGCAAATCCAACTTTGTACCAGTATTGGTTACGTGGTGCAAGCACTTCATGAATGTTAACAACATGTTAAACACATTTCACCAATATATGCTACGTGGTGCAAACTTTGCACCATTATTAGCAACCTGATATTCTAAACGTGGTGCAAACTTTGCATCAGAATAAATTTGCGGTGTACATTCTTTGTAGTAGCTACTTCATGCAAACTCTGCAGTAATATTAACTAAATACTAAAAACTCTCTACCGGTATTACCTACATGTTGCAACTTTTACACCATTTTAGATACTATTGCATACTTGGTAATTTTCAGGTACGTGGCACAAACTTTGCATCGAAATTAATAACGTGGGGCTGATTTTATACCAATATTAGCAACTTGGTTAAGATTTTGTACCAATCTTGGCCCCGTTACTACAGATATTTAGTTCAATCTTTGCGCCAGTATAGTATAAGCTAAGCGGTGCAACCTTGACACTTTTATTAGTTATATAGTGCATGGTACGAAATTGCACCAACATTAAATAGGTGGTGTAAACTTTGCATCAATATTAACTAGGTGGGACACACGTTTTACGAATATTAGTAACTTGGTGCAAATTTTATTTCATTATTAGCCACATTATCTAATCTTCTCACCAATATTAGCTACCCGGTGCAAACTTCTGGGGCAAAATGCTAAAACTGCCAGAAAGCCACAAATGGCAAAGAGGGAAAATCAAAGAGAGAAAAGATGGCAATCAGGGAAAAGGGAATCCAGTAGGTGATATGCCAAGATTACCCAGTAATCAATTCAAGAGGACTAAGGTCAGCCCTAAAATCAATATGTCTGGGTTTTCTTGACGGCAGCTTTTACGTTATAGAGGGTAATTACAAACTCCCACTTATTTCCTACACGAATGTTGACTATCAGGAAGAAATGACTATACTCGGTTTTTTTCCATCTGTCCACCCGCCTGTGGTGCTGCGTCCGGCCCTTTAAATAGTTACGCTATGTGTAAGTTTTCGGTAAATAAAAGGATATCTGGGTGTACACTTGCAACTGAAAGTGTTTTAATAATTTACCCTATGCGAATTACACCGTTAATATTCGAAATAGGATATTGTTATTATTGTTGAATGCAAGCTGCCTTTTCGGGATGGCGAATGGAATAGCCAGACGCAGCGACGGGAAAATATAGGTTGGAGGCTCTTAAGCAGGACTCTAAAATTAATCTTTCGACAATCTCTGATGGTAACTACTTTCCACTCATTATGTACACATGTTATTTTTACAGCCAAATTACCGCTATGCAATTTTTGCATGCAAACATGAAAAAGCCAATGTTATGCGTTATGCATGAAGCGTATGGAAGCAGCAGGGTAATTAGATCTGACTTTATCCAGGCACCAAGGCATAACAGTATTCGTAATTTAAGAGAATAAAAATGGAAATAAGATAATGCAAACAGATTTTTCTTTCATGCTGGGAGGTAATAACACATTCTACGTGCAGCCATGAACCTAAAAGCAACTATGGCTTTTTATGTTCCTTCGAGTGCATAATAATGTCAGATAAGAGGCTGAGAGAAAGGTATTTTGACAAAGATAAAAACAAATGAATCTCAGACTTTATTCAGCTTGAGAGCAACGATAAATTAAGAACTAGATCATTCTTTATGCAACTTCGAGCTTGGGGGAAAGATGACAAAATTATTATTAAAGAAATGACAGGAAACAATGGACTAATTAAAAAACAATAGTAATACCATATCGTTCACACAACTGAGAACTCCGAAGCACAGATCACTGTGTAACGCATAATTAACAGATTAACTTGAGCGAACACGAGTTCAGTTAAGAGAACAAACAAATTTCCATGCGACATGTCAACCACTAATTAAGTAAGCAATAAATCGCGACCCCACGAAGAGAAAGGCGTTGCATAATGACAGTACCCTCGTGCGGAACTAAGGGCAATAATATGACAAACTACTTTTAGCCCAAGAAATCATTCAGGAACGATACGCGTTTGATTCGCAGCATGACGAGATTGTGAGCGACGCCACGCCCTCGCCCTCGCCCGATCCCGGGGAACGGGGAGGCATTTGACACCTCCGAAAGCCTTCGCAAATATCCACAAAACCCACAGAGGAATGATCTTCAACCCCAAAACAGCCCAATCATAAAAACATAAAACCGCTCCACCGTTAACGCCACACGCCATTCTTTTTTCTGGCGCCAATGTTGGAATGCAAGTTTCCCCGTGATTCCTCGAAGACAGATACTGATTTTTTTTTTTTATCTACTATCGGGGGAATCCAGGATGAAATGACCTACAGTACGTGAAAGCAAATTGTGTATGGGAGGCGACAACAACCATAACACTAGTTCAAACACACTTGAACACTTGCTCATGGAGATCCTTGAGGAAACAGATTGGGTAATAGAGATGAGCGCCATTTGATACTTTAAGTTAGGGATGTTGAGGATAACGAGATATATGATTTAAAATACTCATGGTACTTTGGAAGTATTTTTTTGGAAAAATAAATGGATAAGTAAATTAATATGCCTCGTTTTTTCACAGATCATCAACTGGGATCACGGTACCCTCCTCCCTAAGCAGACCGCGGAAGAAGAAACTAAAGTCATGTTCTATTAGTCCAAAATAAAAATATTTCTAATCTTTCACACTTACGAAGTTTAATGCCGAAATTGAACGTGACTCTATAAGATGAAGACACCCTTGGCCGCTCGCCCTGAGAAAATCAATGACTGTTTATGTCTTGTAAAGTATTCCACAAATTATGATTAATTCTGTCAGTCTTGTAGCTGAACCGTTTTTTGGCTTTCTTTTCTTTTACTTTTAAGTGTTTACTGGATGGCGGTGACGGAATATCTCACCTCAGTTTTATTTTACCATACGACAAATCGTACGGGTAGATAGATAGATAGGTGGACAGACAGGTCAGTTATTAGATGCCTCCAGTCGCTAGCCTGGGACCAAAAAAGAAAAAAAGTAAAAAAATGCGCCGATGTTTCATCGGCGCAATCGAGTTTTCTGTATAGCGTATAATGCTGTATGGAATTCTCAGCCACGGCCCCCATGAAACTCTCAGCTGCGGCCCATGGAACTTTCAGCCACGGCCTGGTGGTGGCCTGTGTCGTTGGCACATATATCGGTGCCAGACGCACGATCGTGGCTAACTTTAATTTTAAATAAAATATACCAATTTGCAGCCCTCTAGCCCCAGTAGTTTCTAAGATTTGAGGGCGGAGAGAAAAGGTGTGGACGGAATGACAAATAGCCAACTCAGTAGTTGTCTTTGACAGAAAATTAAGAAGGAAGAAAGCTGGGGAATGAACATGAGAGAGCCTATAGACCTGCCATCCAAAATGAAAATAAATGTAAAAAGAGAATTCTAATGTTTGATAATAAAAGGAAAGAGAAGAAGACCAACGTGACGTATTCTAAGACTGACATCCATTTCATACCTCAAGAAAAACTGGAGTGCAAGAGAGTAATGTGGATAGTAATGTGTTGATGTGGATCAGAAATGAAAACTGAAGTGGGCGAGAAACAAACGAAACCTAGACTCAACTCTATATGAGAAAAAAGGATGCGCACACACACACACACACACACACACACACACATATATATATATATATATATATATATATATATATATATATATATATATATATATATATATATATATATATATATATATATATATATGTATGTATGTATATAAATTACTGAACCATTGATATATTTTCCTTAAACACGACCATGTCCAGGGAAGCAGAACTTCACTCACCAAAATCAACAAAGTCAAGAACACAAAGAACTTCACATGGCCAGATGCCATTCGTTCTTTGTCAACCTCCCTCTCATCAATTCCCTTCTTCAAAAACAATAAAAAAGAAAATGTACCCAACGTGTACCATAATAGCAAACCAGACTGTACATTATGTACTACATATAACATTACCCTAACCCGGGGGTTCTGCTGGGGATGTCTGCAGGTTGCCATAACCGCAGACAAATAGGGATATGAGTCTGATTGGGAACAAAAGAAGCGATTCCTGTGATGGGCCAAAACAATGATCCTTAGGTATTTGTGACTTGAGTTTCATTTAACTTTAGGGGGTTTTCATATCGCCTGCTCACGTACAAAAAATTTGTTTATGTTTATTCCTGCTCTCTCTACTGTAACTATATGTTGAACACATGCACATACACACGCACGCACGCACACACACAAATTATACACACGCACACACACTATAAGTTAAGTATACCTTAGTTTAACCAGACCACTGAGCTGATTAAGAGCTCTCCTAGAGAGGGCTGGCCCGAAGGATTAGATTTATTTTTACGTGGCTAAGAACCAATTGGTTACCTAGCAACGGGACCTACAGCTTATTGTGGAATCAAATATACATATATATAAATATATATATATATATATATATATATATATATATATATATATATATATATATATATATATATATATATATATATATATATATATATATATATATATATATAATATGCATGGAATACATCAACAGTTTCAAAATGATTTGACTTCAATAAAGAACAAACTAATCACAAATATAGCCTCTTCCTAAACGACAACAGCATTCAGAAACGTCTTAAGATTCCCTTCTTTACAAAGGCGATTTTACAGGAATTCGAATAATTTCCTTTCTCGTAAAGATTATTTCATCTATCGTTGCGAATAATTCTGTCTTTCGTTAGCATAAGTAATGGGTGCACAGTGGTACATTTTTGCAAACTGTATAAACGCATGCCATAATGAACGGAACCAAATTCAAGTATGCGGAAAAGCACAAATAAAAAAAGGGAAAAAATAACGCCAAGGAGACAATGTTACGAAAAGAAGTAAAGAGAAAAATGTTTAAGTTAAGCAAGTTATATTACCAATCATTTAACATGAAATAATTAGGACATTCTTAAAATGAGTAATCGAACTTAACTTCCATGCTAATAATTAATGTCAATTAATACCTGTATCGAATAATAATTCTGCAAGAGCATCATACTTTCACGCTCTTTACAAGAAACTCAAAATTTCCATTCTTGCTTTACATTACTAGTTTAAAAAAATTAGAAAGTACGGTATTGACAACTGTGAAGAAAAGGAATGGTCCCAAAATCGAATGGTCCCAAAATCACATTTTCTGGCGCCTTTTAGAAGTTTGTTCTCATACAGTGCATTAAATAACCTTGTACCTTCACTGGTAAAATAGAGTAGTCGGTCTGTTTCTTAAAGTAATGTCGCACATGCTAGGATATGCGAGTGTTCAATTTTTCTAGCGTGATAGTCTAAGATAAGCAACGACCAGTGTCCCGTAAAAAAAAAAAAAAAAAATCCAGAAGTCAGTCATGCCCCTGAGAAACTGATTCTCAGGGCTTCGTACCTGAAAATAAACCCTGACAGCCGTCATAACAGGATAAAAAATGAAAAGCCTTTTTTGGTGACCCATAACTCTCTGAGGATCATTATAACAGGTCTAAAGGAAATATTTTGTTATTAATGCTATTGTTATAAGGTAAGCAGCCTCATAACAAATCAGTGTCGTGAAGTTCCCAAGAAAGTTTCCATGCAACTGACACCTTGTTGTATATATATATATATATATATATATATATATATATATATATATATATATATATATATATATATATATATATATATATATATATATACATACATACATATACATATGTATATATATATAACTTACTTTCATTTTATTCATTTTTCTGTGTAATTCATTGGTTATCTCTTATTTCACGCTATCTATAAGTATACATACATACACACACATATATATATGTGTATATGTATGTATATATATATATATATATATATATATATATATATATATATATATATATATATATATATATATATATATATATATATATATATATATATATATATATATATATATATATACACATAAAGTTTAAGAAATTAGTCACAAAAAGAAGGCAAAGCAACACGACAGTTTAACATACCAATTCATAATCCGCATCTGATTATGACGAAAATTAGCCGTAAAAAACCCCAGGATGTCATATCCATTTAAAATTCCGAGAGCCCCCCCAAGCACTACACGAAAATGATCCTCGCAGAGCAAACAGAAGTCAAGAGGTAATCAAAGAAGCCATATCCCGGAGACTCCTGCGACACCGTAAATCACGCTCATTGCTAGGCAAATCCGTCTTCATTAAATCGCAACTGTAGATCCAGGCAGCAACCAAAAACCTATATCGTCATCTTGGGTTATTGCAGGGAAAAAGCATGTTTTTACCTCCATTATCTCGGCATGAGAGGCTCGACTGATAGATGCTCGGCGCTGGGGGAGAGCGTTCCACCGAGAGGACTCGGTTGACTCTTCCGACTTCGACATCGATAATTAGCCAAATTGTTGTTAGGGTGGTAGTCTTGGGATCGTTAAGTAAGATGCGCCTTCCGGTTCAAGGAAGGAATCGTAACGAGGAATGATGACGGCTAATGGCTCTTTTCCTTTTGCTGGAATATAAGAAACGTGCAAAAAAGGAAGGTGATTTTGCATTGCAGGAGGTTTTCATCCGAGTTGACTTTTCGGAAGGGTCTTTGCACTAGATGTGAGAGTCATGCATGTTTTTATTGGATGGCTTTTGTCTGTTTCATATCCTGGCTGGAGGCAAGAGGGTGGGATGTTGCAGTTAGGTGGATGCATAATATAGAAGTTTATTTTCAAGAATATAAGAAAAAAGCTAGAGCATGCAAGTTTGATTAAGTTTCGTAAAACATAGAAGAACAACGCTTAAACAACAGCTGTTGAGTATAGTTAATTGTCAAGTATTTTTACAAGGGGGCTGCAAAAATATCTTCTGACTTCCCGTGAATAACAATGTTTTTATTTTTCATGGTGAAAACCAAGGTGGTTGTGTCTGCCCAAATATACCCGGATCCGTAAGAAAATGTCCTTAGCTGGGTGACCTCAGTCAAGAAATGTCAGGTCAGGGTTAAACAGAGCCATTCATCTAATTCGGACTATGCTGAAATTCTCTCACCAAGATATACATATGTAATTATATGCACGTACCCTTAACAATTTCTGGGTAAATGAGCTAAGTGCAAAACGAAACGTCCGTACGTACGGATGGAAGTGAGACAGATGTAGCAAATACATGCGGCCCGTATAAAAAAATGTTTTGTTGAATATTTTGGAAAAAAACAGAAAAGTGAAGAATTCCGCAGATGTTAGCATTATGAAGACTGATTAAATTATTCAATCCTCGAGTCCATGGCTTCCATTTTCATTTAAAATCACGTATTACTAAAGGTTAATAAACCGTCGCCCTTGTAATTGGTCATTAAGTGAGACTAGCAGAAATAAATATCTCGAAGGACGCATTTTTTAACAGAAATTCTGGTAATCATGGTAACTGGCAGAGCCGCAACTACACCCCACGGAAAATATAACAAATTATTTCGCACGACATTGTAATGTTTATAAATACACTTCTTAAGGAAGTGTCAATTCGTAAATCACATTTTCACTCAAGAGATTTTCCCTCCTAGTTTGTGAAAACAAAAATCAGCCTCTGAATTCCCGTTCGTTCAATTGGGAGTTGATGGTACTGGTAATGTAATGCGATTATTTAACCTAAGGCTAAAGGAAGGATGGAAAAGACAACAAAACGAAACGTGTTTATGAAACACAGTGCCTCTGGCGGTGGCAAAGTCCTATTCACTCCTTGACTTCTAAATATGACCTAAACCTTGACCCTTAGATAGACCGCAAAATATGTTGAATCTCCATCGTCCACTGATGATGTTACGAAGTGTCAAACTCTACATTTTTCATATAATATATAACTGTATTTGGAGATTTTGTTGGTTCCAGCTGGACGGGCGGTTTGTTCGATAATATCAGGTGCCTTTTTGGTATTAGGAACTCTCAGATATTTATTCAGTGGCACAAGTTAAATGAAGGCTCGTGGAAAAGATTTACTTTCACAGAGCGTAAATTCATTTCTGTCTCTCCATTTTATAAGTAACAAATGTATTGAATACTGAAATAATAACTGTCCCTTTCTCCTTCCAGGCGATTGACTGACAACCACCAGTTCACTGCATAACATATTATCAACTTCAACTTTAATGGAAGGACGGACATAAAGAAAGCCGGACAGACAAAATCGAGATGATGGCAATTAGAATGCAAGTAAAAGTAAAAAGGAAAATGGAATTATTATGGTAACCAGGCGACAGAGAGAGTACAATAATCCACAGCCTGGCGTTAAATGGAACGAAATGGTTACTTACCCAAAGTTGATATGTGATGCGATGGACTGGTGGCTGTCAATGAATCGCCTGGAAGGAGAAAGGGACAGTTATTATTTCAAAATTCAATAAATTTGTTACCTAAAAAATTAAGAGACAGAAGTGAATTTACGCCCTGTGAAAATAAACCTTTTCCACCAGCCTTTGTCTGACTTGTGCCACTGAATGAATATCCGAGAGTTCCTAATACCTAAAAAGGCACCTGATATTATCGAACAAACCGCCCGCCAGCTAGAACCAAAAAAATCTCCAATATAATGCGCCCAAGGTTACGTTAGGTTAGGATGTAATCCCTTTTTTGGTAAAGGTTAGGGAGGATCGTGGTATAGAGATGTGGGCCCCCGGTCTGGTAGGGCCTCGGACTCAGTTTTTGACTGGGTCGTAAAAAAAAAAAAAATTAAAAACACACACACACACACACACACACACAAACCCTTGGGATTTTGTATGTAATCTTATGGGTTACAACCACTCAAGCGAGCGAGCGAATAATTAGTGAGCTAGCCATGATTCAAAGTACTCGAAAATCTGGTATCCCTGAATTCATGAGCATTTATCCATTCAAAAAGAAAAAGCAGTTTGTTTTTATAGCAATCGATGCATGAGGTGAATATTTCAAGAAATAAAAAGCAGCTTGTTTTTATAGCAATCTATGCATAAGGTGAATATTTCAAGAAGTTTTAAGTCCTGACAACCCGCACGGGTAAAGCGTTTGACGTAAAATACCAGGTAAGATTTCTTCATTGTCTGGCATTTCGTCGACTGTGACGAGCAACACTGTCAATAAACTCTTCAACTGCTGTCGTCTCGAAGAGTATTTTCTTGTTATTTAAACATTCAGGAGTGCGCATGTACACGAACAAACTTACACAGTTCTATATTAGATGCATATTAACTAGTCACTAATACTAGCTCTAGCGCGCCTCTGGTAAAATAAAAGGCTTAAAATCTGTAAGAGGTATAAAACAGGTAGAGCAAATATATTATTCAGATCTTCTTACTGGTAATAGACGAATGGGAACCACAAATGCACAATGAAAACATTGAATAAACATATTAAGAAAAAAGACACTGGTCAAACTCTCCGTAACGGTAAAAGTTAAAAAATGGAAAATGTGCAAATTTGAAAGTGACCGGAAGTGAATAAAAATTAAGGACGTTACACTATGAATACGAAAATAACTGCAAATGTGAATTCACACTGAACTGGAATATACATTATAAATGTGTATACCAACTGTGTATGTGACTATACGTCACTAGCAAGAGTTCGCATTAAATGTGGGAACAATTCTGAAAACATTTATATTATTCCTTTAAATAACTGTATTTCTCATCTGTGGCGTCTGTAGGCAAATGTCCGGCAAATGGCAAATGACTATGTTTCAGCCAATAACATTCTCATCAACCCACAATATTCTCATCACCCAACAGTCTCCTCAGAAGTGGTTTTAGATTAACGACATCTTGAGGGTTCTTCTCCCATTTTTTTTTACACTTAAATAAGTTTATGTACATTAAAATGATGGGTGGTCGCAGAATGGGATAGAGAGAGAGAGAGAGAGAGAGAGAGAGAGAGAGAGAGAGAGAGAGAGAGAGAGAGAGAGAGAGGGTGTTGTTAACTGACTCTCCATATATATATATATATATATATATATATATATATATATATATATATATATATATATAGAGAGAGAGAGAGAGAGAGAGAGAGAGAGAGAGAGAGAGAGAGAGAGAGAGGAGGGTGTTGTTAACTGTGACTCTACATACACACACACACATATATATATGTGTGTGTGTGTGTGTATATAATTTTATATATATATATATATATATATATATATATATATATATATATATATATATATATATATATATATATATATATATATATATATATATATAAAGAGAGAGAGAGAGAGAGAGAGAGAGAGAGAGAGAGAGAGAGAGAGAGAGAGATTGATATTATTAATGTGATATATAAACTAACATCGAAGAATTTCGATTGTCGGTATCTGACAAAAATATGTAAAAAATAAAATTATAACAGCTATAGCTAACAAAATCATCATAAGTAGTCAACCGCCATATGCAAAACTAAGTAAGAAACTCAAGAAAGAATATATCTTGGTAAACTTTTAACACATCAAGAATATGCAATGCAAATCTATAATGGATAACTGAACCGAAATAAACCAATGATACGTACCTGCAAAAGCTGCAGGGTAATTAAAGCATTCGCTAGGTAATTAACATTTTAGATAGAAATAATACCTATGGTAAGTTAATTAACAACCTTATTAAATCTGGAATAAAGATTAAAAAATGAACAAGGATTCAAGGTTCTCCTGATTAGCCTCTGATGTCGAGACTCTGAAAAAGATTCTTCAAGAAACTAATTAATGATTTACAAAAGAACGTTAATAAGTAATAAATAATTATGTCAATAAAAAACCAAGGGATTTCGGAGACCTCAAAGGCTGAGAAATCCACTCTCTAAAAATAATATCCCAATGTCCGTAAGAATTTTTGCGCAATCTTACAGATAAACAGACAAACAAACAAATCGGACGAAAAACATGACATTTGCGAGTGTAAGGTTTTAACGAAAGACTGAAAGGAAAATGTATGTTATCACCTCAAAAAAATTAGTCGCTTTAGATTTTCAGAAAGGTGGCAAATAGGTACCTAAGACTAATATAACTGCCATTCACTGGAAAATGTCGTGGTATTTCACTTTGTGCGGTCATACAATGACTGTTAATGTTTAGATTCTTGTTATTCTAATTAGCATATTATGTTTTATCTTAAGCAATTTCGTTGGTCGGGGCATGAACCATTCGCTGGTTCAGTTCAGAAGTCAAAACCCCATTCACTCTATCCCATCTATAAGCGTCAACGCTTTCATCACTGGATGAACTTCATCAAATCATATGACACGGAAGAAACATTAAATTAACTGAGAGAAATAAACGGGAACTTGCTTAATAAAAGTTATTATGATTCTGAAAAAAAAAAAAAATTGAGGCAAATCTTCATTTAATGGAACAGGTGTCAGAAGGACAGAAAATGGGAGTTTATAAGAAACCTGAAAAACATGAGTAATAAAAGACAACTAAAAAAATAAGCCGTCTGTGAAAGACGCTGGCTGTCATCCAGGGAAATTTCCACATGGGCCATTAATTACAAAGATGAAAGAGCGTCTAGCCAGCAGAGTTACGGCTGCAATACCTCTCTTGACGAGGGTACGGAGACACATACTGAAAGCTACTTCCTGTAATTCCCATAACTTCTCTTGTTATGATGTTTACGCCCCGGAAATGCTCAGCCACGTTAGCTACGTTTCAACCCTTGCTAGGTATCGTAACTCAGTGCTTCATTAACGCTTAGTGACGTCGCGTGATTCCTTGATTGAGTAGGTGGCTTCACCAATTAGCAGGTGAATGTGACACGTAACATCTTAAGAGAACTTATCTTTTTAAGAGGTCCTTTAACGATGCTGTAACGAGACCCCTCTTATCATTCACGTATTTTTTGGTAGAGTATTTGGAGGTAAATGTCTTCCAAGAGGTGAAATTATTTTCCCCGGATCTCTCAGATTCTGAGAGATATCTTTAAACTAACGTCGTCCTCACTGTCGCCAAATAAAAGTGCAATGCCTCGCTGTCAATAACTGTATTCGTATTTAGTC
>NC_089757.1:9466269-9468769 GCF_040412425.1 Macrobrachium rosenbergii | reverse complement strand
CTAACGGCAATAAATATAAATATATTATTACCAAACGACAGTAATGGAAAATGTTCACATTTTTTCGGTTACTCTAAAAGTGGATTGCATCTACAAATTTAAGACGACTGTACCGCGGCGTTGTGGGAGAACTGAAAAAAGAGATATGGATGGATCAGTTTTAAAAGAAAGCGTTTGTTTGTTTGTATGTTTGTGTCTGTTTGTGTGTGTATGTGTGTGTGTGAGTGAGTGAGATATATTGTTTATATAATGCATTACCAAGAGGTGGGCTACAGGATGAGGTAAAACGAAGAGACAATTATGGAATTCTGGTAGGGACAAAATAAGAACTGGAATTACCTTTTTCTCAGTCAAAAAGAGGACTCAGTAAGAAAATAAGAGAAAATGGAGAGTGTAGATGCAAAGCACTTGCTGGACAGGACAGTGATAATTAAAATAACAGTATTTGCTTGATGCAAACCGTATTTTTGTGTATGGGACACTCACCTCACCAGCAAGAACTTAGATTCGACTCTATAATAATGGGTAATAATTTAGGTGTAATGTGTTAAAAACTTTTTCCTTACATTTTTATTATAATCATTTCCGTTCGAAAGTGTTGACATCTTCAGGGGAAATGAATGAAAAATTTTCCTTCAAAGTTGAAATTTATATCCTAACACTTTTAGAAATTTTTTTCCAGATGAAAGTCTTGAAATTAACTAAGGAAATACTTGTAAATTTTCTTATTCCCAATAAAAACCTCCTATCTCTTAGTAAGCCCTGAGACCTTTAGGGGAAAATGGGTGACATTTCTCTTTTAGATTTGGACCAATGCTTCCGCCAAAAGACTGAGGTCACAGCGACCTCAGATGTCTTGGAATCCAACCTGAGAAAAATAATTAATAAAACACTGATTTGTTTTAGAATGTTAAGGTTTTTTAGAAAGCTTATCCACAACATACAATTAAACTTAAAAGCTAGATAGCTGGTGAAGCTTTACGTATGTGTGTATATATACATATATATATATATATATATATATATATATATATATATATATATATATATATATATATATATATATATATATATATATATATATATATATATATATATATATATATATATATATATATATATATATATATTTATATATTTATATATATATATTTATATATTTTTATATATATATATATAGTACATATATATATACATATATATATATATACATATATATACATATACATATATATATATATATATATACATATATATATATATATATATATATATATATATATATATATATATATATATATATATATATATATATATATATATATATACAGGGCGCAACGCAGAAGAAGAGGTTAACCTTAACCTTCCAGTACTCCAAACTTCTTTTGGTATGCAGTTGCTGGTCACTTGCGTTTATTAATCGTATTCAACATTCAACCACCACAGTTGAATAACCACCAGACGCATAATACGCCTCTTCGGTCAATAAAAGCACAGTGAATCAAACTTAGCAGAAAGATAGTTAGATAGATATACGTAGACAGGTTAAAGAAACGAGTCCATAAGTAAACGAGCGCAGAGGCAAGTTGTCATGAAAGCAATTAGATATTCGGGAGTTATCTGACGTTATGACTGCAAGTAAAAGAATGTTATGCATATGGTAAAAAAAGAGAAAAGTATTAAAAGAAAATGTATTATATTTCCAGACTATTAAGCATGTTGAAACTTTAGTGAAATCATGTTTTTTTACCAACTTTTTTTTTTTTATCTTTTCAAACCATTCTATGATCCTTATCAGAAAAGACGAATGGGTCCATTATGATGGTTTATGGGTACAATGGCATATTTTGGATTTTCACGAGAGCATTCAGGTGTGTATGCATGGCAAGGTTATTTAAATGTATTTATATATTCTTTATACTATGCAGAATACTTTTTCATGAGCTCAGTCTAACTGTCTTTTATAGTCAGGTGTTATAAGTACACCTGTGAATAGGAGTACTTGTTAGTCTGTATATGTGCGTGTGGAAGCACGTCCGTGTACTTGTATAAAGAGGAAGAAAAGCAATTGAAGGCGCACATTAAAGTACGTTATACGAGAAACTTGCGGTTTCGCCGCAAGATTATACAGGTAGATATCTGGTTGTGTAATTCAGGTATCAAATGGAACACCGTTATCTGGAGAAGGCTGCAAAAAAAAAAAAAAAAAAATTGTAATAAAAAAAAGAAATACAAAAAAATAAAAGTAAAAATTAAAATTAAATGGACCGTGAGAATTTTGAAGACGTCAAAGTACTTAAGGACGGAAGGTTGGCTGGAGACGGCTGATAATTTGCATAATTACAAAGAAGAATGAAGGATAAAAAGCTATAATGAAGGTGGCAATCGTTTTGAGCAGATCATTTCCAGCAGATCGCTGAAGGGATCGTTTAACCATTCTAAAGATCACTGTGTTCCAGCGATCGTTTTTGTTGGGGTGGAAGATTCCGTCTCTAGAAAG
>NC_089757.1:9456269-9463769 GCF_040412425.1 Macrobrachium rosenbergii | reverse complement strand
CTCTGCGTTACTGCCGTTAGACTAAGACGGCCTTGTAACATCACGAGGTCTTGGTCCATCAACACCACGTATCCCCATTCTCTCATCGCTGCTTCCTTTATATGCCGAAAATATAATCAGTCCTTCTCCCTCTGTCTCTTGTACAATAATTCGCTTCAGCTGCTAATACGGGTTGATAACGCGGTAAGTTACGACGACAGATGGCGGCTAAGACGGACGGTAGCCGAGAGAGTACTTACGAAGGAATGTTAATATCGGGACAGGACAAAAGGAACGGAATTGTGGTCGGCTGTAATCACTTTGCGATTACATACAAAAAAGAGGAAAAGAAGAAGTGATGGCTTGAGACCCTGTGTACAAAGGGTGACAGCTCTTGTGGCTCTTGTAATAGAGATTCTGCGTGTCTTCTTTTTTCAGGAATTGTTTTGCAGATTATAGCCATCAGTCAAATGGATGATGGTAGTCTGAGATTGTTTACGATGGAGAGCACTTTTTTTTTTGCAAAGGAAATTCAGTAGTTCTTTGTTGAAATCAGCTTTTGAAAATGAAGATATGACGGAGTTTAAAATATATGAAAAAATACAATCGCCATATACTATAACCGAAAGATAATTTTTATATGAAAACGCTGAAATCTGATCAGTGAACATTTTTATTTTCTGCCATTGCCCTCAGGAAAAAGTGATAAAAGCAATATCATATCTGTTTGATTGACTATGCAAAAAAAAAAAAACTCATTTTCTATTCAATAGGGGGAAAAACTCTGAGCTGCGAGTTAGTTTTATTTTAAACACCGCCCACGCTTCAACTCATATCTGTATCATACTTTAATATCATGATTGAAAGTTTTGTATAGAAATGTACCTTACACAGTTAATTCATTTGTAAACAAGTATTTAATTATCATAAACCGTACACATGCAAACGTTGAAGCAGACATACAAGCTTGGAAAATTATGTGCTTATTTCGTTATTTGAAAAACTAGCCTGTCTAAATCCTCTTTAAATGCTTTTTTTTTTTATATAATAATGATCTCGCTGTCAGAACTAAATCGGAAAATATAAAAGATAAAGACAGTTATAGTAATTATTCTATGATGAAATTATTGTTCAACACAAACGACAAAACTTTACGTTACAGATAAACATAATTTCCTCGAAGTGATTTAACAGTTTAAAAGGCAGCAGCCTTTTATTGGTTATTAATTTCTAGAAACAGAGTTGTTCACATAATACATCTCCAAGCTCGCCTTAAAACGTTTACTTGACTCTATGCATTTAGATACCAAAGGAAACTGTCTTTCATTATGGAAAGGTTTGCTGATTCATCATCACCGCCATTTTTCATTCACAATCATTATATCACGTTTGACACTTTCAGTTATAAAAGAACACATTTACGTTAAATTCGTTCTTGCTAACGTAGCATAAGAATTTATTTTTCAAATAGGTCTAACGACATTGCATTTGAAACACTGGATATCGAGAATAGGTATGAAAATCTACCCATTTTGATGGTAAATCAAGAATATATACATACGAGGTATCTTTCTTGATGGGCCGGGTAACGATTGCGTTTTTATAATTTAATTAGGGATGTATATATATATGTATGTATATATATACATACATACATATGTATATTTATATACATACATACACACACACACACACACACACACACACACACACACATATATATATATATATATATATATATATATATATATATATATATATATATATATATATATATATATATATATATATATATATATTTCAGTTACAGATAGAAGATTATTAACATCAGTGTGTAATTAAAACAATTGCACAACAATTGATAAAAAAAATTACTGTTGAAAATGCATCTGTAAGGTGCACACAATAACGTCGGTACATAACCTTGAACCCAGGGCTTTGTATCGAATTGAAATGATGTTAAATATTTCTTATACTGACGCGCATTCAGCTCATCTCTTTTATCCTTCTTCCCCACAAAACACAATCATAATGAACAGAAACGTCATTACATTTACTTCTTTCTTTAAACCATTCAGTCATTTTGTTCATCAAGCTGCCTATCCTCAGTTGTTAGGTAAGTCCCTTAAAAATAGCATTAAAAAATGACACTTATTTACCGTGTGCACAGAATTTTACTTAGTATGTTGTTAATGGAATGTAAATTCATACCGGCAATATTTGTACCATCCCGAGTCAACACTCCGAGAACTTTTGATAACGAAAGGAAAAATTCGTTGTGATAACTATTCTGAGCTTGGCAATATTCTGTCAGGACAAAGGAGAAAATCACCTCTATTAGAATCATAAAAGTTTACTAAAATCACGTTTCAATTCCAAAAATACTTTTAGCCAACATAAACTTTTCGGCTTAACAAAATTAAAAATTGCCATTCAGTAATCTAAGAATTACCCTTCACCAATAACAGTTCACTTAACAGCAAAACAATTATACGATGAAAAAAATTCTTTAAGCATTAACGTACATAATTAGCGACCCGTATTTCATTATAATTTTAAAAAAGTTTCAGTACAAACATATAAATAGCTTACACGCTTCAAATTTAAGCACATGATTTTCGTACTCATAAGTATTATGAAAAACTCAAAGAAAGGACTTTATTACTATGCCTAAAGGTTTCAATACTTAATAAAAAAAAATGTTTCCAGTGACGGTCACTGATATGAATGGTCCAAATCATAATCTCTTCCAAACGAATCGTATACATAATTCTTTAAGTTTTTGTAAGCTATAATATAGCATTTTTTTTTTCGCCACCCTGAAAGAAATATGTTTTGTAATGATTATCTTTTGGACTTCTGCTGTTACGAAAGTAACTTTATGGTAATCAATTATATGAGACGAGAGTGCGTAAATGGCAGAGAACTCAGAATGATTATAAGCTTAAACCCCTTGAAAACTGTATGCCAAAATACTGTGGAATTTCTCTCTCTCTCTCTCTCTCTCTCTCTCTCTCTCTCTCTCTCTCTCTCTCTCTCTCTCTCTCCTTCCTATGAGTGTGCGCTTAATGACTATCCTCTGGTAGTTAAACGCTACATAATGATAATCAAGTGATCTAACAAGCGGTAAGTCAACATATATACCATGAAACCAAGACTGGATTGCTTGTTATCATTAACACCTGAGAGAAGGAATTCAGTTAAAATAATAGATAAATGCCTCCAAATTAGTGGCCATGCACAGAGGCCATCTTCAGAATGAAATTCTGATCTTGGAAGGCAGTTTGATTCAGAACATCCTATTTGGTGTCACAGCAACAAAGGTCGTCGAGACAGAAACCTGTTACTAAATAACTCATTTCCATAAATAGCTTCAAACATATACACAAGCTATCTTATTGATTTTTCATAAAAGTGACTTATTATCCATTTTAGGATTATGAGGTTAACGTGCTTATTTCCCATAATATTTATATTTCTGAAATCAATTATTTATCCTAATAATCCGTTACAAGCGGAAAGTACAGAAATTAGTAAAATTAACTAACATCATAAAATCAGTCTGTAAATACCTTGGTATGATTAGACATTTTTACATATTTCTGATAACGCAAATACACGAAACAAAATATTTGAGGTTCAAATATTTCATAAACATTCGAATGAGACAAATAATCTATAAGGACTGATAAAAAAAAATCTTTGAAATTTCCTTGTCCACTTTCTGACAAATTACAGGCTATTTTTGTATGTTCCCGTGAATTTATTATATTCAAACAACCTCAAGAAGAAATAAAAAAAAAGCTTCTTAAAAAACTGACCGTAATATCGATCATTTCCTTTTATTTAAGATATCTGTGATATGCAATACAAAGTACATGTCACTTTAACGAGATTCTCTTTTTTTTTTTTTTTGTAAATTCATATACACGAGATGATGAGATATATGTTGAGAGTCTTCCGCAATTTTGATTTATTTTGCCTGAGGCGGAAATCATGTTCTCGAAGACATCTTCCGTTATACGAATGGAAACACTACCAACAATCTAGTCTCTCTCTCTCTCTCTCTCTCTCTCTCTCTCTCTCTCTCTCTCTCTCTCTCTCTCTCTCTCTCTCTCTCCTTCTCACGAAAACGCATTCTTTAAGCGACTCTGATGATAAGTGGCCTATAAACGACCTTGAATATGTTGGTAAACTAAGATCTTCGAGATGGTATGCGAAAAGCAACTGTCATGTTACAGACCTGACCCTTGTTCACGCGACAGATAATTCTATAAATAAAGCTCTGCATAGCATTTATCAGAAGTAAAAAACATGCATGAAAAGGCTTAGCCTGCCTTAAGGTGCAAGATATTTCTTTAGATATTATGCAAGTTGCGCAAATTACACTGGTCGTTCGTAAAATGGTTGAGAATTCGGATACGTGAACACTCAAGTATATTATCATGCGGAATAATCCTTTGATAAAGTAAGAGAAATATTTTTAAAGCTTTCGAAAGTAAATGATAAATCTCTGATATTCATATCAAGGATAATACTATGGATAATAAAGGAGCAAATTATATGATAAATATTTTCCTAATTCTTTTTTTTAATCGGATATAATAATCCTAATTTACGTGGTCGGCGCAGAGTCGGGTTAGTGTCTGAAAATTAGCCGTAAATACTATTCAAGATTATATCATCTAAAATTTTTTATATTAAGCCCATATATTCAGTTGGAAGACACCAAAAGGCGGCCAACATGCAAAGAAAGAGTACGGGTGAGTGTAAGGTTAATGCTGTATCTTGTAAAATACAGTGTTATTGAAATTTGCAACAAAGCATGGCTGTCTGGTGCCAGTGGCACTTCGCTGTAACGAGGCATACCAACTAAAAGAGTATATAATGCGTTGCTTATGAAGAGGTGGGGTGGCTGGTTTCCTAGCCACTTGAAATAACGTACAGAATAACGGCGAGCAGAAAAGGGTGGGTTGTAAACGAAGATAAGTAACCAAACTGACTAGCCCGTAAACGGTTCCAAACGATGGAAATGAATACCTTGCAAAATGAGGATCAAGCGAGATATAGCAGAAACTTACTTGCCGGAAATAACAGGACTGCAGAGAATTTACTCTGATAACAGGTATAGCACAAAGCGGCAGAGTACGATCCACATCGATGGCTACTAGTGAGAAGCACTGAAAAATCTGTTGTGAATTTTTTATCTGTATATTTCATATATATATATACAGTATATACATATACGTATATATATATATATATATATATATATATATATATATATATACATATATATATATATGTATATATATATACATATATATATATATATATATATATATATATATATATATATATATATATATATATATATATATATATATATGTGTGTGTGTGTGTGTGTGCGCATATGCTTATGTATATATATGTGTGTGTATGTACGTACGTACGTATGTATGTATGTTTGTATATATAAAAACTCTTTCCGTAAAGATATGCTGTTCATTTCGTAAGTGATGCTTGGATTATGGTTATTCAGCTGACAACAGATAAAACTATCATTCGTCAGCTGCATGTACTATTATATGATTTGGTCGATTACATTTGCTAATTTTCTAACAGAATTTGATTCAATTTAAGATTGCCTAGTCTTTTAAATCAGTCGGTAATTGATTGACCATATTGTCATTATTAACCAACGAATAATTCAACTCACTATCAAATATTTTTAGTGTGTAAATTAATGTATATGTTGTTCTATATGAACTCACTTTTGGATACTATTAAGCTATTATCAAATAAAAAAAATATTTTTGCATATAAAGCGTTTAATACTTTAGTCACTATCCAACTAATAAAACATATTTTTCTTTATTTAGTAACGGTCGTCAGTTCACATTACCATATTCATTATAACAATTCAATAAGAATGTTATGCATTATTAGTTGCCATTAATAGTTCATGCTATGAATAATTGAATACTTGTCATGTTACAAAATGGACAAAATATTGAAAGTTTAAAGTAATGTTTCTAAAAACTTGTTAATTTCAGATATCTAATGATGTTTTAATGCCGAAAAACCATTAGCATAAACTGCTCGTCATGTTTCAGGAAATACAAAATTCATCATTAGTTGCTTACAACGTTCCGGGAAGGCAAAAAAAAAAAAAAAAAAAAAAAAATCCAGTATTAGTTCTTCTCGGCGTTTCAGTAGGCAAGTGAACTGGACTTCTTTGGTATGTAATCTCATAATCTCATAACCTCATTAATTTACAGTATCTACTTATTGTCTCATCAGTTCATCAAACAATGTAACACGTTATTCTTTTTCAGGAGCGTTACCGTTCTGGTTAATTAACACCTGTAAGTTAATCCAGCGGACCGGTATATTCTGATCTGAACAAACAATGGATTACTTCGTCTTCTTTAACGAGTGGTTTAAAATCACTGAAATCTTAGGTGAGGGCGGAAAATTAAATAAAAATGTTATTGCAACAATCCCTTGCAGTTAGGTGCAAGCGGAAATGGTTCTTAAACATTTTCCCTATTTAGTAGCCTCTGGATATTACATAATCGGCCGGTATACATAGTGGCTAGACAATTAATATAAACTAGTTGTAAATTAGCACAAGTCATTATGAAATGGTTATCCACTTCGCCAGAGAATCTTAAAACAATAACTCAGTCATTAAAATAGGACTACAACCAATATAAACAATTAAACAAAATATTCAGTTATCTATTTGGAATTCATCGCATTTATCGCCCTGAATTCCATTTGATATGGATTCATGAAGAATATAGAATTCAGATAATACATGACGATAATTTTATTGACGTTAAATTAATGGTCTAAAATTCAAATCAAAATAATACAGATCTAATAAATTAAAATTATGGGTTCTGAGATAGCTCCCAACAGCGGTGTTAGGAATTCTGTAAGGCACTTTGAAAGTTTATACGATACAGAGCCTACTAATCTAAATATAGGTCTCAAAGGATTACTTTATGCGTTTTAACCGATCCTTATAACTATGGTAACAATGGACAATATTTTTAAGATTCTTTTTACTTTACGGTTGACTGACTTAGTAACTTCGTAAAGGGGATTCTTATTCAGTTTCGTGTATGTACTACTACAACTACCACCAGACAAGCTGCGTTATCCATTATTACTACGATATCTGATTTATCTGCCATAGTGATGTGAATAGTTTTCTCAGTTCTGTCTAGGCAATCCTAAACCTTTTGGGGAAATTGATCTTTCTAGGACAGTTTACTGATGTACAAACAAGTTGTTGCCAATACCAAAAAGAATATATAATTGGTCCCAAAGTAGTGTAAAAACAATCTGCACAAATATCGTTTCTATAAATCCCCTAGAATCTACACCAATAAATGGAACAAAGGAAAATATCTGTTTCATCCTGGGTCTGTATATTCATGACCTCATAGAAACTACAGAATCACATTAATCTTATGAAGTCCTTTGTTTCTCCGTGGTTTATGCAGTTCC
>NC_089757.1:9426269-9451269 GCF_040412425.1 Macrobrachium rosenbergii | reverse complement strand
TTTTATATATATATTTTCGTCAATGCTGACTTTCTGAAATGTGCGTGAGCTTAGCAACCGTAGCTGGTGTGAGCGCACTTGGGGATTGAGTGAGAGTGAATTTTAAGTTAGGGTGCATTAGCGCTCAAAGCCAATTGCACCTATACTTGAATTACGTGGTAAATTTAGAGGGAGTATTGGACTGGGAGACTGCGAACTGCGCTTAGTTCAGCTTGTGGTTGTTTCAGTGGAATAATAACAACCCTGGATAATAACTTCATATCCTTTACTATCTACCATTTATTCTCTCTCCTTTCCCTGTACTACCATCCCCCATCTCCTCCTCCTATTCCGTTTCTTTTCCGAAGAAAGTTTCTGTTACCTTAAGGGGCTTGCATTAACACAATTAATGATTAGTCAATCTTAGCCCCTTTCACTGCGATCAAATGAAAGAATGGATACCTACTGTAGAAAAATACAAAACAAGTCTGATTGGTTATCAAAGCATCGACCGTCGTATTCTTTTTTTTTTTTGTAAGTTGTCCATCGATCATCACAGACAGCTGAATAACAAGACGCACGCAGGAATGAACTTTAAGTGCAAAAATATTAGTTAGATTTAGTTAAAGGAACAAACCTTACTTTCCAAAATTAGTTTAAAGGGCCGATGTTACCATTGATCAATATACTTGTATATACGAATAGAAATAATTTCGTGTAATAAAAAAAAAATACTAATGTCAAAATGTCAACATATAACATGACACCTAAACTTCTCCGGAAACGTGAGGTCGTTCAATGATGATAAACGTCATTTCACACTGCAACTAACAGGGGGGTGCATTGCGTGCAATGACGTTTCTGCTTTTCTTAATAAGCATTCTTAAGGCGGCACTGATTGATGGAAATGGCGCATAACATTATATTCTCCGATCCTTTAGGTACATGAGATATATATAGTCACATTACAAGAATGTCATTACACTATGAGTTTCTTGCAGTTTGTAGCCAATCGTGTATAAGGAAGATGTTACCACGAGGAACTGAGAAACCGTGACTGCGCGAAATAACTTCACTTCGGCATTCCATGCTTTGATGTTTGAGTGTATCATCTTCACTTTTGTTTTTTGATAATATTTCCGGAGCAAGTTAACGGTATTCAGGTTGTAATATACATTAGTTCCTTCAAGGGATGCTGCCGTTTACTCCTAAGATAAAGACTTTGAGAGATGTGAAGAGTTCATGTTCCAAGGTGCTTAACGTTACTGACAAGTTTAAAGGAACATCATCCAATGTAAAGCGTGCAGATCCCATGAATTTGCCAACGTGAAACTGTTTAATAGAAAACTAGAAACCTTCAAAACTATAAGCCCTCCTCGCCTAAGACAAAATAAACTCACAGAGAAGATTTGTATCATTAGTGTAAGTAAGGTTCCATCAGAAAGAGTTACAATTTATGATGCTAAACTTTGAAAAAATCCGAATATGATATTTCTCTCCGACATAAATGATAAAAAATGTTAGGAGAGAGAGAGAGAGAGAGAGAGAGAGAGAGAGAGAGAGAGAAATCGTCTTTCAAGCGTCTTCCGCTGGGCGGAAGGTCTGTTGCATGACTTATCCTGCGCATGCGCTAATGGACCGGGAGGAATCGTGCGGATGGCGACTGTCGGCAAAGTGGACACCAAGGCCATTGCCACAATAGTGAACTGTTACGGAGGCCGGTATGAGTTACGTTAGTAGCCGTTAATCGTGTTGTGGAGGTAAGTGAGCGTCACTGCGTCACGCCAGGCTGGGTGCTTCCTCCCGTCACAAGTCTTCGATGTGTACCGACAGAAATGTTATTGTTGGGAATTTTAGAATAATAAGACGTTTTGGGGGCTTTTGACAGTCTTGTTTTCTGAATTGAAACATTAGTTAGAAATTTATAAAATTATAATTATTTTTATAAGAAACGATAGATAAAAAGCTACATTAAAGATTGTTAGTTTTTTGGTAAGGAAGAAAAACCTAGCACTAGCGTATTTCTTTTACCTTAAAATGATCATAAACATTGTTATGCATATCTGAGGGAATTAATGATCGAAATGAGAGAGAGAGAGAGAGAGAGAGAGAGAGAGAGAGAGAGAGAGAGAGAGAGAGAGAGAGACGTGAAGAAAATTCAAATGGACAGTTAAAATAAAACGGAAACGAAAATAATGACGTGCTTGAACTCTATCAAGGTGAGAAGCCTTAGCGCTATCAGTCATGATATACAGTTATCATCGCCAGGAATAATTTCAAAGATGCTACATCTGTTATTAAACTTCCGAACGTTAGAATTTTCCCCTAAGACGATGATGCATTACATAACACCAGAACGAGGGGAAGGGAAGATTATATATATATATACTCGTATATATATATATATATATATATATATATATATATATATATATATATATATATATATATGTATATATATATATATATATATATATATATATATATATATATATATATATATATATATATAGAGAGAGAGAGAGAGAGAGAGAGAGAGAGAGAGAGAGAGAGAGAGAGAGAGAGAGAGAGAGAGAGAGAGAGAGAGAGAGACTGAAATATCTGCAACGTTAAATTGTATGTTCACATAAATGGTTTAAAAACGATCGAATTTGTAACGAAAAAAATGAACGTAAAAATATTGAAAACTTGTACACACACACACACAAACACACACACACACACACACACACACACACACACATATATATATATATATATATATATATATATATATATATATATATATATATATATATATATATATATATATAATATTTACTCATTTACCTCTTAAGTGATGACAGAGCTGCTTTAAATGAGAAATTCTGGTTAAAAGGTGCAAGAAAAACTAAGGAAAGCATAATTCCCCTTTCCAGAAATGAAAAATATGGAGATATTCCTAAATGGTATCTCGGAGAAGAGATTTCCACACAATATTATGTGAAATCGCGTAGCCTGACATAGGTTCAGAATGGAGGAGAAGTACAGTCAACAAGCTCTCATTTCAGATACCCTGGTTCAAAGAACCAACCTTTGCAAGTTTTTGTTGCTGAAACAGAATGAAAGGGGACAAGTACTGTACATTCCCCCTCCTCTGGCCTAACTTCTTTTTCATCTTATGACAAATAAATACCTTGGGCATTAAGAATTTTGAAAGGCAGGTAAAGGGAACTAAGAATTCTTGTTCCTTTTACTACGGAGTTTCGGCAACTTGCAGTACCGTAGGTACTATAGTCGATTTCATTTCATCTGTCCACTTACCAACGTAGGTTTTAGGTAAATGTGGCATATGCATAGCTAGCTCTCGACTGGCTGACATCAATGTTTACGATATCGTGGGCTTATTGTAATGAAAGATGCCAAATATTTCTTCAGTAATACATCCGAATGCTTATACATACAAATAACCCCCAGACATTCTTAATCAGATTATAAACATTCCGATTTATGTCAGTGATATAATTATACAGGCAAACGAAAGACGAGCTGCTAACAAACAGTCTACTTAGGTCAAGCGCAAACGAACAATGGACTTTAAATAATTGTTTTTTTATATATATTTCATCGTAGGTACTTAAAAGACATCTGGCTATACGAGTGAGAATAAGAGGTATTTCAATATTTTCTTGCATGTATATTACGTAAGTAGGTTAATATTCGAAATAAACAAGAAATATTGTCTATGAGGCTGTCTAGGACTCTAGGGGCTGGTGGAGGTGAATGGAACCACCACTGCTGTATTGGCTGGAAGGAGGGAAATTTCAGTTATAAAAGTAAGTATACTTTAGTTTAACCAGACCACTGAGCTGATTAACAGCTCTCCTAGGGTTGGCCCGAAGGATTAGACTCATTTTATGTGGCTAAGAACCAATTGGTTACCTAGCAGCTTATTGCGGAATCCGAACCACATTATACCGAGAAATGAATTTCTATCACCAGAAACATATTCCTCTAATTCTTCATTGGCCGGCCGGAGAATCGAACGCAGGCCCAGCAAAGTGCTATCCGAGAACGATATCGACCCGTCCAACGAGGAACTATTTCAGTTATAACATGACACAACAGCAATGATACTGAAGGTTGTCTTTCCGGAATACTCTACATATTTATATAATTTTTCTTAAGTATACAATAATGATAAAAGCTCAGTGCTTGTAACCATACAACTTAACTAGTAAAAGTTAAAAAATCCCATTCAGTTCCCGTCATCCTTTGCGGTGATGACATACTGCGCATGCGGCATAAAAGGATAGCTTAGGCATGCAATTTTTTTCATTGTTGGGCATTGGAACCATAATTAGATGGAATGATTGAATAAAGGTTACGAATAAAAAGTAATTTTGACTGAAATGGAATGGCTGTGTACTTAAAAGAAGGCCAGTAAGATAAAATGCCTGGCGAATCCGTAGCATAGGCCTAGCGTCAATGGTACATGCTTCGTGTTTTTGCTAACCGGTTCGCAATATCAAAGGTTATTTTTCAGTTAACGGACATAGATATTACTTTGGTATTATAATACTGTTGTTTTTATATACACATGCAATGAAAGTGTACATATAATAAAGTTTGAATGATAAGAAAATATTGTGATTTGAACAGTTTGTGAGTATAGATCTACGTGTGGTCTGGGGTACGAGATAAATCAAAACTACTGAAAGCTCAACGTTCGATTGTGTTTGAGCTGAGGAAACTTATACAACTTCGTTTTTTGTGTGCTTGTGTTGGTACATTTTGAATACCAATCGACGTGTTTGTGATTTATACCATAGGGGGCGAGGGTTCTTTGTCTACATAAATATTTATCACAATAAGCCAACGATTTCGGAAGCGTTGATTGCAAGCCAATCACGCGCTACCAATGCGCATGTGCCACATCTTCACCCGTGAATGGACAGATGAAATGAAACCGACTATAGCACTACCTCCGTGGCTACGGGATAGCGGTAATTACTGTAAACAGAAATTCATTTACCTACAGAGTGCAGGATGCAGCAACATGACTAAAAACTACAAGTAAGTATATAATATACTTCCAATAAATAGGAGGCTTTCTCTACTCGAAAAGTACGCCAGCTTGACCTGTCAGTCTTTTTGTTTTTTTGATTTGCAGAACACAATATCTTGAGGCCCTATGGCATCTCTCTGTTAGCTGTGGTTCTCTCTTTGACATGTCCTCTCTTTAACAAGCTATTTTTTCTTTGATTGCATGTACACTAATAAAAAAAAGTGGATGACGAATCAGGCTTACGTCTTTGTTAGTCTCTTAAAAAGTCATGCGCCTCCTAATAGCTGTAAAAGAGATGAGTTGGGAAGATGTTGAAAGTAAGGAAGTCACCGTCTGTAATTAAAATTAACACTAGTGTCCCAATACACTCAAATATTACGGTAATAAAATGGGGATCGTGACAGCAATTCCAGACCCTAGGGATGTTGCGAACCGTCCGAAACTTGAACGAAAGTACCTCGTTCTGCATATTTGTAATTATTCAAAATATGCTTAAATTCATATGTAACCAACTGAAACTACCATTTGCTTGATAAGCAAGATTCTACAAGGACGGATACCCTAGAATGAAAAGAAAAGTTTATCGGAAACAGCTAGTGAAGAGGAAAAAAAAAAAACCAATGATGCATGGGAATAAATGAAATTAAAAATAAAAAGCGAGAGAGTATGAAGGAATGGGTAGAATAAAACGGAAATACTATGAAGAAGAAGAAAGGTGCCAATTCATACCCTGTCAGGGATTTCCTGGGAAAAGCGTCAATGGATCTTTGAGGGAGGGGGTGGGGAGTCCTCCCGTCGTGGGATTTTCTGGCTGTCCCTTAATCTTTTCACTTGTTCACATTTGTCTTGGGCTCAACATGAAAAATGAGTCAACATTTCTCTCTCTCTCTCTCTCTCTCTCTCTCTCTCTCTCTCTCTCTCTCTCTCTCTCTCTCTCTCTCATTGATTTTCATTAATATTTTATTGCTTTTGGTAATCTACATTTTAACCTTTCTCTCTCTCTCTCTCTTAAATTTACCCAATAAATGAAGCAATAAAATTCCTTCTCTCTCTTTCTCTCTCCCCATACCCACTGATTTTCGTCAATATTTCACTGGTTTTAGTTGGCTGTAATTAACCCCCCTCTCTCTCTCTCTCTCTCTCTCTCTCTCTCTCTCTCTCTCTCTCTCACACACACAAACAAACAAACAAACACACACCTACGGAAAACTAACTGGTCTTCTCTCCGTGAGTGAAAATAAGTGGTTGCCATTTTCTGCAATTTTATGCTCATTTGTCTAAATCTCTTTTAAATCAAATCATGTTTTCCATCCGTTATTTGCAGTGACCGGATGTGATTTGTCTTATGAATCCATTCGAAAAGATGCTCAGTGCCGTGGAAAAACGAAAAGATATGCAACGAAAAAGACTGGTTTTTTACGTGGGAAAAATGTCATAATGCTGGACAATAAGGCTTATTTTGTTTAAAGATCAGACAAGGATTGGTAGTACTGGCAGAAAACATTATTCATAGTCATTGGAAAACTCTTTCCCGTTCACCCAAACCAATTTGCAACAATAAGAATAAAAAATTATTAACTACTGGCCGAAGTTAAAATCTCTGTTAAGCACCGACAAATAATTACTAAATAATTACTAAAAATGAAAAGATTCTTGACGCCAAAGACAGCACTAATAGTGAATGGCATTCTCTCTCTCTCTCTCTCTCTCTCTCTCTCTCTCTCTCTCTCTCTCTCTCTCTCGGGAAAAACCTATCATCAATAAACTCGATTTAAGTTCTCAGGAATTTTTGAAGATGAACGAAAATAAAATTGCAAGTATATGAATCAAACACGCAGTAATAGCTGGGAGGCCCGGGCATGAGCTCTTGTTATGAGAAAAGAACGCGAAAAGTTACTGAAACGATGACTGCAGATTTGGATGAAATTATCGCAACACTCTCGTCATCTTTTGAATCTGATGGACAGAAGGTGTAAAATTTATCATTATCTGTCAATATGATTTTTTAAAATTTATACATCTGATCATTCTGTTATGTGGCAGTTTGCTTTGCAAGTTACATAACACGCAGAACGTGTCATTTTGTACAATAATGATAACAAGCAATAATAACATTATACAAGGAAGCGGGTTCGAGGTTAGCATATTATTATTATTAATAATAACAGTTTAAGCAAAATCTACTTACGTTCGCATCGAGAGATTTCGATGCTAGACTGAAAGGAATCCACGATGTGCAGACGCCAAGAGAATTAGAAAATACTTGCGAGATTTCGATGCTAAATATGAAGTAATCCACGAAATGTCAGAGCTGAGGGGAACAATGACAGAGATCATCTCTCGGCCAACTGGCAAGAAAATTAATTGGACTTAATCTTCGACAGTAATAACGTTTAATGACGGAGTTTAAGAGCTCCCAGTGGCATAATGAACGCTTTGCACGAAGCTAGAACGTCTCTTTCCTATTGTTTCTATACTAATTACACCTGAACATGATTATCTTAGGTTTTTTGCTTCTCCTTGAAAAAAAAATACCAAAGGCACACCATCTTATAAGGAATTTGGAATAACTGGGGATGTAGCCTGCAGACAATACAGAATGTCGTTGTACCTGTTTTTCCCGATTCTTTCTCCAAAACGGAAACTCAATCAAGGCACAGAAGAAAGGCGAATAAGTAAACTTTCCTCAAGAGAGCGTAGAGATTGGTATGAAAGATTAAACGAGATACTTCACTGTTTTGTAACCGTGTTGAAGTTCAAGGAAATGAAATTTGGTTACAGATGACGATCATTCAATCTCAACAAATCATTCCTACTACGTTATCTGTGGAACTGGCTAATGCTTACTTTTTCCAGAGTGGCTCAACAATAATTAATATATGATGCTATCGCTCAGGTATTATATCATGCTATACTTTCCTGCCATTAGTTTAGCATTGTACGAGTACTCTTAATAGCGAACTGGCAAACAAGCCGAACCAAAAACATAACTTCTTTGGATGGGGAAATAGGAAAATCTTTGAGAGATGAGTGGTATTCATGTCTCTTGAGTTGTATCAACACTGGTAAAAGCAGCGAGAATAATATCGAAGAAAGAACCTACCAGCCAGAATGTGAAAACTCGCCAGGAGTAAAATGCTTTACAGAACCTTTAGCAACTTATTCTGAAACGCATCTTTTTTTTTCTAAACAATGAAGTATTCCGATTAAACATAGACCCTAAAAGTGAACCAGTTGATAATGACCCCTATTCATGACGATTTAAAGAATATTTAGGTATATCCTCGAAAATATTGTTGTCGAGGAACGAAGCATTCGTAAAAAAAAAAAAAATAATAAAAAATAAAGTCGTTTCCTTTCTGTCGAGACAATGGCAAATGGCAGACATAGACTTCTCGCCACCATGGCCTCCGGCAAGAACTTTCGTTAGCCAAATCCTAGAGGCGTTTGAACTGGTTTGTTACATGTGACTGTACCAGAATCTTTAAGTGTGAAGTGGTATTAGCACTATTCGCGAGAAATTTTCACTTTTCACTTCAAGAAGTTTGCTACCATGTTTACTGTATAGATGAGGTGCTACACATGTGACCACTGATGCAAGTTCAAACACAAACACACACACACACACGTACACACAAACTCAAGCACAAAGAAACAGTGGAATTCTTAAAAATATTCAAGTATTAAATGCATGTTGACAAGTCTTGGTGCTTGAACCGTAATACTAAATTTGAAGTAGAATCCGTACATATTCGCATGAAGAGAGAGAGAGAGAGAGAGAGAGAGAGAGAGAGAGAGAGAGAGAGAGAGAGAGAGAGAGAGAGAGAGAGAGCTTATTTATATTAATAAACTGTATTGTCTCTCACTTTTTCCACTTTCTGTTGCAAAGCCACCTATTTCCTAATAATGGAAAACCAATGCAACTTCCTCTGTCGGGTTAATTTCTTTTGAATCCGTATTCAACAAACGTTCCAAAGGAGATTTATGAAATACAACAGCTAATACTACTTCTGCTACGAGGCTGATCTCTTCTTCGACTACGTGAGTACACTACACCCGAGTATGAAATTCACTATAGAAAAAGAGTACAACTGTCTGTCATCCCTGGACGTTCAAGTATACAGACAAGATAATTCTATTAACATCACGATTTTTAGAAAGAAAACTTTTACAGGACTCGGACCTAATTTTTATAGCAGCTGTTATTTTAATTTCAAGATTAATTCCATTTTTACCCTTAATAGTGCACTGGTCCTCTCATCTAACTGGAATGCCTTTCACAATGATATTTTACTTCTAGTTAACTTCTTTAAAGGTAAATGTTTTTCACCCAGTCTATTAAATAGAAAGTTAAATCAATTACTAAATAAACATTTCTCTAGAAGACCTGAAGTTCTAACGGTACAAAAAAATTAATTTCTTTGCAACCTTCCCATATATCATTGACCTAACCTTTCAAGAAAGATTTAAGCATATTATCCATAAGCATTTTGCAGCCATATCAGTCAAATTAATTCAAAAAAATCCTCTGTGTCCAACATGTCCTCTGGTGTCATCTATAAATATACTTGCCCTGAATGTATTTCAGGGATTTACGTGGGATCCACCAGTATGAATGTTATAATGCGCATTGATTCACATTGGGTAGTCAGTTTCCGCACAGGTAGCAGAATCTCGGACCCACAGCACTCCAATGTCAGGAACCATTCAAAACAATGTAAAACCTACATTGAGAACAAAGATTTTAGCGTCATCGGTCATACTGCCAACTCGCAAGATTTAACAGTCCTAGAGTCGTTGTTTATAAAACAACTCGTATCATCCTTAAATAATCACACATCTGCAAGTCAATTGTATTTAGCTAAACTTCTTACTGTGGTGGTCTCTTTCCATTTAGTTCCCTACTGTCTCACCTCTAGGTTGATTGCGTTTCTGTTTATTTTATTCTTACTCTCTTATATTTTAAATGAATTCTAAGACTGTACTTATAATTGTTTTTATCCTTTCTTATGCGCAGCCCTGAGGATGTAATTCTGTAGATAATTACGAAACGTTGGCTATAAAATAAAAGACAGCCTAGTGACGTGTGGTTTTCGTCCGTCTTCCTCTGGATACACACACACACACACACACACACACACACACACACACACACACACACACACACATATATATATATATATATATATATATATATATATATATATACTGTATATATATGGATGTATGTGTTTATGTGTATGTTCCAGCATAACTCTGAAACGCATCGAGCAAGTTTAACCAAACTTGGTATACATATGACTTACCATCTGGAAGAGAATACTGTGGGGGGAAGACATCACTAGCACCAAAGGCCACTAAAGGGTGGGGGTGGCAAAGCTTTCTCTGAAATGGGCCTGGTTCTGCCCATAGACTTAGGAACTAAATAAATTCTAAGGGTTCATCATACCTCAGTTCGGTATATATGTGACTTGCTATCTGGGAAAGAATACTGCGGGGGTAAGACATCACTGGCACCAAAGGGGGTGAGGGTGGGAGGGGGGTAACATGTAAAAATAACCGAAAACGACAGATATTAGTGTCTAATACATAGTTCTCAAGGTCGCTGAGAAGAATAGTGACACTCCCGATGCCCTTAAGTTCAATTTCTGCCCTGATAGGAAGGGGGGTGAGAAGGGGTGAAAGATAAAATGTAAAAAATGACAGATATTAGAGTCTAATCCACAGTTTTTGAGGTCACTGAGATGAATAGTGACACTCCCGATTCCCTTTAAGACCAAGTTCCGCCCGATAGGAGTGTGGGGTGAGAAGGGGTGAAATATAAAATGTCAAAAAATGCTGGGCAATGTAATTGAAGCAACTATCTTACCAGTAAGAGAGAGAGAGAGAGAGAGAGAGAGAGAGAGAGAGAGAGAGAGAGAGAGAGAGAGAGAGAGAGAGAGTAGAGGGAGAGAGAGAGAGTTTATCAATTGTCATACAGAGTTTTCCTGGGCAGCGCCGGGTTGGTCAGCTGGTATATATTTGCGTGTGTATATATATATATATATATATATATATATATATATATATATATGTATATATATATATATATATATATATATATATATATATATATATATATATATATATATATATATATATATATATATATATATATATATATATATATATATATATATATGTATGCTGTTCCCTAGCAGGGGAAAGGACATTACAAAGGTCACTATAATACTCATAACTTCAACTCATGAGTCTAGGATGAACCCCTGTACCGGAAAATTCCGTAACATTTACTACTTCATACTACCTTTCCACTGCTGTCGTGGAAATATACTGATTTGAGGTTCTAATGCAACACAACAAAACACAGGGGAGAGCCGTAGGTGGTGGTTTCGAATCCCTTTTGGAATGATGTGCCTTGTAAATGAAGGAGGTTTCAGCCTGTATTGATTGATCCTGTACTGATACCGAGTAAAAAGCAGAGGAACAATAATATAATCTTCACTGGTATAGAAAGAAACCATAGTATATATATATATATATATATATAAATATATATATATATATATATATATATATATATATATATATATATATATATATATATATATATATATATATATATATATATATATATATATATACTATGGTTTCTTTCTATACCAGTGAAGATTATATTGTTCCCATATACATTTATATACATATATATATTTATATATATACATCAATTTGTATTTTCATAATAATATATGATATGGTAATTCACTGCACACAACAGCTTTTTTATATAGCTTGTCAAAGAATAAATTCATTGTCAATGTCAGGCAGAGGAAAATATTGCGAAGATGATAATCATGTCTGGTTGTTTCACCTATTTATAAGTCTCTGGTGTCTTAACATTAAAGCACTTTAATTATTATAAGAGGCAAAAGGATAGTGAAAATTGCAAGCAAAGATAAATTATGAGATTGGAAATTATAATCGTGAAGGAAGAATATAAAAAAACCTAATCTTGATTTATAATGAAAAAATAAATAGATAAATTATACAAGAAACAGACATATACCTGTCGCGGGGAAATGTAAATTTCTGTTCAGTTCTCTAATTAGTAAACTCATTAAAATTCTGCGTATGGCATGCAAGACCTTGAGGCCAGGTTTAGTGGGAACAGAATGCAATATTGCATCCGGCAGGCATTCCTGAAAACAAGCGCTTTAGTTTTCAGACATTTCCGCTACTCTGCAATTACATGTACATCCTTTCATTTGAAATTAGATTGAAACTTGAAATTGTTAAAATATTGAACATGTACTCTTCCCTGCCTCCTATGGGCTGCAGAGTATTTCTTCTGCCTACAGGCATTAACAGGATAAGCTGAAGAGAACATTTCTTTTCTCCTTCCCTCGGGAGTGAACAGGATAGACTCAAAAGAAAACATTCTTTATCTTCTTCCTCGCGCATTAATAAGACAAGCTGAATGGAAAATGTTTTATTCTTCCCTCCGTCATTAACAAGATAAGCTGAGAGCAAAAACGTGTTCTTCCCTATCGGGAATCAACATGATAAGCAGAGGAGAAAATATTTTTTCTTCTATCCTCGGGCATTAACCGATAAACTAAAGAGCAAAAATTTTCTCTCCGACATTTGCAGAATAAGGTGAAGAGAAACGTTTCTCGTCCTCCTTCGGTCATATAAACGGTTTTTATTATATAAAAAAAAGAATAAATGGAAAGACCAGTTTTAAACAAGATAATTGGTAAAACTGAGGAGGATGATTTATAATTTACAAGGAGATAAGCATAATAAGTAGTAAATCAGTCATGCAAAAAAAAAGGAAATCGGGCTTTTAAAATATCTTTCTCTCATCGGGCAATCAAATAAACTCGCTACCCGTTATCATTGTAAATATTTGAAGAATAACGGGTAATTTTAACGGGTGATTTTGATGCCCCAATTATCTGATAACGTATCGGCCCTACCCTCTCCTATGGTTCATTATAATAATGGTGCCATTACGTATTCAGTTCAATTAAGGAAGGTGATGATTCCGCTTGATAATAACTACAATTTTATGTGTGTGTCTTGATTAAAGAGAAATTTGACACCTGACTAATCCAGGAAACAGAAATAAAAGAAATTCGTTAATTGCTTCCTACATGTTTTCGAACGCAAACGTCGAATGACGGGAAGTCTTCGTAAGCTGAAATTGTAGTTAATTCCATTAAAATAGGGATAATGACAGACTAATTCTACACCGTTGACGATTATGCCTGTTGTGCTGCCCGTTCCAAGCGCAATTCAATCAACCAATCAACAAACGAACCGAGAATTCCTGTCAACAAAGTGGCAGCAAAGAGTATTTAGAGTCCCGCAGCTTCGACAATTATATTTATTGCGATTTCACAGTTTATAGTCTTACTCCAGTCTATCAATCAACACATGAGCTACGGACTTCTGACATCCATGTAACTGTTAAGACCATCAAAAAAGCAATGCCAGGCACATGATGTATGGCGTTAATCGCTGTAGTTTTGTGAGGCCCGTGTCTAGTCTTAATTCATTCAGTCAATAAGCATAACTGTTTCCTCGATGGAAGAAGTTCTTAGCTCTTGAGTCCATTAACAGAGAGATGAGACAGAAGACCTACGGTATCGATGACCGTAGTCTTTTTAACGCCTGTTTACGTATAAATCTTGATTCAATCAACAAACGAGGTATGAGGAGCTCCTGCCATCGATGCTTCAAGGGGCAGCGACCTCACAGCTCGCAGCCTGGCCACAAGCTCCCGCTATTGGCCTACACAAGGGAGCCATTTGCGCCACGGAAGGAAAAAATCCAGAGAACGTTATTATTTCCCACGATTTGGCAGCATTCCGTAGCCGACGGAGGTCGCCTGAAGATGAGGTGACAGACTGTAGGCACGAGGGCTGAAAAGAGATCTATGAGAAAAAGTAGGCATAATGATAGGTTTCAGATAACTGGCGTGGGCAACGACGGACGCCACAAATTGATTTAAAGGTCCATCAAATATAAGAAAAAACTGTTGATTGTAGACGTATGTGCCACCATCTCACGCCCTCTTTCAACGTGATCAGTAACTTGTAAGTGTGTGCGTGTGTGTGTGCGCGTGTTTATGTTTTTGTGCGCTTATTTTTGCCAGAAAAAATCAAGAGTTAGATTCACCTAGCAACTCTGATGAGCCATGCACCATTGCCTTAGTTTTTATCTTCGTTGATGACTTTTTTTTTATTTAGTTTACCTTATCAGTATTTTCTGTTACCTTACATCTGTGCACATTTATAATTATAATAATAAACTTATCTTCGAAGAAAACAGATTCGGGTTTCTTTCCCTTTGGTGTTTATTGTCCCTACTGGAACAACGGCAATAAACAGTTAAAACAGATCCCATATTAAAGACTTATTTGGCTGAATTTCATTGGAAAGTTTGGCGAAAACTTTTGGGTAGAAACTGTAATTTCTTATGCACTAATTACAAAATATACCTACCTGGATAAATTATTCTCAAGCACTGATACATGCATAAATGTATACGAACATACATTCCCAAGAACTTATTATTATTGGGCAGCCATCACATTTCTGGTGCCGTAACGTCACAGTAATTATTTCTCTATCAACTCTCATTTATAGCTTTCGTTACAAGAAAAAATGACATATATAGTTCACCTACTTTTTACTTTATATATAAAAACACACTGATACAGTATTGCCTCAACTTGTCAGGTGTGTTGGGTATTGGGTCCTCTAATAAGAATCAAGGTCTGTCAAGTAACAAGGGCACTATAGTATAGCTTCTAATCTAAATTAATCTGAAATTTACAATTAACGTTAATTTTCAGATGTTATCTAAAATTCATCATATCTAAAGCAGTGACCTAGCAAAAATGCTTCATAATGATAAAATGATAAATACAAAAGTCTGTTAAGCTGAGATCTGCCAAGTGAAGTTACACTGTAATTTTTAAAAACGTAATTCCATTTCCCGGGCATAATCGTAATGAAAATGATTTTCGTAAACATTGTTATTATTTTCCCCCTTCAGTCTTATAAGTTAAACAGTTTTACATTTTTTCTCGACTTATTATGATTCATAGCTACCTGTGGAAAGTTGATAATAAAATGACTGTTAAAAGTTCCATAAATGGCTGTTGCACAACGGAGGGTGTTCACCCAAAGCTCAACCCACTTCTGCTTTGTGAAGGATGATGCGTTACCGGAACTTGCAACAAAGTGTAGTGATCTGATACAAACGTTCATGGGTCATGATGTCCAGAAAACCAACAGAGTAAGTGTATTAGACAAAAGGTACAAGATATAGAAAAAAAACAAGTAAAAAATGCGCCGAAGTTTCTTCGGCACAATCGAGTTTTCTGTACAGCCGTTACAGCGTATAATCAAGCCAACGAAAATAGATCTATCTTTCGGTGGTATTGGTATAAGGCTGTATGAGCCGCAGCCCATGAAACTTTAAACACGGCCGGGTGGTGGCCTATCTTATATCGTCGCCAGAAGCAAGATTATAGCTAACTTTAACCTTAAATAAAATAAAAACTACTGAGGCTAGAGGGCTGCAATTTGCCATGTTTGATGATTGGAAGGTGGATGATCAACATATCAATTTGCAGCCCTCTAGCCTCAGTGGTTTTTAAGATCTGAGGGCGGACAGAAAAAGTGCGGACAGAAAAAAGTGCAGACAGAATAAAGTGGGGACGGACAGACAAAGCCAGCACAATAGTTTTCTTTTATAGAAAAATAAAAAAAAAGGTAAAATTCAACTTGCCCTGCGAAGAAGAAACCGACTTTGTCAATTTCTTAAATTTTAATCCCTTTTGTTTACGAAATCATATTGTCTCTGATTACTTAAGAGAATGTAGCTAAATTAATATATTTATAAAACGAAATAAACCCTGCCAGATTTGAGCGCCTCGCGATAAGGTTACAGGTATGAACTTACGAAGTGTTCTCATACAGAACTGAAATGAATGTTAAGTATTGAGCAGAGTGGAATGTTATATCAAGCAACGTCAGTCTTATGAGTCAATAGACTTTTCACTTCATATCCTCCGTTCGGGAGCTCGAGTGATTAATTAAGCAGGAAACATTTTCCAGGTTAAACGTTAAGAATATATAAAGAATAAAAGATAATAAAACCCGTTAGCTTGTGCGAGTGATGCGTCCGGAAACCAAATGTAATTGAATTTTCGAGTGTCTTTCTAACAAAGAGTAATTTTGCATACAGTATACACACACACATTATATGTATATATATATATATATATATATATATATATATATATATATATATATATATATATATATATATATATATATATATATATATATAAATATATAAATATATATATATATATATATATATATATATATATATATATATATATATATATATATATATATATATATATATATATATATACATATATATATATATATATATATATATATATATATATATATATATATATATATATACATATATATATATATATATATATATATATATATATATATATATATATATATATAATGTATATAACGTATATGTATATATAGATGGATAGGTAGAGATAAACAGATATACAGATAGATAGACAGATAGTTAGATATGAATGTACAGTTTAAGCTGCATCACTCACGAATGCCTTTTATACTGTCAAAATACTTCAGCTTTCCACCTTTGGCCATCAATTGCTGATTACAGTTATATAATGTAAAACACCTTCATGAGCATCACGTCAAAATTGGCATTTACAGGAAGTTACTAAAAAAGCTTGGAGAGGATAGCAAGCACTTACACAGAGAAGAGATTAGCTGTGACAAATAAGCAAACAAATAATTGTTCCCATAAACGATTGTTGAAAAATAACATGGAAGGAAATTAATATCTAAGTGGCAGGATCCTTAAATTTAACAATATACCCTCATTTCAACTCAGAACCAGCAGCATCTTTGAATAGTCAAACTTGGGCAGACCGTGCATTAAACTGACAGGGGTCATTCTTAGGAAAGAAAACGGGTGCATTTAACTTTAATCAGTAAAATCCAAAATACTTCACGGGAGAATTCTTGCAAAAATATGCGAAAAACCAGTTCAAAGCAGATTATTAAAAATGTTCAATGCTATTTGGAAAGACCGGAACTTCGTTCACAAAGCACTAAATAAAAAACAGTGGTTTCTTTTTATTCAATCTTTCTTCTATGATAATAATAATAATAATAATAATAATAATAATAATAATAATAATAATAATAATAATAATAATAATAATAATAATAATAATAATAATAATAATAATAAGTAAAGAATTTGTACCTTTTATTAACTCAGCAAGGCTTCAGAAAATTTAACGATTTCAATATGTATATATATACATTTATTATATATATATATATATATATATATATATATATATATATATATATATATACATATATATATATATATATATATATATATATATATATATATATATATATATATATATATATATATATATATATATATATATATATATATATATATATATATATATGTACACTCATATATATATATATATACTGTATATACAGTATATATATATATATATATATATATATATATATATATATATATATATACATATATATATATATATATATATATATATACTGTATATATATATATATATACATATATATATATATATATATATATATATATATATATATATATATATATATATACATATATATATATATATATATATATATATATATATATATATATATATATATATATATATATATATATATATATATATATATATATATATATATATATATATATATATATATATATGCACACTCATACATTGACAAAAGAGATTCCTTTACAAAGAGCGACATTAAAGACAGACAGAAAATCACAGGTTGTTAACCTTCGGATATTAATGACATTCTGTTCATCAATATTTGCGCTGGATTGTTGAAGCCACCGTTGTATATGAAGTTTAAGACAATGTTTATAATATAACTGTCAGTAAACAAGTCGTGTAACGCAAAGGCAAATGTTCATGTGAAAAAACTATCACATTATTTTCATTCCATCGCATTTTGTTTAACGATGTTCATCTTTTATCGTTTGTGCGATTGTTTATTTTTGAAATCCTCGGTAAAATGATTTTCGGTGAAGACTAAGTATTTACACTTACTTATTGCATGACAACAACAAATTGCGTAGCTCTACTTTTTTTTCTGTTACTTTACCTTTAATGAATTTTCCATAACTCATAATCTTCCTTCGAGGTTAAGAAATAACATTTTTTTTTCTCCATCTTTTTTCTTGGTAAGTACTGGGCTACATTAGGAGGCCGTCCCATGGGGCCATGCCTAGACTGCAGTTTAGTTTTATCTGACGAAAGACAGTAAGAGGATTGTTTGTGCTTCTGTATTATTATTATTATTATTATTATTATTATTATTATTATTAACAAGTTATTACAACATTATACACGTTTCTTTGCAAGAAGTGGAAACGGAGACGGCCCTTTAAAGACGTTATTCAGCAGCATGGGAGTCTGGAAGCAGATAAAAAAAAAAAAAAAACCAGTGTTTTAGAAATTAATGGTATGAAAAACTTGCTGAATAGGTCAAGTTTGTGATTTCAGTATTTCAAAACATATTTTGAACTGTGTAATCTGAACTATATAACGAGGGTAAAATAAAAAATAGTGTTGCCCACATGAACAAATATAAACACGACAGAGATCCCATTTCCCTTTGAAAATATCAGTAATGCGCCGTTACATTTTTTTTCAGAAAACAGTATTTCTTATTGTGTTTTCCTCTGATTAAAACATTAAAGCGTATTCTGTTTTCTTCTGGTCATTTGAACATCATGAAGAAGTATTCGGCTTTCCCCCGATAATGTTTTACAACATAAACCCATGTTCTATTTTCCTCAGATCACTTCAATAATACCCTACTCCCTGCAGACCAAAATTACCTAAAGCATATAATGAAGGTAAGTCCAAATACCCTCACTATCAGAAGTTACTTATTATTTCTTCTTTTCTTCCTTGGGCTTTGTATAAATAGCGTCTTCCATGAGGACCAAGAAGATAAAAGTAAATCATGACAACGGTCCAAAATGGCTGAACAATCAGCTGATATTTCACAACTTCTAATAAAACTTCCATTAAAATTTTAATCTTTTCTATGGGGAATATTGTTAGACCACCGTACTCTATTCAGACATGAATACGAGTCCTGAAGACTGGGAAGGTATTATACACCGAAGAATTCTGGTATAACTCAGCTCTGATAAAGGCATATTCTGTCCAAAGTAAGGTCTCTCGGCCAGAAAGAAAAAGAATGAGCAAATCATATAGTTTTTACAAATACTATTAAAATTTAATTGCTCTTCGTTTGGAAGTCTACTTACATTCAGATTAAAAAAGGGAATGCCTGAAAACCAATTAACACAATAATTACACAATTTTTTTTTTACTTGCCTTTTCTTTCGTTTTTCTCACCTGACCTAACCTGACTTCGTGGGAATACACATGAGAAATGACAGCCTACGTAATGGCACGTTTACGGTGTTACCTGTGGAGCGCAGCTCCTATAACAGACGTGAGAAGTTTGTGCTTCAGAGCGAACTCCTCTTCCCGATCATTATTGTCTTCGTTTGATTCTTCCTCTTCTTTCTTTCTAGCGAAATAATGGGTCATAATGCTCCTGAATGCTTTCCTTCATAGTCGCGTCCGAGCCATCGGCGAACCGCAATCGCTCGCGAGTTCGAAACAAAAAAAACAGATACGTAATTCTTGCTAATTGTCCGACGTTTGTTTTTTATCACCGACACTTCCGTGCCCATTGTTACAGCTCGATTCTCGCTGTACTCCCGTTCGCTCCGATGTAGATTGTGAGCTGGAAGGCAGGACGTTAACTCGCGAGTTCGTGGACTGCAGAGGTTTACCTTATTGAATTAATCTATCAAGCAGTTTTCGTATGCTGACAAGCTGTTCTATGGAAGCTTCTTTTGGCGAGTTGATCAATATAATTATACACTTTATATGATAATAATAATAATAATAATAATAATAATAATAATAATAATAATAATAATAATAATAATGATAATAATAATAATAATAATAATAATAATAATAATAATAATAATAATAATAATAATAATTCGCTATATGTGGCTAGAAAAGTAAAGTATATACCCAAAATTTGTGCTTAGCCGAAAATGCTGGATTTATACACAAAACGAGAATCGTTACAAGAAAACACAAGATAAATTTCAATGAATATTTTAAATATAAATTTTCATTATTATTATTATTATTATTATTATTATTATTATTATTATTATTATTATTATTATTATTATTATTATTATTATATGAGAAATTCCTGAAAGGACAATAATTTTGAGAGCAAGCTTTCACGCAATGGAGTGCCATATTAAACAATGTAAAAGACAAAAATAAAAGGGAACGCAAAGTAAACCACAAACATGCAGCAGGAAAAAAAGATAAACGAGAATGAGCACAAAATTCACTGGGAAAAAATCACGAAACGCAACAAATCTTCACAGGAAGAAAACGTTGCTTACGCTAAATCATTTAATTTAATAGTATGTAATTAAATAAAGGTACTATAGAAATACACAGTTTGGACAATCTCTCACTACAAATAGTCACTTCGCAACATTTACCTAGAAAAAAAAATCTTTTTAAGACATGCGGTAAATGAAATAAACATTTCACTGTGGAATACAAACTTTACCGAAACTTACAAAGGAAAAAGTCTTCTCACAAAGACTGAAGATAACAGTTCTTCAAAAATAAGCAAATTTTACTGTACATAAAAGTAAAACATAAGCACAAAAACTATCCCCCCCAAAAAACATAAAAAAAAAAAATTAAGTTCTGAAACTCATTAGGTAAATTCAGGATCGGTTTTCTGGCCGTTGTCAATATTTAGCGAAAGTCAATCTACTCATTTTCAAAACACGGAAGAGCACACAAACCCTCCGTAGCTAATGGCACCGTACATGCAAGGCGTACGAATTGCGGTTCCGGAGTCAATGAAAGCAAAAGCCGATGGGAACTCTCTCCCTCTCTCTCTCTCTGTGAGCGTGTGCGTTACGTACTTCCATGGCGAGATAACTGTCTTTGCAAAAAAAAAAGGGAATTTCTTTTATCAGCATCTCTGCGGTCGTTACAAAAAAGCGAAATTTCTTTCTGTCGCCGTCTCTTCGGTGGCTATTCTATCGGTCGTTTGTAAAATATGGATTTATCTGCCTGCGTGTGTGCGTGCGTGCGCGCGTTATGTAATCCATGCGGAGATAACCGTCTTAAAAAAAAAGGAGAAATTTCATTTTTTTTTGTCAGCATCTCTTCAGTGACTATTTTATTGCTCTTTTGTAAGATATGAATTTATCACCCTCCTCTCTCTCTCTCTCTCTCTCTCTCTCTCTCTCTCTCTCTCTCTCTCTCTCTCTCTCTCTCTCTCTCTTGCTTCATGAACTTTCCTTTTAATATCAGCTGGATAAATTTGGCTATCTGTCTGTCTATATTTTTCTGATAACTGCTTTCATAAGGGGATGATCGCTCTGAATGGTCCTTGAGCAAAATATAAAGTTATCTCTCTCTCTCTCTCTCTCTCTCTCTCTCTCTCTCTCTCTCTCTCTCTCTCTCTCTCTCTCTCATTGAATCCCTTCTGCGGAGGGAGGCTGCTTCAGGTGCTTGACACTTGAGAAAATCTCACAGATGAGGGATGCGTTTCCTTATTTGCGTGTGGTCATCTCGCATAACTTATAACCTCAAAGGAAGAAGAAGAAGAAGAAGAAGAAGAAGAAGAAGAAGAAGAAGAAGAAGAGGAGGAGGAGGAGGAGGAGGAGGAGGGGCGATTAGGGGGAGGAAGGGGGATTAGGGGAGGAGGGGGATTAGGGGTGGAGGGGGATTAGGGGAGGAGGGGAAGAGGATGGAGAGAAAGAAGAGAGGTGAGGGAAAATAAGGAAGCCCGTAGCAGTATAACGAACAGACGGAGAGGGAAAAGATAAAACAGACGAAATAAAAGAAAGAACTGAATGCTGGAAAAGTTCGACATCCAAATCGATGAGGCAAGAGATGGATTATTCCGGAAATCAAAAACAAACATAAGCAGGAATGAAACTGAAAATATGCGAAGAATAAAAGTGAATGCACAGAGAGAGAGAGAGAACAACAGTGAGAGTAAGACATGAAACCTAGGAGCTAAAAATTAAGAGCAAATAAACGTTATTGCCAGAACACACAAGCAAACAAACTTACATAACAATATTTGCAAGTTGACGAAGACCATAAATGAACCGGGCGCCCGGTCGTTACTCTTGTTTGATGTTCTCATCACCAGAACAGAGATCTCGTTGATACATAATCTTTCAAATTCCAAGATGACATATCATTGCTGATCAATATCATTATTCATTACATTACGTTTGCTCTCATGGCAGGTCATGAAGTGGTAGGAAGTACGCCCCCGGGTAACAGGAGGTCCATGGTGGGCTAACAGGGGGTCCATGGGTTAGGTAACTGTTATTAAAAGAGCACTGCAGTTCGAGGAATGGGTAAAAATTCGAAACACCGGAAAGTTGGAGAATTACAGTTTTTAGTTTTCTGCAAAAGAAAACTATTGAGATGTCTACTTGTCTGTCCGTCCCTACTTTTTCTGTCCGCCCTCAGATCTTAAAAACTACTGAGGCTAGAGCGCTGCAAATTGGTATGTTAATCATCCACCCTTTAAACATCAAACAGAGAAAATTGCAGCCCTAGAGGCTCAGTAGTTGTTATTTTATTTAAGGTTAAAGTTAGTCATGATCGTGTGTCTGGCACCGCAACAACACAGGTCACCACCAGGCCGTGACTGAAAGCTCCATGGGCCATGGCTGAGTTTCATACAGCATTATACGCTGTACAGAAGATTCGATTGCGCCGAAGAAACTTCGGAGCATTTTTTACTTGTTTACGTAGGCCTATAAGACTCAAGGTCAGAATACTGACAGGAGGAACTTCATATGAAAAGCATTCCAGTACGGATGACACCCTCCCAGTGCGATGGCCATATCTCATCAGCTTCAGAAGTGATTGAGACCTTGGAAAAGTTAGACCTGCTACCACGGCAGCGGATGACGATGATGCAACCGCGAAGAGTAACACAATAGCGCTCTGGACATTTGTCCCGGTCAAGTGAAGAGAAGCAAGGAAACTATAAATAACAAATGAATACAAACTAACAAACAAATAAATAGCAACATACAAAAGCAGTGATGCAAGCCACATAAACTCAAGTAAAAAGTTGTATGACAGTTTTACAGTACACAGAATGCCAAGAAGAATGCTAAATTGACAAAGGAAGGGATGAGGAGGAAAAAAGCCTAAATGACAACTGTTAATGGAATAGAAATACTGAGGAAAATTAATTTTCTAATGTCTTAACTATCCCAAGGCAGATGAAAATACAGAAGTGGAAAGAGAGAGCGGAAATTATTCCCGAAAATGGTATAGGCCCGCTTTCTGAACAATGGAAGACCGTGAGGGTCAGGGAACACACACGTATAAGAGAATTCTAGAGTTCGTAAGTAGAGGAAAAGACATTGATATAGACTCCCATCGCATAAATACGGTGCCAGAACGGTAAAGAAAACGGGAAAGTATGAATCAATGGAATAATGGTGAAAGTGAACAAGCAAACAAGAAGCAAGACGTAAAAAAATAATAAACTTGACAGCAGCAATGCGGAAAATATGGGGTAAATGTTTAGAGCATTTTGATGCATAGGCTAATACCAAGATTGCTAAGCATACAGCAAAAAAAAAAAAAGAAAATAAGAGAGATTATCGTCAATACATGATGATAACCTAAAATTTAGTACCGAAGTAGAAAACAAATCCTTTTTGTTGTGCTACATTCTACAGTAGCAATAAATTTGGAGCAAATACTAAAATACTAAACAAATATTTATATTGAAGCTCCGATGTCTAAAACAAGAGAGAAATTCAGGAAATAGGGTTTGAAAATTACATGCTTCGAGCAATGAAAAGCAAAAATAAAGATTCCAAAGAAGCTTGAAAATCCAAAGTAATGAAAACTCTAAAAAAACCATTCATAGTAAGAAGCAACGAAAAGTGAGCAAAAGAAAATAAAGGTTAAAATCATAGTTTTGGCCACAGCTAGACGCAAAATTTAGAGATTTTCAGGATATAAGATGATAAAATAATAGATTTCGAGTCAATAAAAAGTGTAAGCATTTCAGTCAATAAAAATATAAAATCAAAACTCTCCAGTTAATAGCAGGCAATATATAAACCTTTCTAGATTATAACAGAAAAATTATAGGCTTTCATACAAAACAAGTAAAAAAAAAAAAAAGCCGAAGTTTCTTCGGCGCAACCGAGTTTTCTGTACAGTCGCGGCCCATGAAACTCAGCCACGGTCTGGTGGTGGCCTATGTTGTTGGTACCTACGGCGGTGCCAGAAGTACGATTATGGCTGACTTTAACCTTAGATAAAATAAAAAAAAACTACTGAGACTAGAGGGCTTCAATTTGCTATGTTTGATGGCCGGAGGGTGGATGGTCAACATACCAATTTGCAGCCCTCTAGCCTCGGTAGTTTTTAAGATCTGAGAGCGGACAGAAAAAAGTGCCGATAGAAAAAAGTACGGACAGAAAAAGTGCAGACAAAAGTGTGGACGGACAGACAATAGTTTTCTTTTACAGAAAACTAAAAATGGTTTTTCATTCAACAACTTACTGCCAGCAAATTATGATATTTTGCAATTTAGTATTCATATTCGTGATTAATAGCCTAATATACTGCACGTATTTAAAGGCAAAAAAGAAAGAGAGAAAATGGAAGACATCAAAGGAGAGGAAATTAAACAGCAAAGGAGGAACTGA
>NC_089757.1:9393769-9416269 GCF_040412425.1 Macrobrachium rosenbergii | reverse complement strand
TCAAAAAGCTGCTGCCGGACGTTCCAATTATTTTATGGAGTCAAATATTCGGTACAAATATTCTGGAGACAAGAGAATGGATGCGTCAGTAAAAGACGTCCTAATTTATTAAAAGTACTCCGAAGGAAACACCTCATTGCAGTGACGAATTATATACAAACACACAAACACACACACACATGTATACATATATATGTATTATACACACACACACACACACACACACACACACATATATATATATATATATATATATATAAATTTCTGACTCACATCAGGATCGAACCCAGGTCTTTATATATATATATATATATATATATATATATATATATATATATATATATGAAATGTATGTACAGGCATTTGTATATATTCCGTAACGGAGGAAAAATTTCGTGGCTTTCACAATGCAGGCACCGGAAGGCCCCATTTATCCAGACGACCAACAAAAGTCTGTCAATCTAGGGAGATTTCTCTCCACTTTTCGGAACAAAAGGCCCGAAATGGAAGGGACTTGTCCCTTGGCCCTTGCATAGTTATCTCATTTCATTGTCATTGCTTATGGACGAGTTGCCAAATACTGTAATGAAGCCTTCACTACAAAGAGTAAGTATACGGAGAAAGAAAAAGATGAGACCATTCCCCTGAAGGAAAAAACAGCACTGCTTCCACAACAAGTTAAGGTTATGAATGTTAGGTGCAATATAACATCAACAGCATTACTTTTATGTATATATATCACCTCTTGCATTTATCTTTTGTAGGGGAATATGAGTGAATCTCTCTCTCTCTCTCTCTCTCTCTGTGTAAAGTTCATTCATACATAACACAAATTATACTGTATATATATATATATATATATATATATATATATATATATATATATATATATATATATATATATGTATATATATATATATAAATATATATATATATATATATATATATATATATATATATATATATATATATATATATATATATATATATATATATACTGTATATATAGAGTCCCTGAAATTTGGATGGTTAACATCTGGAACCATCCACTTTAAATGTTTGGGACATGGCACATACACACACACGCACATATATACTCTCAACTAACCTTGCCTTAAATTCCAAGAAACCTATAAAACAAGGAAATTAACTCCACCAGGAAGGGCGCAAAGCATAAAAAAAAAAAATATCCCGCAAAAGAAAGTGCTCTGGTCAATGACTGAAAGTGAAAACATTTTCTCATTTAAATGCACAGCGAAGGTAAGATTCCACAAATTAAGTTTAAAAATTTTACAGTATTACAAATTTCCTGTTGGCGTGATCACGGCTCTTCCGCTGCGTCAAGATTCTCTTGGAAATTACGCGCATCAAATCCAGTGCTTGCGTAGCTACTTTGCGCGTGGTGGAATCTCGAATCGCCAGACATCAGGGAGAACATTACCCAGTATTAAACAAATTACATCAGTTTAACTGTCCTGGGGAAGACGGGGCTACGAACGTATTACATACGTCAATTATCAGAACAGGATGTGACTACATGTATGGCTAAAATTAGCGGGAAATTTGGGACAATTTCGGTTGCCAATTACCTACTGGGGCTTCAGTGTAAAGGGGTAGTGACTGTTTTTTTTTTTTTATCTTATTAGTGAAGGATTTGCAAGAGAGGTCAATTTGGAAGGTAACGGTATTAGAAATCATTCACCTTTAGAAAAAATTGTCAAAGACTTAGGAACGGAACTCTGTCATAATTAAAACTAAATGTACCAGAATAAGTAAGGTTAATCGAATTCCCATTATATTCCAATAGATTAATCCTAATTAACAGATTTGAGCAATATTATATTATCAGCAAAACAAATACAAATAGAAAAAATAATTATTGCTGTAAAGTTCGATATGAATATAGAGTATTTGTCAACGATTTCATCTTATTTATTGTTTTACCAATTCTTTCATCGCCGTAAAATCTAAGCCGAACAAACTACCGAAATCAAACAAAGGCGGCCAGTGCAAGAGGAATGAAAATTAAAGCACACTTAAGCGGTACAAGCAATGCAAGTGCGCACTTGCTCGCCTATCTAAGTCAGCCATCTTGAAATAAGCGGGAAAATTACTCTCATGAACTGGTTACTGTTTAGACAAAGACTTGGCACGGACGTATTTGAAGCAGCTGTGCTTTTCTACGACTGGCGATTTAAGGAAATAATATTGTGGTGTCCTTCCCGGAATTATATACCAGGGTGTCGTCTTTTGGGAACATATCAAGCAGTCGTCTTTTGCGAAGAACATTTTATGGGTGCCTTCAAGAAATATCGCATTTCTCTCCTTGATGACAATGATGATCGCTCGGACAGCGGTCACCGGAAAGCGTATACCAAAACGAGTCACGTCGCCGGGTATTAGAGGGCAATCCTGAAATTATTTTTTCTAATAGTGGCTTTCTGATCACAGCACTTGGCCAAGATGACACCGGTTAGCTTTCGCGGAAACGGAGGAACACTCACTTTATAAATTTTTTTTTTTATTATTTGTATTATTATTTTTTTCCGCGAAGGGGGAAGAATGGGGAGAATATTCTTGTATTTCCTAGATGCCGAAACCCTTGAGAAGGTCAACCCAGTACTTTAATCTATCCCAGGTCCGATGGAGGTAATTAAAAGAACACGGAAAGAAAACAAGAGGTTTTAAGTCCAAAGGAAATTTAAGCATTAGGACACTGTCAAACACCTGACAATATATAAACATTTTAATTCCAAAGGAAACTTAAGCATTAGGACACTGTCAAACACCTGACAATATATAAAAATTTTAAGTCCAAAGGAAACTTAAGCATTAGGACACTGTCAAAGACTTGACAATATATAAAAATTTTAAGTCCAAAGGAAACTTAAGCATTAGGACACTGTCAAACACTTGACAATATATGAAAATTTTAAGTCCAAAGGAAACTTAAGCATTAGGACACGGTCAAACACTTGACAATATATGAAAATTTTAAGTCCAAAGGAAACTTAAGCATTAGGACACTGTCAAACACTTGACAATAAATGTAAAAATAAACTCAAAAGCGCTGTTATTTCAATACCTGTCCCTCGATCGATCAAAATGGTTGTACTGTAAAATCACAAGTGTTTTTTATCAACCTACTTACTTTAAGGAAAAAATACTGGAGCTACTCCTTTAACTACTGTACTCCTATTTTACTGAATTTCCTAACCAATTTTTAACCTCAATATTCACCCTCCCTACCTACTCCCCTCCAAGTCACTATTATGTCAAAACCATCCTTAAGTCAAAGTATATTTTCCTTTCTATCAGTTTTATATACTTTTAATTTTTCATTTTTAGCAGATGCTCAAATGAAGTTTCTTTAATTTCTAAATAAACAAACAAATGTTAAGTACGTCTGGAACACTGTCGATCCTCAACTCGAGCACTTACAAAAGTGTTCCTTCTTATGAATATTTGAATTTAACTTTTTGTCTCTAAATCTTCGGTCTTCCCGCTGACTCTGGAGCAAGGGTCGCACCCGTGCTGGCATAAATCCTGCGGATTTTACTCAAACAACCACAAGGACTCGCTGTTCAACTTTTCTAACTTTTACCTTTCTGCAGTTTCCATCTCTTATTTAAAAACCAGTCCTTCCAGATGGTCATACGGGAGGTTCCAAGTACGACCAAAGTTCGCCTCAAACTAGTTATTAATAATAATAATAATGATAATGGAAATAAGATTAGCACTTTTGCAATGCAGGCCAGGTATACTAGTTGAGAGAGAGAGAGAGAGAGAGAGAGAGAGAGAGAGAGAGAGAGAGAGAGAGAGAGAGAGAGAGAGAGAGAGAATAAGTATCTCTAAGGGTCTCGCCACTTTGGTAGTGATTATGAAGATATACATATATGCATATACAGTACATACTAATCATAGTAGAGGTGAGTTCATTTCGATTTTAACTACAAAACCTGAACTGGACAGGAATATATAGAGCAGAATCGAAATGATAACTTGGTAAAAATCTCCCTGTCATATTTTTATCAAACCCAAAAGACACAGGTTCAAATCCCTATCAGGACATCCTTTTCCATGTAAGCATATTTCCCTTTGGGTTCAAGTTATTCCTAAGGTAAAGAGGAAACACACATATATATGTATGTATAGATAAACACACACACACATATTTATGTATGTATGTATGCATGTGTATATATATGTATGTATGCATGCATATACTGTGCATACATATATATATATATATATATATATATATATATATATATATATATATATATATATATATATATATATATATATATATATATATATATATATATATTATACACACATATAAACTAACAATGAACACTTATTAATTGACAATCCATAGATATGGAAAGTCTCATTTCTGTTGCACTAAAGAGTGTTACTAAAGACTTACACGAGGAGTAAAGAGCGCGCACGACCGCACCTGTTCAAAGCGCACATCTGTCGCCGACAGATTATACTTGGCCAGAAACCGTTTCTTGTCGGCCGACGACCTTCATGAGAGCGCTGTGTTCTAAAGCCAAGCTTTCCTTCACCCATCTCTCTCTCTCTCTCTCTCTCTCTCTCTCTCTCTCTCTCTCTCTCTGAGACCATTTGAACAGATTACTGTCTAACTCCTTCTCCCTCTCTTTTCCCTTGTTCGTTAAGAACCTTTCAAATTTATTACAACAGGAAATCTGTTACAAATGTTATACAACAACTTTCTATTAGCGTATATATATATATATATATATATATATATATATATATATATATATATATATATATATATATATATATATATATATATATACACACATATATATACATATATATATAGACAAAGTTGTTTAATAATATTTGTAACAACTTTCCTGTTGCAATAAATTTGAAAAATACATAGTCAACTGCTCTCTTTTTCTCTCTCCTTCCCCCTCTCTCTCTCTCTCTCTCTCTCTCTCTCAGACAACCTGTAAAAATATTCTCATTACAAGTACTATGTTCCTTTGTTATTTTAAAATCCTCAACTCTCTGTCTGTCTGTCTGTCCGTTTGTCTCTCTCGTTTAACGTTTTCTGCCTGTTATTCACCGGTTTTCTTTCCATTTTTATCGATCATTCATTCAGGAACACCATCAGAAAATTCTCCTTCACAGGAGGGTGCTGACAGACCCGAAGTACTGGATAAGCGCCAGTTATCAAAAACCTCCTTTCATGTCCTCACCGCTTGTTTGGTCTCTTAAAAGAAAACAAAAAGTGTCGTTCATGCGCATGCTGTGGCCGGCGGAAAGCGCTCGGCCAGCACTAATTGAAGCATCATTCGATATTGGGGAGGTCCGTTAGATGCAGCCAATACTTGATTACATTCTTTTCGCCGAAAATCTCCGCTTGTTTGGTGCGAGTGCGTCACACGGAGATGATTATTGAATAAAAAGTCAGTTTCTCGGATGAAATGGAGCTGTTCTTTGGGTACACATTGAATGATGTGGCAATTTTGGAAATTTTTTCGAAGATAGCAACTAACAGCTGGACATGAATGTGCTACGGTTCGCTATAATATTGCACGTAATTTATTTTGTTAAGTTAATATAAAATTACTTAGTTATTTTCAGATACATTCAGTTTTACTGCAGCAATCTGATGTAAGAATTCAGTGATGATGCGATTTTATTTGTAGCTTTCGATCCTTATTGATAACTGTTGTTCATATGTGCTCTGAGGTCTTATACTACAGTTATCCTGGTTATTTTCAATTATCTATTGCATACTTATAATTGATTTCAAGTATACGTAAATCTCATTTCGGTAGTCTGGCTCAAAAATACAATGATGAAGTGATTTTATCGTAATTTTCCATAATTACAGCTCTCGTTACTTTGTTAATGAAATATATGATTACTTAAATTTATGAATGTTTCACTTTATTTATCTATGTTCGTTTTTGTTCTAATATTTACTTATATTCACTAATGACTATTTTGATCCGTGAAAGTTTGCCAAAAAAATGGTTTTATGCCTAGTTCATTAAGCATGATTGTATCCTATAAATAATAATAATAATAATAATAATAATAATAATAATAATAATAATAATAATAATAATAATAATAATAATAATAAACATACTGGCACAGATCAGTACTTAACCTCCATCCAACTTCGTGGGCGGACGTAATGAAATCACGCCGCTAAAATTAGCTCGGACTATTTTTAGATTCCGAGCCAGTGTAAGTAAGATACTCAAACGGCAGTAGAACACGCAGCCTATAAATAGCTGATTAAATAAAATAAAAAAAGTAGTAAAGTATTCAACCTCCAAGTCAATGTAGATAATTAAGGGATTAATCAAATTATAAGGTAAGCAAATACAATATAGTTTCCCAGACAATGGGAATAACAAAATAGCCAATAAGCTAACCGAGCAATCTCCCAGAACTATCAAGTTAGATAAAAAAATTAATATTCAGCATCGAAGTGGAAATGAATAATAGACTGAACAGTGAAATACCAAGGGAATGTGTTATTCAGCTTCCAGTTCCAGCGGTTGTGGACAGGAAATTCCAGCGTGTCCATTTGAGTGCTTTCGAGGGAAGAAATGTTCGCGATAAACGGTCGACTTCACGGATGTGAAGCGCCGACGATGGGTCTGGGAATGATGGGGAATTCTGTTTTTGCTGCGGTGGAATACTGGAATCGTATCCCCATGATCGGGTGCGTAGCGCAGGTAGGATGAAGGCAGAGTGGTTTGGAATAACTGGAATCGTGTGATAAAAATAATATCAGGAAAAGTGATGATAAATGTTGATTATTAAAATTACAGTGATTATGACTTTAAGAAAAAACAATAAGCAAAATAATGATAATGATAGTAATGGTTCATAAATATGAGGCACGTATATATATATGAACACACACATACACACACACACACACATATATATAATATATATATATATATATATATATATATATATATATATATATATATATATATATATATATATATATATATATATATATTTGTGTATGTGTGTGTGTATGCACACACGCACATAGTCAGGGAAAATTATTATACCTTTGACAAAACTTTGAGTAAGATATGCATGTACGACTCACTTGAAATAATTTACACTTAATACACGACAAACTACATCACAACATATAACATTACATTACATTATGCTAGAATTCTTATGAGCTCACTTCCATTTACAGAAAAAAAAAAAAACAAGTATACGGGACTTGCAACAATGGCCGTGCATATTGTCATCCTGCTGGGCTATTCTCGTCAGCCATATGTCTGTATATGGTACTCTTTTGTAAATATATTCCTCCTGATTATATGACTTGAAACTGTACAGTAAGGAATGTGAGTAATTCAATTAATTTTTATGATGTAGGATTTCCCACTAAATAACAGTGGTTTCAGTCACTTGTGAAATAAGGATATATTTGTGATCAAATAACAGAGTACAGAAAAATGTCACATTAGCAAGTGTTTTAACATCTTGACTCTAAACTTTGCTTCATGTAACTGGTGTTAGTTATCAAATAAGAGGAAAATGTATAGCATCAATTTTTCTTTAGTTAAAAAAAATATCCTGTCCACCTTGTAAGTGCCGAGTTGGTGGCAAGTGGTGAAAGAAGTGCGCGCGTGATACCAGCCAATCAGCAGCTCGAATAGCTAAAAAAATGTATAATTATTCATGCCTCGGCACATTGCATTACACAACGTTTTTTTATTTCTGTTTACTAAGGTAAATACCTACTGTTTGTTTATTTAACGATTTACTAATCCTCTACTATGTGCGAATATACTGCTATGGGGTCTTTTTTTCGTATGATGAGCAACCCCTGCTTGTCTTGTAAGAATGTATGTACACCTTATAATAATAATAATAATAATAATAATAATAATAATAATAATAATAATAATAATAATAATAATAATAATAATAATATTTTACTCGATGAAGTTGCTTTATGTTCCACCTAAAAGGAAAATGGATATAAAAAAATAAAAACATAAAAACTTAAATGCAAAATCAAGCAATAAAAAAGATAACTGGACAGAGCCCCTCAACTTGTGGGATCTCTGACCAAGAACTAGGAGGCATTGATCGCAAGAGGGCGTGAGCTTCCTGAAGGCAATACACTTTCAGAAACCAGCAAATAAATTGCTTTCTTTTGCAGGGGGCGCGGCCCCTATTGTTGCGGTGCTCTGATGAGCAGACCACTGGGTAGTGCCGTTGTCCCTTGTGGTTGGGCGCTAATTATGGCCCTGTAGGAGCACTTATGCTTGATGGTCCTTGGTTGCTGGAAATCTCTTTACGTTTTCATACGCAAACACAGTCTGCTGTTTGAAAGATATTCTGTGGCTTACTTTTATTTACATATTTCTCTCTCTCTCTCTCTCTCTCTCTCTCTCTCTCTCTCTCTCTCTCTCTCTCTCTCTCTCAAACACTTCATAGACCTTCAAGATCCACAAGAACAACCCTGTTATTCATATCATTCATTTTTACATTTCATCTGTAAGCAATTTGCTTAGGAGCTGTTGTCCACTGGGTTGCGGACATTTACGTGTTCTCTCTCTTTCTCTCTCTCTCTCTCTCTCTCTCTCTCTCTCTCTCTCTCTCTCTCTCTCTCTCTCTCTCTCTCTCTCTCTCTCTCTGTGTGTGTGTGTGTCTGTCTGTCTGTCTCTCTCTCTCTGTCTCTCTCGCTACTCATTTTCGACCGCCTATATCCCCGAGAAGAAAGCTTCCACTCCATCAGAATCAAGAGTTTGAAGCCAACGGGAAAACCCAAACCACTGTTCTAAATACGCCAATTCCACTCAATGTTTACATGCCACTCTGGCGTACCTGTTGACGCGATCATAACTGAACGCTTATCATTTAACCCGGTTAATCAATTAAGCGTGAAAAGCTATTGGTAAATCGGACGTCAGGGTGATGAACAGGCATTCCACCGAGCTTCGTGAGCTAAATCTATGACCGGTGGTAAACAGGTGAACCGCGTAGCTCGAACCAACTGCTCAACAATATGGTAGGCCCTTGATTCTTCCGGGAGTCCATCCAGGCATTGTTATTAACATGGAGATGGATTATTGGGTGATCTATTAGCGCACGTAACCGTTAAGAGCAGCAACGGTTTATCAGGGAACTCGACAAGGCGGTCTGTGGAGAATATGAATAAGGGAGAATACAGCAAGTGATTATATGGGACGGCCAAGTATATTCAAGTTATTGGGGTTTGTTCGTGTGATGCAACAAAAGCAGAAGTGGCTTTACTGCTTTATCGTTATTTGGTCTAAATTACAGAGATGAAATCGGTCATACAATTTTGGGAATACTGTTATAATGACCGTAGTGTTTTTATACAATTATATACAAGACTGTTGCTACATATCCATGTCTCTTATGTTTTGTCTTTTGCCTTTTTCAATAGCTGATGAATATAAAAAAACGTTTTTATATTAGAAATAATACTTTATGTTTAAAATTATTTAAGAATGGTGGCGTCGGTATTTAAGAAGTTTTCAAGGTCCAAAATTGCTATATGATCCAAACAACGAAAAACCAAAATCTATAGTTTTAAAATTGCTATGTGATCAAAAGTACGAATAATCAGACTAAAATTTTCAAGGCCAAAAATTGCTTATGAAAAACACGGAAAACAAGTCAAATATTTACAAGGCAAAAACTTACAGGATAAAAAACATAAAATCAAAGTCTAAAATATTAAAGCCCCAAAATTGCTACAAGATAAAAAAAATAACATTTTCAAGGAGAAAAAATCCTATATTAGCATAAACACAGACAACTAAAGTAAAAAAAAAAAAAAAACAGAAAACCATTCTAAGCTATTCACAGTCAAAAACATATATATATATGATTAAAAACACAACAAAACAAAGTCTAACATTTTCAAGGTAAAAAATTACTATAAGATAAAAAAGGCAGAAAATTCGTCTAACATTTTCAGGGTCAAAAAGGCTATATGATCAAAAACACAGAAAACTAGGCTTAGATTTTCAAGGTAAAAAACTGCTGTATGACAGAAAACAGAAAACTAAAGTCTAACAATGTCAAGGTAAAAAAATTACTGTATGATAAAAAAAAAGATAAATTTCCTAACATTTTAAAGGTCAAAAACTGCTATATCATAAAAAACAGAAAACTAGTCTAAAATTTTCAAGGTAAAAAACTACTATATGATACAAAAAAAGAAAACTGGTCTAAAATTGCAAGAGAAAAGAACTGCTATATGATAAAAAAAACACAGAAAACAAAAATTTAACATTTTCAAGGTAAAAAATTACATGGTGAAAAACCGCAGAAAACTAGTAAAAAATTTACGATCAAAAACACAGAAAATTCAAGTCTAAAATTTCAAAGTCCAAAAATTGTTATATGATCAAATAAGGAAAATCCGCTGAATTTTTTCAGTTCCAAAAATCATTAACCGCAAAAACCAATTTTTACAAAAAAAAAAAAAAAAAAAAAAATGGTATGTGAACAAAATGAAGGAAATAACAAAATCTAAGATTTTCTGAACTAAAAGACTGATATAGAGTCAGTAACACGAAAACCAGTCTGAAATTTCCAAGGCCAGAAACTGATATATGATAAAAAAAAAAAAAATATGCAAACCAGAGTCTAAGATTTTCAAGTCCAAAAATTGTTATATAATCAGAAACACGAAAAATCAAACACCATTAGACTGGAATATGACTTTCATACAAAAAAAAAAAAAAAAAAATCAGAGTCGGGCAGGCAAAACATAACCCACCTGTGATAATCACGTATTACTCACAAGACTTCAGCGCGTATGGTCCTTCGGAAATGCACTACTGTACATTATTAGTACCTCTTTTTTTTTCATTATTATAATATTAAAGGCCTCATACTGCCAACAGCAACAGCCGTACACGAGAGTGCCTAGACGTCAAGTCCGACCCTGCGGACGCTAACTACCTCCCTGGAGCTCGGACTTGGTGCCCTTATTCTGAACAATTACCGGAGAGTAGCCTGGGCTGGACGTCGGCTAATCTACAGTACACTTTGAGTTCTTTATCCCTTACAGTATCGTAGTTGCGCACAGGAACGTAGAACATAAGGATACACTTGTGTAAGCTATAATGAAATTGTTCTTAATGAGCATCAGCTTGCTAAATAAGCTTCAGCTTGCTAAATAAGCTTCCTCGGAATAACGTATTCTTGTGATAAAAGGAAATAAGTCAGAGGAAGAGAAATGGAATAAACCTAAGATGAAACTAATACAGATGAACACACAAAATTAGGTTTTCGAAAAATAAGCTCATATGATGTTTCAGTTTTCCAACATTTGCAAGCTTGGTCATTCATTTAATTGCTAACTAGAAAATAAATTAGAATAAAAGTTGTTGCAAGCTAAAGGCAAAAAAAAAACCGTATTTTTTTTTAGCGAAACTCAATATGATGGTTTTATTTTTAAAATATGTTTAAACTTCATTGTTTATAAAATTCTCAAGTAGAAAATAATTCCGATGGAGATTGCTATAAGGTAAAAAAAAAAAAAAATTAAATATGTGCGCTTTTCCGGAAAAGTTGACATAATGCTCTAATTGTCTAATATTTGTAAATTTCTTTATTCTAAAAATCCTTCGTTTTTCGTTTCCAAACACCACATGCATCAGACTTCATCAGCAGTTTCTTTCTTTCTTCTTCTTCTTCTTCTTCTTCTTCTTCTTCTTCTTCTTCTTCTTGTCATTTTTATCCGTCTGACCGACTGTCCCTCTATAGTCTCATACATTACTGATCCGGGCATATCTGTGACAGTTTTGTCCATTAAATAAACACAAGTGCATATCAATCTGCTTCTAGTTTTTTTTTTTAACGCCACTGTTTATATCCTTCTGTCCAACTGCCCATCTACAATCTCATCTATTACAAGGCGATGTATATTTGTGGCACGTATACCTTCAGGAGGAAATTTTGATAAACAGCGCTCTATTGACCCAGGGGGTTTCGTGACAGCCTTTCCTATCGGGTACACAGAGATCTATTGACTTTTGGAGGTTCCGTGAGCCTTCGGTGCTCCAGAGTTGTCAGTCAACCGCGGTCATCATTTGGACGATGACCCCATAGGGTTTCACATGGTTAAAATTCCCCGATACATTTCTTTTTTATGGAAATTAAGTCCCGTTGACTTTACATGCACACGATGAGGAACCGACGCATAGGTTATTGGATACATTATATATTTTTTGTTCGGTTTTCAAATTGGCTTCAGAGTGCTGACCTGGATTGATACTGATTATAGATTTTAGCCCCTTTTTTTTATATTCGTTGAACTGATTAAATAGACTGTATATTCATTAGTGGTTCTCATCATGATTCAGCTTTATTTCTTTATTCTAGTGGTTTTTGTTGAGTTATGATGATGAAATACTGGATGGGAGGTGAATACTAAAAATTGGAGAATATATAACTTAATTTTACTCAGATGACATCTTGCAGGTACTTGTCATACATTTGCTGGGCCATAAGCGGAAATCAAAATTTGTGTATGCAAGATTTTTATAGTTTTATTTGAAAATGTATCTGCGTTAAATAGGATTATTTATCCTAGAAAAATATCCCTTATGTCTTTTTTTCCCGAGTTCTCCTTTTATTTATGATATTTTAAGGGTGATTTTCCTCCTTTACGGGGTGAATTCATTAGGTTATCCATTTGAACTGAATTGAATTGAATACAGAATTTAGGCCAAAGGACAAATACTGGGAGCTATGAGATCATTCAGCGCTGAAACGGAAATTGACAGAAAAAGGTTTGAAAGGAGTAACAGGAGGAAAACCTCGCAGTAGCACTGCGAATTAACTGTTAGGAGAGGGTGGAAAGTGAGATGGAAGAAAGAGAATATGAAAGGAGGTACAGTAAAAGGAACGAAAGGGGTTGCAGCTAGGGGCCGAAGGCACGCTGCAAAGAACCTTAAGTGATGCCTGCAGTGCACCGCATGAGGTGCACTGGCGGCACCAAGGCCAAGAGAGGCAAGGTCTACTCGACTGAGTGGAGTCGCCTCCCACCTGAGGTAACTACGTAGGCGATGACGTATCTTAGAGGTACCTGCTCATTACGGAAATTCACCTGCTGACGCAATAAGGAGGTAGACAAAGCTCCGCCTACATGGGGGATCTGGGGGGAAGTGAGCAGACCTCCTCTTTCTCTTGGCCTTGGACGGCACTATCCCCTTACGGACAGGTTATCCAGTTACATCTAATCTCTCATTACTCCACATACTTCTGTACTTATTTACTTCCTCGTTGGACGAGCGGGTTCCGTTCTCAGCTAGCACTCTGCGGGCCGCGAGTTCGAATCTCCGACCGGCCAATGAAGAATAAGAGGAATTTATTTCTGGTGACAGAAATTCATTTCTCGCTATAACGTGGTTCGGATTCCACAATAAGCTGTAGGTCCCGTTGCTAAGTAACCAACTGGTTCTTAGCCACGTAAAATAAATCAAATCCTTCGGGCCAGCCCTAGGAGAGCTGTTAATCAGCTCAGTGGTCTGGTTAAACTAAGGTATATCACATCTCAATATTCAGAACTTCGTGTTTTCCCCAACTCCTGGCTTCGTTCATATGGCTGCACTCTCATCATTTAGATAGATACTGCTGAACAAAAAGGATATAAAGGCTATAAATTCCGATCGAATGTCAGCATGAACGCACCGCAAGACAGGAGGAGGCCAGACAGGCTGATCCCACGGGAATTTTACTAATAAAACAGTCGATATATTAAGATCAGTTTATATATAACTTCTTTAAAAACATCCGAACTTCCGCATTTCTTCCTCGTCAGCTTTACATTACAACATCGTAATTTCCAAAGTGAGCACTCTGTATTTTAATTATAAAAGGCAGCTCCCAAATGTACATTTCCTTGGATAAATATGTATACAAAAAACAAAAAATATACACAAAACTGACATGAAATAAATATACACTTTCCCTACAAACCCTGGACCTATTTTGCATAGATTGCGGTGCTCTTAATATTGATATAAATAAGACCTTACAACAACACAAGTAATAAATATTAACAAATATACTTCTCAGTACGCAAAGTACCTCTCAAGGCAATCATAATGAAAGAGATATCAGTAATTAATAAAATCAACTACTGAATATACCTTAAAATCTAATTTACAACGCTTATGAAATTGAAACGATAAGATTCATCGTGTTTTGTCTCGATCTCAAGTACCTGTGTAATAATTATTCTAAGTGGGTGTCATTCATTAAATTAATTATGAGGTCAAAGGATCCATATTTAATTAAATATCACACATATCTGAATTAAAGAAAAGATCACCTAGCGACTTATTTTCAATGTTTGTGCATTCTATTTGAACAGTTGTCTTTTAACCCTCAAAACTTGAGATTTTTTTCGCGCTATTGACAGTGAGGAACCCATATAACTTTTGTGGCCAAAATAATTTGAATTCTAATAAATCTTGCGTAGCAAATAAAAAGTCTCTTGGTTTCACGTTGAACCATAAACCTTTAACTAGGCCTCCAGGATTTGCCGCTAGTTTCATTAACAATTATTGGTATTTTGCAAGAAGGGCTGTACAGCTAACGCTGACGTGGTCTGCCTTACTAATGTTTGAAATGGGTACGGGTGAAAGATTTCATATACTCAATCCGGTTTCATCAAGAAAACTTTCAGTTTTTACTGTTGATTTATGTGATAATTATATTTATGTTTTCTTATTTTTATGACTTAAATTATCAGTTTTCTATTCACTGTATTATTTGCCTTTTTGGCGGAACTTGTGACCCAAAATAAAGTGGGAAGAAAAAAGGAGATAATCTCTCATGGTGGCCAGTGTGATGTTGGCTTTCCATTAGATTAAGACAACCATTGTTTATTCGCGTCATTTCCTTATATTGCAGTTTTTTCCTTCTTGGTTTTGCTTTGATTAAAAGTTTACAAAGTCATCCTGCAAATTACCGTAAACGTATTAGCGAACAGGGGGGGAAAAGGGAGATATCGCCCTTCTTTTCAGAGGTCTCATTCCAGTCATAGTGAGGCGGTAATGATAGACCCATCCAAAAAAAAAAAAAAACACTTTGAGAAAGTTTCAGGAAGAAGAAGAAGAAGCCACAGTATATTCTGGGTAACATCTAAATAAGCGTCACTTATATCACTTGGCCCCAGGTGACTATAAGGCCGATTCGTTCTGGGAGAGGCCAAAGGAAACCTTCCTTATGGTCATTTTGACTCGCTGCTGGAAGTGGCTTCGGGAGCCACTCGGTGCCAGGCGCTTGCGCAATTATGTCCGAATCAGGATGGAATCAGACTTCCTGGCTGGACATACGTGTTTATGAAATTCTTCACGTCAACGATAAACAGTCACGCATTTTTTTTTTTTTTTTACGAATTATATGGGGGTGACGGGAAAGTAAGAAGGCTTGTGAGAGTGGAGCAGAGATAACTGCCACATGGTTTTGATTATGTTTTACAAAATCTAGGTCTCGCAGATGGATGGTCCAATGACGTCAGTTTTACATGAATAAGTATATGTACATATACACACACACACAAACACACACATATATATATGTGTGTATGTATGTATACATTTATATATATATATATATATATATATATATATATATATATATATATATATATATATATATATATATATATATATATATATATATATATATATATATATATATATATATATATATATATATATATATATATATATATATATATATATATATATATATATATATATATATATATATATATATATATTACTAACAGGACCTCATTGAAACTGGATGGTATTCCAGTTTCAATGAGTTCCTGTTAGTAATTGTATTAATGCACAGAACAATTGTTAAAGTGATAAAGTCCATATATATACACACACATATATACAGTATATATATATATATATATATATATATATATATATATATATATATATATATATATATATATATATATATATATATATATATATATATGATTATAATTACTTTAACATTTGGTTCGTTTATCACACATCACCACAAGTGAAAAAATAATAGACCTGCACCCCTCGTACGCGTGTACGCGCGCTTATTGATTCATAACAGACCAGTGCCCAAGAAATATTTCAAGATGGTAAATATTTAATAACGAATTATAACATTGTAACTTGAGAAAGAATTGCTGTTGATACGCCCCAGCGAAAGGAGTTAACCTCAAATTATAACTTCCACGTAAACAAATAGACTGAAAGCAAACGCATATCATTTTAATAGTCATTTTTTCCGAGATATCCAAAAATGAGCTCTACAGAGAAGAGATTTTAGATGCAAACTCACGCTGTAACAAACCTGTCACCAGAAGCGTTTGCCCCTTTGCGCAGATGGAATTAAATCGATAAACAGGCATCGAATAACTGTTATTGGCAGAAGCCTGTACACGCTGCTTCCAATTTGATTTGTATAATGGTAGTTTTTAAGGCGTCTTGCATTGGTTTGATCAGCTAATAGTTATTTTGGTAGTAGACTGCAACGATAAGTGGCGTCTGTTCAGCCAGTTGCAAATGTACAAATAGAAAACTGACTATCATTTATGCAACATGGTGTTTATAATTTGATCGCAAGTTTCAAAGCGCGCTTCATCGACTGGATCAGTTGTTAAAAAATGTTATTTTTAAAATTGCTTTTTATCTGTCCTCCAGTTGTAAAGGAAGAGATAATAACGACAATCGAGATATGAAATACATCGCAGGATTTCCATGACCAAGCTTTCGTAACCATGCCAAGCTGTCTTCATTTTCTCTTTCTGATTTTGTTTTCGATTATTATATCCAACGTAAGTATTAGGTGTTACTTCTTGACAAAACTCGACTGATCAAACTACAATTAAAGCGAATTTTTATTTTCATACCATAGGCGTAGCGCGTAATGACTATGATTAAAAGACTGAAGCACTTGTAGCGGGGGGGAAAGAAACCAGTTTGTAGTATGCCCGGTAGCTTTGCCCAGATGGCCGTTGCGCTCTGAAAACGGAGGCAGTAATTTTATCACCTGCGTTTTACTGGGATTAATCGTTGATTTACATACGTATTGACGCACCAGAGTTTTCATAAATGATTTATGAGTTTAATATCAAACACGACACGCACACGGCTCCATGGATGTTCAAGGGGTTCACTTACCGAAGGCGTCTGTCTATTTTTGTTGTTGTTGTTGTTGTTTTTTACTGACAAATATACCCACCGGATCCAATGCTACTTTGCGCCCCTGCTTGACCAACCAGCAATATAGCGAATGTGTTATTGCTGTCATATTCCTCTCTCTCTCTCTCTCTCTCTCTCTCTCTCTCTCTCTCTCTCTCTCTCTCTCTATATATATATATATATATAAATTTTGTATGTATGTATGTATGTATGTATGTATGTATCCTTAGCTGAGCTGGCTCCAGAAGATATACAGTTACGGTTTTCAGCACGTATGATTTTTTAAATGGGGTTGCTAGCCCTACGCCTCTTCCGCAGATATTTCAAGAGGTCTCTGCGCCAACTGCATTTGGAATTCCTTGGGGGTCATCAAATTACTCTATTATTAAGTAAGTAATCTCTGTCTTTTGATGGCACGCTACCTCCAAAAGTTTTAAGAATAACTGCTGGATTAAAAAAATAATCTCTACGTATCCTCAACAGGGAATGACTATTCCCTCAATGGTAATTCAGAGTGTAAATTACGAGTATATCTAAGTTCCCAAGGCCAGAACATTCGACCATGAAAACCCATTCAGCTAAGCAGAAGGAATCCTCATAATTGGGAAGTGGAAGCCCATCTGTCAAAAACTCAATACTAATATATACGTTCACGAACTGTGGTGATCCAATTTCGGACATTTTCTTTTTTCTACAATTCAAACACATCGCTGAGTGTTACCAAACCTTCCTGCGTGGCAAAGCAAACTCTTAAGGTACCTTATGTGACATTCTTGGCAAAGTCATTAGCCCCTTGATCGTGGCTGCAAGCACATGTGCCGACATCCAATAAAATTTCAATGAAAATAAACGTCTTTGATGAAATTAATCATGCGCTTGCAAAGGTCTAGAAGAATTACAATTCCCTTCTCATTGCTGAAACTGCACATGAATATCAAAACGCAGCTTGCAAAGATTCGCCACATTCCATAAACGGGAAAATACCATCAAATCCAGTGTCAGCATAAGATTTGGAACTACCAGTATGAATGTAAAAGACATTATCTTGATCTCTAGTGGTCCCACAGTGTTAAAAAAAATATTAAAAACTTGTCTCAAACATCATGAGAAAAATATAAGAAATTTAAATTATCTTAGATTTCTTGGTACTTTGTGTTTTATTAAAACACAATAAAATAATAAGAATTTGAAAATCCGGCAATGCCATTGAAAGCATTATTTAGGATTAAAAAAGAATTAAAAAAATAAAATAAGAACAATCAAGTAAAATGAATTCCACAGAAATATGAAAACAAACGCTTAGACCGAACGAGAAATCCAAAGAACAAAAAATGTAAGTGGCTAGTTTTACGACAGGTGCCACATAATCTTCACCATAAAAGGATTGCTAAAAATATAGGGTTCAAACGCTGAACGTTAACAGATATAAGAAAAGGTCTTAGAAACTAATCACGCTAACTATAATATTTGATGCTGGAAATAAATGGACTTACGGTACTTCCAAAATAGTTATACAAAACTGGATTTAATTAAGCAGAAAAAAATATAAAAAAGCAAAGTTTAGTGACTACGATTCAAAACCCCCACCCAAAATAAATGGGTTCAGTGATTAATCTCCTCATCGATGGCATTTGACGTTGACAGCAAATGGAACAGCAAACAATGCACGCTGCAGGTCTTTCGGTCCTGGAATGGAGCCCATCGAACGGAGCTTATTGAGAAACAATACACTGGAACCAACAGGTATCCGAGAAACATCACAACACGAAACTTCAGGAACAATTTATGTTTCCGCACGAATTCATCCAAAACAAGGCTCCTTTTAGTTAAAGGACGGTAATTGAATGAAGGAATTGGGATGGAATACAGAGACGATGGTCAGTGGATTCTTGTTTGCACCTTTATTGTTTGCCTGGAATGAAAAGCCATAGAGATGGGGTGGTGCAATTGAGAACCTTTTCTTTAATTCTTTCTGACTCACCTCGGCGAGGCAATCCCCACTCCGAAGTGAAACCGGCCTTCAGGCAAATCTAAGGGTATTATTCTCTTTCTCTCTCTCTCTCATTTACAATACTTGTACATTGCAAAATATGGCAAGGGTCTACAATTTAATAAGATGTTGTAATGTAATACTTGTCATAAATATCCAGTGACTATCCTGATTTTAGCAAATAATCTTGAAATTTTAAAAGAAAAGACTATGCCATCTAAGTTACCCCAGATAGGAAAGAATCATTTTCGGTTTGTAGGTTAGCAGCCCAAAACTGTTAGCGTTTAATTTAATTTCAGTATGAGAAATATGATACGTTACACAATATCCAGTTAATGATTTTTGATAAATCGGGAATTTGAATTTAATATAGGCAAAAGGATGAGTGTAGAAAAAATACGGTGTCAGATTCCGAAGAGGGGAATCTATTTTTAGCCTACTGGAACGGACCTTAGAGGCCGTGACGCCAGTATCATGTTCCCAGAAGTCAGTCAGTCATTGACGCCAATCAAGACGAAAACTGGATAGTATTCAATAGTTTTTCCATTTTGGATTAACGAAGTATACTTAGCAATCAAAGTCCAACATCTTTGTTTAAAATATACTTTGTCTTTGTTGTCAGCTCAAGTCTCGTGCACATAAACTGCAATCATCATATGCGTTTTTGGTGAGGAGCCATTATTTCTGATCTGCAGGATTCTTAATGACGGGTTTCAGTTGGCACAACTACCAATGTTTCCCTCCAGTGAACTTACAAGATGGAAAAATGTGCAAGAAAGAAAAAAAAAATGGACGCACAACTCCATCCGTCTTCACGGAAAGTTAGAGCACTTCAACAGTGATTTTAATGCCTTCTAAATATCCGTCAAGCAGAGATTATTTACTTGAGTCGCCTGCAAAGGTCATATTTACCCATAATGGCTTGTAGTTTTACGAATTGCTAAAAATTGGTAAGTATATTTTTCGAGTGCATGGAAGTTTGCAATGCTTCTATTTCTCTCGGTATCAGGGGTCACTGCTCGCCTATGGCGGTGATCCAGCCTGGTAGGCTATTAGAGGAATCTTCTCCATCTCAAGTCTACACTTACTCTACAGATTCCTGCAGCTACCGCAAAACCAAGCCGATGTTCAAGCAACCCAAAAAGTTAGGAATTGCTACCGTCAACCCCAGCTGATTGCAGGTGATCGTAATCTATTAAATACGAAGAGTCTGCACGGGGGGAATATCAAGGTCGCCTGGAGGTTACGCTCGGGAAGAAAGAATAGTCATCAAAACGTGCTCGTTACATGAAGAGTCATCGAAATAATCTCGTTAAAAGAGTAGTAATTGAAATCATCTTTGTTAGAATAAATCCCGGAGAGGACAAATAATGTTATAGTACTTTAAAAAGCATCAGTCATCAAACTGACTTTTTTTTTTTTTATTTATCCGGAGCGTATTTTAGGAAAAACTTTTTTTATATGAAAATAACTGTCACCGCAGTCATTTTTGATGCGTCACCTCGTTTCCGAACAACGCCGCAATGCATCCACTGTTTTGGTTACTCAGCATTTGTCATTTTTAATTTCAAAGTGTTGTTTGCTGCATTTGCAGTTAATGAAAATGTGATTTATCTGCGAAAAAATGAGGTAAATAAGAAGTGCACTGGCTTCTTGAGGAAAGTTGAGTCATGCTACTGAAGGTGGAAGAGAAAAACTCTTTGGTTTTCATCCAGGAAAGTCTGGATGAAAATTTACTGAACGCAAGAAGAAGAAGAAGAAGAAGAAGAAGAAGAAGAAGAAGAAGAAGAAGAAGAAGAAGAAGAAGAAGAAGTTGGGTCCTAGAGCACACTTCAGCCAGGCTGGATTTGTCCCTCCAGAATTTAAACTCGAAATGAACATCATGGTACAATAAAGTGGTCTTTCCAATTTAGAAATTTTTGAAAGTCCCAAGACAATGGACACTAAATACTTTGATATACATATCTGGCTCTTACAAAATATTCTACTCTCGACAGATTCCGACAAACACCCGAAACTTGCGGCTCAGAAGATGATGCAATAAGCTAAATGGTACGTGTGGCGTTAATAGTATTTATAAAATACCAGGACACAGCGTTTCTCAGATTACGTTGACGACACATTGAGGACGTGCCTTGATTTGGCAGCAGCTGCCGTGATAACGTTATTTGATCGTTAAGCAAAACCTGAAGTTTCCAGATCTCTGTTTTTAATCCATACGGCTGGAATGAATAGCGTAAATAGTTATCGGATCTGATTCCATGCTAAGGTGGTGCTATCCTGGGTACATTTTCGGTCCTGTCAGTATGGATTTCTGGCAGATTTTTATAGGAAATTTAGCAAAATTACCTTAGTTTTTTCAGTGTAAATGGGTGATCCAATGAACTGGACTTTTCATGGGAATTTTCAGTTTTTGCCTGGAATGATTTTCAACACCCGACCCTTAGTTGCCCTCAAAAGAGTACTCTTGTGAGAGCAAACATCTGAAATATTTAGTCATTTCTTTGAGATGAACATCTTAAATTGCTGTTCTTAATTATCCTGTATGATTAATTTACCATTCAAAACTGAGGCATCGACTCAAAAGCAGAATTAGATAAACTAGTATAAGCACCGCAACACCGATTAGTTCTGTCGAAACTTTCTAAGAAAACACCGGCTTAAATGAACGTCTCGACTGAAAAGTAGATGGGAAACCAGACATCTACGGCAGCGCAACGACATTTGGATATCTTTGAGAATTATTGTGCTAGTGAGAAATTCTTTGCGGTCTGGTAAGAATATATTACCATATTAAAAAATGCTAGTCGAAAAAATTTTCCGTGAACCATATTGATCAGTTCAGATAACGGTTGGTATATGCTAAGCTGGGTTTGTAAAACGTAAATCGTATCCAGGAATTTCTCTTTTTGACTGGTCACACACATATGGTCTTCGCGCAATGAACTTCATATTTCACTATCACAAAACCTTCGACGAGAAAATGCAGACCAACGTAATGTGCCTGATATAAAGACGATACATTTATGAAATTACCCAAATATTACCGCCAGTCTTGACGGGACATGCGCACGCGTGGTAACAGTAATAGCTGTGTCGGTTAACAATCAAATAAGCTGCAAGGTCTTTCATATTGCAGAAGCAACTCCCATTAATTTCCAGCTACGTAATGCTCATCGGCTTTATAGCTCATATATATATGTATATATATATATATATATATATATATATATATATATATATATATATATATATATATAT
>NC_089757.1:9358769-9388769 GCF_040412425.1 Macrobrachium rosenbergii | reverse complement strand
CCTTTGGAAATTATGGATGTGAGAAAAATATCTAGATTCAAAAGGAGAGCAAAAATCAATGGGTATGAATTGAATGAAAAAAAACTCTTAACAAATGTTTGGACTATGCAAAATTATTGAATATGAAGTATGAGAGAGAAATCTCTGGATAAGAGGAGTATGAAAATTTTCTAAATAAAAGGAGTACATATATAACATGAATATGAAGGGAGTTTGATGCATCTCTGGATGTGTGTATATACAACATATATATATATATATATATATATATATATATATATATATATATATATATATATATATAAATATATATATATATATATATATATATATATATATATATATATATATATATATATATATATATATATATATATATATATATATATATATATATATAGGCTATATGTGTGTGTGTGTATGTATATATACACATATACATACATGCATACATTATATATATATATATATATATATATATATATATATATATATATATATATATATAAAAAATATACATACATATATATGTATATATATATGTATATATATATACATATACATATATATATATATATATATATATATATATATATATATATATATATATATATATATATATATATAAAAACGCGTTTTCTGAGGCTTAACGATCAATCATCTAGAAACAGAAAAATCAGAAACCGAAACTAAAGATTCCACGCAAACTAACAATGAACCCACTTTTCTTACGAGTATATACATCTTCATTGCACAAAAATATGGGTATTCAGTTTTTTAATATTCTCGATAGACAAATTCGTTTCTTTGACGTTTTTTACCTGCAACAGTAAGCACAAGCAAACCCAGTCAATAAAGATGAGTTAAGTTGATGATAAAAAGGCGAATACTGACAAAGAAAAAAAAATACTACTTCTACGACCCACATAAAAAAACCAAAACGGTCTGGAGGTGACACGCATCGATGACCCTCGCGCATTTCAACAAACCTATATTCCAGAAAAGAATGAATAGTATCCCACTTGGATGACCTACAGAAAGCAAGACAGAATGAATATGTGCGTATCTGCATTTAAGATAAAGGAGATCTAGGGCGCAGCGCAAGCGCACAACGAGTCGCAGGCGTCGAAAACAAGAGACGGAAAAGCTGCGGCAGAAGATGATTGTAACGAATTTGCTTTCGAGGGGCGACCCTTAACGGTGTGTTACTCTGTGGCCTTGTTGGTGACACGAAAGCACCGCCAAAAAGTATACATTGCTTGCTCATTCTCTCTCTCTCTCTCTCTCTCTCTCTCTCTCTCTCTCTCTCTCTCTCTCTCTCTCTTCATTTTCAAAAGACGCCGCAGATAAATGTTTTACAAATGCAATATATATATATATATATATATATATATATATATATATATATATATATATACATATATATAAATATATATGTATACACACACATATATAATATATATATATATATATATATATATATATATATATATATATATATATATATATATATATATATACTTATAAAACCATATCTCCCAGAGACATCTGTTTGAAATAGAGAGAGAGAGAGAGAGAGAGAGAGAGAGAGAGAGAGAGAGAGAGAGAGAGAGAAGACACTCATGGGAATTAGAGTTAACTGCCTTATTACGGGGAACTAGGATTAATTTTACAGGTCAGAGAGCATAAACAAAAGTCTTTTCTTGGAGCAAACCGACCCATAAAGAATGTTTACGTGGATATATAAATGGCTCTGCGTTCGTGCGCGCGTTAGCGGAGTGTGTGTGTGTGTGTGTGTGTGTGTGTGTGTGTGTGTGTGTGTGTGTGTGTGTGTGTGTGTGTGCATGAGCGAGAGAGAGAGAGTGAGAGGTAATTTTTCTTCAATACAGGTTTATGATATTTACAGTCAAAATGTTGTAGAGATACATTAGTTTAATGATTCTGACTTCGAAGAGCAATGGTTCTAGCGAGTCCAAAACAAGCCTTAGAGGTTGTGAGGTCTCTTACTGAACAACGCAATGAACTAGCAAAGAAATAATTTGATTTTCCGGTGCAGGGTTACACAGCAAGATGTTCAGATGCAATAAGTTCAAGTGTCATAAAGAAGTCAACAAAATACGAACCTGTTCATTATATCAGCTCCCCACTTCGACACAGATACGTTTTTTTTTTTCTTTTTGCCGTCGTAATGCCTACAATAATTCTGTTGAAGAACTTTGGATTTTAGGCAATGGAGAAATGTAGTTAGCGTATAGAATATGAAGTTCATAGGTTCACTAAAGTTTAACCTGTAAAGCTTAAATGAGGTTGAGTGCATTGCATCTAGATTTTGATGAACTGCTAATGGTGATAAAATTCCTGTATTGAAATTTAAAAGTTACTACACATTTTATTTGTATAACGCTAAATTTGAATCGATCAGTGTTTATAAAAGCAGGTCTGTAGTTACCAGATTCACATATGAAGTAGATGGAGTTCGAGGTCTTAGAACAGGATGTAATCTTACACTTATTCTACTCCCTTTTCTTGACTGATAGGCACAACAGTGTAGGAAATACGTTCACAATTAATAAGTTATTTACTCTTTGCTCAAATCGTTGTTACGAAAAGAACTGTGATGTGCTCAGTAATGGCACATAAACTAAACGTAGTGTACCCAAAATGTTTCGGCGAAAATTGCCATTGCAAAACCGCACTACAATAAATTTTCAACTTTGTAATCAAAACGACAATCTCGAACAAAATGGCCATGAATAGCAATACAGCAATGTCATCGCACTGAAAGATGAGAGCCCTGCATTATTGGCAGTAATCTAGTTGTCTGAAGATACAGACAGCCATTCACATGTTCACTGACCCGATATTTGTACTTCCTAATAGTGCACCTGACCTAATACGGTACGGCCTCCCAGAACCGTATCCGGTACACGGTTCCTGAGGAATGCAATGCGGACTAATAAATGGCGTTATAATTGCGGACGGAGGGGATAGTATCGTAGAGGCGAAGAGCTCATAGAAACAACCGCTTGCTGTGATCCATGTCGCGCCTGGCTTGCGGGACTGGGTCTTCGTGCCCTCTCACCCTGGCCCATTATCAGTCATAACGGGGAAGCGACGCCTTCGCTAGCCAAAACCACCTTCCTAGAAACATGTACGCCCCCACTTATCGCCCTCCCCCTCCCCCCCTCCACCATTCGCCTTCGAGCCCTCGTTTTCCAGTGGAAAGAGGGGGAAGGAGAAGGTCTAGGCTCTAGGGCTTCGTGTCTGAGGGAGGGCTAAGCCTTTTCAGCTTATTGTAGATGTTATGGTGTTACTTCGCCAGTTCGGGAAAAATGATCTCCTATCACTTTCGAGAATTGTGAGACCTTGTACACGCCGACCTTTCCTCCCTGAAAAGTCTTTCCACTGGAAAGAAGGGGGCGTGGAGGGGGTAAATGTTGGGGGGGGGCATACAGTCTTCCCGCAAGGAGTTGATTTCTATTTTCATTTTCAAATTTTTTCCGAAATTTTGAAAAAATGGGGGAATCTTATATACATAGTCTTATGCGATTCTGAAACCATACGCCCCTCAAGCCTTTTAATTAAAACAAGTCTATCCAGTGAAAAGGAAAGGTTAAAGTTTAGTGTTTGAAGGAAGTGTTATATAAGTGTATTCTTATTCCTACATCATTCCCGCAAGTTCTTAATTTAACTGGCATCGAATGGGAGACGGGGAGAGTTCTAAAAATTTCATTCTCTACTCACCTACCTCCCCGTCACACCCACACCCCTAGTTTTCTCTCCCTGGAAAATGATGAGGAAAGGCCCAACCAAATTTCATGTCTAACAATGAGTTGGTTTTAATAGCTTATATTATTCCGTCCATTTAAGGATGGTCTAATATCAATTTTCAGTTTCTGTGATATACTGTTCATGTTTTGGCGAGGGGGAGGGGAGTCATTCTTGTTATGTAAGGCCTGAATACACGGTAATTTTTTTTTTTAATGAATTGTACATTACATCAACTGAAATATGGCGCGTCATGAAATTATCCAGAAGACCCGTAACAGACAATATTATTCTGTCTTGACTTATTTGATCATGAACGTTGGTTTTAACTGCAATGGTAATTAGTAATTTCTAAAGAAATTAAGGCTGTGCCTTATTCAGTTTTACACCAAACAGACGTGACATCGTATTGTAAGTTACAGGAAAGCATTATTCTTATTACAGATATTAAAAACTTGGGTCCGTTGTGAGTGTCAGTATATATATATATATATATATATATATATATATATATATATATATATATATATATATATATATATATATATATATATATATATATATATATATATACACATTATATATACAGTATATGTGTGTATATACACACACGTATATATACATATACATATATATATATATATATATATATATATATATATATATATATATATATATATATATAAATACTGTATATATATATGCACTGTATGAGGAGTGCAGTACTTGGTTCGAGAGTGGATGCAAATGGGTGCCAACCTCTGGAGGGACAAGGAAAACGGGATGGGTCTTCCATCTCACCCTGGAGGTCTTGCAGAGAAAGCAGAACGCTGTACCGTTCTGGCGTCTTTCCTCCCACAGCGGGAAAGGAGTATTATAAGGTATTACATAGGAACATGAATTCATTGTTCTTTCTGTCGCAATATCTACACACTCATCCGGAATGAAAATAACCCAGCAGTGTCTAGGTGGGTCGCATTTAAACTTCTCTTGTTGAAAGCAGCGGGTGCAATGTCACGCAAAAAATGCCTTGCAATTATGAACTTCGATACAATTCTTACACAGTACTCTATATTTTTATGTATTCAGGTACCGTCTGGTTCGTGTATCTTACGAAAGCGATGACACATTCCTGGAAAGGAAACGGACTCTTTTTTTTTTGTCGAAGAAAATATTATTTTTGTATCTGTCTATCTACCTAACTATCTATCTATCTATTTATCTACACACACACACACATATATATATATATATATATGTACACGAGTATATATATTATATATATACATATATGTATGTATATCTATATTTATATATATATTAGATATATATAAATATACATATATGTATATACACCTAATTTATGTATATATATACACACACACACACACATATATATATATATATATATATATATATATACATATATATATATATATATATATATATATATATATATATATATATATATAACTTAAGCACCAGTTTAATTTCATGATTTTTGAAAATATATCACAGTAAATTTTCAGAGTGATACGAGTATTCTCAAACTGAAATAAATTCATTATAAAACGCTGTGACTTTCAATAATCAGATTACAACAGTGGCAAAAGCTCAAAAGCTTTCTTTCCGTTGCAGTTCATTTTCAAAGACAATTGGATGAAAAGACCCTCGCATATAATCAAGAGAGATCAGGTACAGCATATATCCGACAGCTTTCGCATTATCCGAAGAATTTCCCGTTATTGTGTCCCACTAAACTGGAGGTGAAATCAAAACACAATGAAATCCAGAGAAACACAATTGAAAATATCTAATTACTTATCTAACGCGGTTTCGTGTTTCGGTTGCCGTCAGTTCGTGAAGGAGATTTAATAAAAATGGATATCGAATAGAACAGCAACGCCGAGAAATCTTGTTGTTTCGTGGAGAAAATTGCGCGTCTCTTCCTTTTCGTTTTCAAGGAAGACAGTTTCTTTCAAGCCCATTGATAACCCTTCACACCCCCATCACTGTTTCTCTCCAGCCTCCCCCTTTCAAAGGAATATTGAAGAATATTATTACCAAATGTTCTGGAAGGCTTTCCTTATCACAAAACATTTCTTGAGAATACTTAATAATTCATCTATCCATGTCGTCCATTCCAGCCCCTATTCTTCGGCAGCATTCATAGCAACACAAAAGAGGCATCAGAAGAAGAAGAAGAAGAAGAAGAAGAAGAAGAAGAAGAAGAAGAAGAAGAAGAAGAAGAAGAAGAAGAATCTCTTCCCACGACTCTTCATTGACTGAAGCGCAAAATATGCATCGTCACCAACAGCCCTTTTCTTCCGAGGATTCACACATATATTCAGGACGTTCACGACATAGGAGCATTTGACCACCATCTGTTATCTAACAACCTGAACAGAGCTAATGGCGCATTCGACCTCCTTTTCGCTTCATGACCTACCCAAACGTTGAAGGTTAAAAATGGCAGAAATATTTCCGACGCAGTTGGAGGTGCTTTTGACCCCCTTCTTGTTCCCTGACCTAGCCAAATATAGTCGGTGCAAAAGGAGACAATTTTTCTCGGGAAGACACGTCCATGAGTGAAAGAAAAACTCATGACCTAGATTGCCACAAAAAAAAAGGAGTCCATGCCAAAAGGGATGACCCTTCATTGATGTCTCCTCAGGTCCGCCCTTAGATGATCAGCATAATTGATTCAACCGGAGTCCTAATGACACAACCTCTCGTCCAGTGAGGCAGAAGCCCATTCAGTGACTTTTTTACTCGTTACTTTTAAGATGCAAAAAAAAAAAAAAAATTAAATAAATAAAAAAATGAAGAGAAAAAGATACCCAGGGTGACGAACAAAGAGGTGAGTGGTGTCTCTTAATGAATCAGTCACTGATCATTAATGCGATTATTATTACTAATAATGAAAAAAATCATTCATGAGGAATAACTCCAGAGTGATTTTCTACATAATGGCTCGCCAATATGCAAGAAAAGAACTACAGCGAGACCAGTGAATTAACTAAAAAAATAAGCAGAGCTGTAAGCGAGCAAGTATAATACTTATAGTCCGTCAATCACGTCTTGGATTTGGGCAGTTGTCTTCTTACGGTTGCACTGAACTGTGCAGCAGGCTTGCTGTTGCCTCTCACGAATAATGATAGCCGGTCCAAAACACACCAAAGCTGAGAAGCTCCAGTAAATCATTATCTTGCAAGCAGAAGACAGTCCAGGTTTTACTTGCTAAAGGGAACGATTTTGTATTCATTTTTTGTAAGCTTTATTCCTCACAAGTGAAAGCTGATACCCTGGCATAACCTTTCTTAAATACCAAAGTGAAAATTAGGAAAACTGGTTACTCTATTTATCTTTCTAACTAGTTAAACTGATGGTCTAGTCATTTTCTTTCTTAATACATTCGACAGCTGGTTTTAACAACTCTTTCGAGGAAAGTCAGATGACGACATTTTTTTTAAAGGCCAATCTAACTAAATTCTGCAAAACTGATGGATTTATTAGCAATTCTGTAATTGCTTGGGAGCTAGTCTGACAACTGAGCTTATCGTCTGCTCAATATATGAAACTGGGGACTTTTTCAACTAATCCGGTTACCACGAACTGACGAACGAAACTAACAAATCTGATAAGTATCTCAGCTCATTTGCTAGAAGCAAATGTAACTAAACTAATAACTGACTTAACAATGGCGTGGCGACTAAATCGTTTCTTTTATTTAAATTCAGTCGGACAAAACAATTGCCTTTCAGTTTTTTTTTTAACCTATCCGAAAAATGTAATGACTTAACGAAATTTTCCCACGCACCTAAAATCCAGTACGATATATAAAAAAACTGATAGATTTAAATCCTTCGTCATTCACTACAACTTAAAAAAAAAAAAAAACAACAGTTGCATCAGCCATACTTGAAATCTAATATGACTTGAATAACTAAACTGATAGATTTAAAGCCTTTGTCGTAGACGGGGAAATGAATGAAATACAGTTTTTCACTTCCGGCGTCGGATCTAAACTAACCCGTGGGAGCCAGTCGGACACAACTTGTAGTCTTGTATTCACCCAATATGCCATAAATAACAAACAAAAAAAAAAACACACACAACTGACATCTTAATCATCCTTTGCTTTGATGGAAAAAAAAAGTAAATATAGACCATGACAGAATGAAATCAACCCGTACCAGCTAATACGATTAAATGACGAAATATGTCAGCCAAAATATTTATCGGCTCATTCATAACGGGGGAATATGACAAACAGACGGCTATATCAAAACCTCTGGGGACTGAAATAACCGCATAAGTAGTGGCCGGCCGATAAAATTACTACATATCCCGACATTATTCGATAACTCCGGACAACATACCATTTCCGAAGCCGACATCGGAGGGGCCATTTTATTTTTTTCTCGACAAAATAATAAACCGATATTGTGCAGCAAGGAGGGCTACTCTCGACCACAAATTAGGCAAGGAAGAACACAGGACACGTACGGGTAACGGACGCATGACCCCTGGTTTCTCACGCTTGTCTTTTTCCTCTTTTCTCTTGATTTTTCCCTCGGTCTCTGTTTTTTATGTCGTCTTTCCGTGTGCCGCACGAGGTAATGTGGAAGGCGAAGTGGGAATCGGCTGGGTCAGTTGACTGGCCAAACTAAGAAGAGGATAAAATAAGGTTTATAGAGAGAAATTTCTGCATGTATGTATGTGCATATATATGCACATGTGTATATGCATAAATATATATATACATGTTTATATATATATATATATATATATATATATATATATATATATATATATATATATATATATATATATATATATATATATACATTCTACAATACTGATAGTGATTATTAATATTACCATTTATCTTAAAAAAAAAATCTACAACGTAAATGACACATTTTCGGAACTAACAACATAGTATAGGACCTTATACTTCTTATTTAAACAAAATGACAAACACAATTGCTCTTCTTAATGGATTACTTTCTATATATATCGACTTCACTTCTACCGCACCTGCATCAGGGGATTGCTATCATTACAAAAGGATGGTCAATGAAAATTTTAGGTGCAAAATGGGATATTTCAAAAAGGTTCTTTGTAATATCTTTGTTAAAGCTAATAATATGGAGTCATCAAAATAATAATAATAATAATAATAATAATAATAATAACGATCAGGCAAAGATCCTCTGAGACTATGGTATCAAGAACAGATAGGGTGATACGTGCCACTAGACCAGACTTGACGCTGATTGACAAAATCAAGAAGAAAGTAACACTCATTGCCGTTTAAGTACCATGGAACGCTAGAGTAGATGAGAAAGAGGAAAAATTTATGTGTCAAGACCTGAAAATAGAAATAAGAAGGATATGGGATATGCCAGTGGAAATTATACCCATAATCACATGAATACTAACACGATCCCAAGATCCCTGAAAATGAACCTGGAAAAACTGGATGCCGAAGTAGCTCCAGGACTCACGCAGAAGAGTGTGCTATTAGAAACACTGCGCATAGTCAGAAAAGTGATGGACTCCTAAGGAGACAGGATGCAACCCGGAACCCCACACTATAAATACCACTCAGTCGAATAGGATGACAGATAAAAAAAAATAACAATGGTAATTTTTTTTTTTTTTTTGGGGGAGCAGGGGGCGGGCGGGTCTATCACAGTCACCTTATTCGACTGGGTGATTTTTATAGTGTGGGGTTCCGGGTTGCATCCTGCCTCCTTAGGAGTCCATCACTTTTCTCACTATGTGCGCTGTTTCTAGTAGCACACTTTTCTGCATGAGTCCTGGAGCTACTTCAGCATCTAGTTTTTCCAGATTCCTTCTCAGGGACCTTGGGATCGTGCATTATGAAACAATTGTTAGGAGAGGGTGGATACCAAGATGGTAGAAAGAAAAATAAATGGTCAGTGAAAGGAATGAAAGAGATTACAGCCAGGGGCCGAAGGGACGCTGCAAAGAACCTTAAGTAATGCCTACAGTGCACCGCGTGAGGTGCACTGACGGCACTACTCCCTAAGGGGCTTAAAAGCATTTGCAGAACAAGGCCTGATGAAGGAGAAAGGAACTTATGCAGTGGTAAGGATGACGTAGTTGTCAAACCAGTTCGTAGTGGGATGATCTCACAACAGCAAAAACATTGCAGATAGACATCACACGACTTTTTACCACTTAATCCACAGAGGAGGACTGTGATGAGGTCTTTTTTGACTGATCTGGTTTTATGCAGTTCCCGTAAGATGAAAAGTGCTAAAGCTACATAGAAAAATCAAAGATTGTATATAACTATTCCTGAAGTCTTATACCCCCTTTGTTATATTACATGGTTTATACACATGGTTGGAATAAGGAAGCCTGTTATGGAAAACTGGGATTGGTATTTGTTCCAAATCCGGTTCGATTTTGTCAGAACAAATCAGTGAAAGGTGTAAAACTATTTCTGAAATATTGATCTCAACATTTAGTATGTAATGCTTCCAATATGCTTTCCTACACCAGACGGGGAAAATAAAAAAATTGCTACGACATACCTGGGGCTGGCATAAGGCTTACCATATACACTGTTTCGATGTGTCAGACACAAATCAAAGAAAGGTATAAAATATTTCTGAAATCTTAACCCACCTCCCAGCAGTGTAAATACTTTTACTCATTGTTCATACTTCCCATAGACGGAGGCAGACGGCAGAGCATTGATAAATCATGGCATAACAGTACAGGGGCTGGCATAAGGCTCACCATATATACCGTTCGGGGTAGTCGGATACAGTTAGGCCGAAATAAAAGTTTCCGAAATGACGTCTCCGGCATTCTTGCGGGTCCGGTTTGTGGGCTCGTTTCCCTGACATTTTGAACTCCCCGAGTCACCTACCTACCCGCGTTTCTTTTTTTTTTCTTCTTTCTTTCTTTCTTTTTTATGGGAACATGGAGCGACTCATTCATTCCTACATTTTCCATTGAATAAAGCGACTTAACGGTGAATCATTCATTCACATTTTGTACATTTACTGAATAAAGCTACTTTCAAAGGTGCACTACTCATTCCCTTTAATAATGAGGGCATTCTGGAAGGGCAAATCATCTTTCTTTCCTTTTCAATTGAATAAAGGGACTTATAGTGATCTAATCATTTTCTTTTCTCTATTCCCTGACTGAATAATTTTTAAATTTAAATTTTTCATTCCCTTGCTCTCAATCATTGAAGATAAGGACTTTTGACAGGTAAATAGTTCATTCCCCTCACCTACCTTCATTGAATGAAGCAACTTTTATAGGCCTATCATTCGTGCCCTTTTCGTCATTCACGCCCCTTTTTTTTATTCACTGAATAAAATTACTTTTAAAAGGCAAATCCTTTATTCCAGTCCCCTTAATCACTGCCATTCATTTCATTTCTTGTTCGTTGAGTGAAGAGGTTTTTAAAGGTAAGTCAGCCATGACCTTTCTCTTTATTTACTGAAATGATGTGAATTTTAACGGTTAATCCTTCAACACATAAATTGCTAGTTAAGGCAGATCGTTAGTTTATATTTTCTTTATTCATTGAAAGAAATACTTTTAAATAATTAAGCTTTTTTCGTCCATTAAATGCAGGGAATTTTAAAGGGGGCTCATTTTTTGTTTCACTGAATAAAGAATCTTGTTTGAAGTCAGTTCGCACATTCCATTTTTCAATTAACAAAATCAGGTCATTCATTCTTTTTGCATTTAATATTTTATTTTTATAGACGTCTTACACATTCTGTTGTGTCATATTTATTTTCCTTCTGTTTAGCAGCATCTTTTGTACATTAATATGCAAGCGTATGCTTAAGCGGGTGAGTTTTAATCTTGAAAAATAAAGCGTTCCTTTTTTTCCTCTTTAATACGTAAGAGGATTCTTGCGGATAATGTTCTACGAACGCCATTAGCCTGTCAATTTTAACAGCTAGCCTCCAAACATTTTGCAGTGTCCAAAATTGATGGAAAATGCCGCCTCCTGTGGCTAGGTCAGAGACAGCGCACTGGTTGCAAAATCGACATCGCACGTGCTCTCGTACGACAAAACATTAACTAAAATCCATGACTTCCCCTGCGCCACCAACGTCGTCCACTCGGAGCAAAACTGGCCGGCAACTTGCTAAAAGATCCAGAGATTACGTGTGCCTGTGTGACGACACAGACCTTTGAGAATCGTTCACTGCGCTGCCAATCCATTAGCGGCGATCGTCGTTGCCAGTAATCTCCGGAGCGACCGATCGTGGCAAGTGTTTATGAACAGACTTTGGCCCCCCGTCTTTACTGAGGGCAGGAGGTGTACGTTTCGACGGCTCTATTGTAGTCATTTCTGCTTCTTCTGTTGGATGTTTAATAGATGAACCGTGCAATTTCTTCTAGCGTTCATGTTTTGTTCATATTTTGTGCTACGTACAATTCTATGGAGTTTGATTTAAGCCTCATGTTAAATTAGTAATTCACTTATATTTGCCATTATTCATATTAAAGCCTTGAACTCATATGACAGACTACAGACAAATTCCACTTATTTTCTCAGCGCATTAGGATTCTATTTAGCCAATTTGAAAGCTTTAATTATCACTGACCTTTCTTATAATTTTCTGTTATCCGATTGATAAGGACCCAGTTTATTCGAAAAAAAAAAACTATTTATTCAAGTACGTTGTTTCTGTTTCGCAAATGATATCGCGCTGTTGCAAGGCATTAGCAGGCAAGTCTCTCTGATGTCTCTCGCAAATTGCCTTTTGCAATTATCACTAATGAATACTTGTTAATAACACTCTGCCAACGTTATCACTAGCTTTCCTATTCATTTTCCTTCATTAGGCTAAATGATATAGTTTAGCGAGCTATTACGCGGCATATTTATTAAGTTATTTTACATTCATTATCGAAAGTGTCATCGCTCTGTTGTGCACTCCAGCAGCAGCCTGCGGCCCATGTTACAAGGTTTTCTGCCTTTTACTTTCATGATGGCATTTAATCTCTAGCCACTTAACTGTCCAGCTTCTTTAACTTTATTTTGCTATAGTTTCCATCTCTCATTGACGAACAAGGCCTTCGGTGTAGCACTATGGAAGTCGTTTTGTCATTATTATCATATCTCTTTTGGTGACCTTATATTATTGAATTAAGATTTTGCTTCTTAATTCGTCCTGACATATCTGCAAATGATGAGGAACCATATCACTCCTCAAAAATCGATCCCGTATAGGCACTGGCACCTTTCTGACACCTGTCGTCTCGACAATTCATATGAAAATATTAGCGAGACAAAACTGTAACTAATATTACTACAGAAGCGTGAGAACAACCCGACTTCTTCCTCTGGTTTTGCTGCTTGTTGCAAACATGATAAAAATAATCTAAATGTGATGCTTCAGTCCAATGCATCGTCGATGAATCGCCTAAAGATTCTTATTTACGGCCACTTTAGACTGCGAAGAAACTTCATTCAGAAGCCGCGGCGTTGCAAATGGTTTACAAATAGATATATTTGACGTTTATATATTCGTGAGTCGTATTATTCAAGCGAGGAACATTGAAACGCCCAGGGATCTTACCCGCGGCGACTGTCTATCGTTCGCAGACACTTCATTCCCGAGCCGCCATTTATCTACGGGCACCGTTATCAGACTCACTCACTTGTTTATGAGCACCGTTCATTAAGACCAAAATACGGACCTATTAATGGTGACGTTTTGCAGCCGAGCGATTCGCTCCCACATAACCATCGCTTGTTATGCTAACCACGATGCTTTAGCACCTAAGTTGGCAAACCAGATTTATGACCTACATCACCTTATTAGGTGTATACCGTTAATTCACAGGTGAGCAGTTATGCTCATAATCAAATTGTGGTGCTGCTTTCCCATCTTGACCGTGAGAAATGTCTCCAACGCAGACAACGTATAAGATTTTCTTAACATAGGCAGGAGATACTGATGTAATAAATTTGATATGTTAGTTATTAAGTGGAAAGCAATAATAATAATAATAATAATAATAATAATAATAATAATAATAATAATAATAAATTACTTGAAATTTTATATAAATTGCCCAGCTTTACCCTCCTCCGTCTGCGCGTCTATATAAAATTCACTAAAACTGACTAAGATCTAACACTCAACGAGCTTCTGAACACTTTTCTGTTACTGTGGGTCATCTTCGTTAATTTACAACTTGGTATTTCGATTAATTGGATGATTTAAGGGTCTTTATTGTCGCGTATCTCGGGTATGAGTATTGGCACATAAGAGGATGTGCGTTCCTTCTCAAATAATTCCTTATCATTTTAAACATGCATTCATCATCATCCCAACTCTCTCTCTCTCTCTCTTCCGTGTTTCGGTCTAATTATTTGAGCTTTGAAACACTTCCTTCTCTTTCTCTACCCGAATCTTTTTTATTTTTTCTTCGTGACCCTTTTCTTTGTCTGTCTTTTTAAGACTTCTCATTTCAAAGAACCAAAATGAGGTAATGTTATGAGAGAGAGAGGGAGAGAGAGAGAGAGAGAGGGCGTGGGGGGGGGGGCGGCTTCAAATACGTCATTTTATTGAAAGGACTCCCTGGCAGAATGCCAAAACTGAGAGAAAGCGTACTAGTAAAAAGGATAGAAGAGAGAGAGAGAGAGAGAGAGAGAGAGAGAGAGAGAGAGAGAGAGAGAGAGAGAGAGAGCAACGGTCAATTTGCCAATCAGCTGCAGAGTTTACTGCCGAAGTGACAAGACCGTGATAGAGATATGAGTAAACGGTCTGGCAATTAGGCCGCAATTATTGTAATACCTGCACGATATTACACCTGTCTCGCCAGCAATCTTCGTCTTCTTAAGAGCTTTTATTTTCTTGAGCTGAAGAGCTATTATTGATTACCTGTCACTTGGACTACAATCATAGCAGTCTGAAGAGTATATTGCTTCTTTTACAAAGGTAAGAATGGTTGGAATGGCGATTTCCACCCAAAAGATAGTTTTTTTTTTTTAATAACATTTCGATAGATGTATCTGTTCTTGATATATGTACGTCTGTACGTCGGAGATTTTCTTGCCACTTTTCTCTCTGCTTTTTCCTCTCTCTCTATTTTTTTTTAGGTTTCTTGATCTTGCGTTCCCTTGCCGTCTGTTAGTCGAACTGTACTCCATGCGCTGTTTTAATTTCTCTTAATTTCTAATCTCTCTCTCTCTCTATTTTTTAAGTTTCTTGATCTTGCGTTCTCTTGCCGTCTGTTAGTCGAACTGTACTCCATGCGCAGTTTTAACTTCTGTTAGTGTCTGATCTCTCTCTCTCTCTCTCTATCTTTCTCCCTCTCCGTTCCCACCGATATCCTTTTCTCTCTCCAGTTAGGAAACTGTTTTTTCTTGCTCTATATACTGCAGTATGTTTCCTCCATATTTCCTATCTCTACTTCACGTGCTCTCCCCATTTCTCTGTATATCTTTATTCCTTTTAATTGACAGCCGCCACCCCCTTAGTACCCTTTTTCCTATTTCCCTGGTGTTCTTCGCCTTTTCTTCCTCTCCGTTTATTTCATTTCCTTTGCATTAGGTTTCTCTCTCTCTCTCTCTCTCTCTGTAGGTCTAAGTGGCACCCCGCGGCTTTCGAAAACCCGTTGCGTAACTGGGAACAGTTTCCCTAAAGACACGCGAAAATTACACCTGTTACGTAGCCAATGCACACATATGTAAGCCACTGTGCTCCCTCATTACGCACGTAATTAATTTAGTATGTTCATTGAAGCATGAAAATACCGAAAGATAAAACATGCATGAATATCAATTCATCATTCACTTGACTATCTTCAACATACGATACATAATGCTGTAAGCTCATTAATTGCATTTTGTGTTGCGAGAGAGAGAGAGAGAGAGAGAGAGAGAGAGAGAGAGAGAGAGAGAGAGAGAGAGAGAGACTGTTCTTATAAGCAGCATGTGTAGCTCGATGAAAACTTACTTTCATGAATTGAAAACGAACTTTATGTAATTAACTACAAATTAAATAACATCAGGGATCCTGGTACCAAATTTCTCTTTGTAAGCAAACGCCTCTGTCGGCAAAAGGGAATCTTAACATTGAAGACAAAAATCCATTATAAAATGTGGAGCTTATTATTTAAAATTCAATTAGTTGCACACCACTTCCCATTTTCAAGTAAAGCATACTGGATCCGGGCCTGAAAGTTTGTACAGCATTTGTGGCTACAAAAAGTTTCTCCACCACGGATGATCATAGACACCGCGACGCCAGCTTGCAGAAATTAACCAACGCATCATCCCCTAAATCGTTTAACTTTCCCCTTTTAAAAGGTGTTGTATCATCATTAAAGCAGAGAGGTTCACTGATGTTTTCGTTTTAATTAGCGAGCAAGTTTACTTCGGTAACATTAGATTATATTAGGTAAACCACCAAGCTCTACAGAATCAACTTTATTTTTATTCCTTTACTCTCTCTCTCTCTCTCTCTCTCTCTCTCTCTCTGTGTGTGTGTATGTGTGTGTGTGTGTGATTGTCAGACGAACTAGCATGCATTATGTCAGCGACATCCTGGTGCCATAAGAGCTTGGCCGTTAGACAGACGACTTCATGAAAAAATCCGGTGTTTAAAACCCTAGAGCGAATCATAGTAGGCTTGTTTGAGAGCAGGAGGTCAGAATACATACAACTCAAATCACCAGTGCAAGAGGATCTTGCCCGTTGCGTAACTGAGAACAGTTTCCCTAAAGACACGCGAAAATTACACCTGTTACTTAGGGAACACACACATGTAAGCCACTGTGCTCCCTTATTATGCACGTAATTAATTTAGTATGCTCATTGAAGCATGAAAATACCGAAAGATAAAACATGCATGAATATCAATTCATCATTCACTTGACTATCTTCAACATACGATACATAATGCTGTAAGCTCATTAACTGCATTTTGTGTTACGAAAAGGGAGAGAGAGAGAGAGAGAGAGAGAGAGAGAGAGAGAGAGAGAGAGAGAGAGAGAGAGAGAGAGAGAGAGAATGTTCTTATAAGCAGCATGTGTAGCTCGATGAAAACTTATTTTCATGAAATGAAAACGAACCTTATGTAATTGACTACAAATTAAATAACATCAGAGATCCTGGTACCAAATTTCTCTTTGTAAGCAAACGCCTCTGTCGGCAAAAGGGAATCTTAACATTGAAGACAAAAATCCATTATAAAATGTGGAGCTTATTATTTAAAATTCAATTAGTTGTACACCACTTCCCATTTTCAAGTAAAGCATAGTGGATCCGGGCCTGAAAGTTTGTACAGCATTTGTGGCTACAAAAAGTTTCTCCACCACGGATGATCATAGACACCGCGACGCCAGCTTGCAGAAATTAACCAACGCATCATCCCCTAAATCGTTTAACTTTCCCCTTTTAAAAGGTGTTGTATCATCATTAAAGCAGAGAGGTTCACTGATGTTTTCGTTTTCCTTAGCGAGCGAGTTTACTTCGGTAACACTAGATTATATTAGGTAAACCACCAAGCTCTACAGAATCAACTTTATTTTTATTCCTTTACTCTCTCTCTCTCTCTCTCTCTCTGTGTGTGTGTATGTGTGTGTGTGTGTGATTGTCAGACGAACTAGCATGCATTATGTCAGCGACATCCTGGTGCCATAAGAGCTTGGCCGTTAGACAGACGACTTCATGAAAAAATCCAGTGTTTAAAACCCTAGAGCGAATCATAGTAGGCTTGTTTGAGAGCAGGAGGTCAGAATACATGCAACTCAAATCGCCAGTGCAAGAGGATCTTGCCCGTTGCGTAACTGAGAACAGTTTCCCTAAAGACACGCGAAAATTACACCTGTTACTTAGAGAACACACACATATGTAAGCCACTGTGCTCCCTTATTATGCACGTAATTAATTTAGTATGTTCATTGAAGCATGAAAATACCGAAAGATAAAACATGCATGAATATCAATTCATCATTCACTTGACTATCTTCAACATACGATACATAATGCTGTAAGCTCATTAACAGCATTTTGTGTTACGAAAAGAGAGAGAGAGAGAGAGAGAGAGAGAGAGAGAGAGAGAGAGAGAGAGAGAGACTGTTCTTATAAGCAGCATGTGTAGCTCGATGAAAACTTACTTTCATGAAATGAAAACGAACTTTATGTAATTAACTACAAATTAAATAACATCAGGGATCCTGGTACCAAATTTCTCTTTGTAAGCAAACGCCTCTGTCGGCAAAAGGGAATCTTAATATTAAAGATAAAAATCCATAATAAAATGTGGAGCTTATTATTTAAAATTCAGTTAGTTGTACACCACTTCCCATTTTCAAGTAAAGTATACTGGATCCGGGCCTGAAAGTTTGTACAGCATTTGTGGCTACAAAAAGTTTCTCCACCACGGATGATCATACACACCGCGACGCCAGCTTGCAGAAATTAACCAACGCATCATCCCCTAAATCGTTTAACTTTCCCCTTTTAAAAGGTGTTGTATCATCATTAAAGCAGAGAGGTTCACTGATGTTTTCGTTTTCCTTAGCGAGCAAGTTTACTTCGGTAACATTAGATTATATTAGGTAAACCACCAAGCTCTACAGAATCAACTTTATTTTCATTCCTTTACTCTGTGTGTGTGTGTGCGCGTGTGTGTGTGATTGTCAGACGAACTAGTATGCATTATGTCAGCAACATCCTGGTGCCATAAGAGTTTGACCGTTAGACAGACGACTTCATGAAAAAATCCAGTGTTTAAAACCCTAGAGCGAATCATAGTAGGCTTGTTTGAGAGCAGAAGGTCAGAATACATACAACTCAAATCACCAGCGCAAGAGGATCTTGCCTCTTTAATAACTTTATACATTCATTACGGATTATACACTCTTTTGTTTTTGTTTTTTCCTCTATAACGTACGTTTAGTCAAGCCATCTCTACCCCTGAAGGATGTCACGCTAGATAATTTGCGTTCAGTAAGTTAACGCTAGTTTTAAATCAGTTACTCAGCGTTGCATAGTTCCCTTACACTCCATGTCCATCAGGAGTAAACGCCCGTCGAATTTCCCCAGCTCCATATCGGCAAACCAGCTGTCGTGAGCAATGTAATGTTTTTTTTTCGACATCCCTGCCCATTTGCTTATTGACGTCAATCAGAAACCATTCAATCAACGTTGCATTAACTGACGCCTGTCGGATGAAAACGCCACTGCACCACCGAAAGCGAACGCCCCCAAGGATCTTCTCCATCTCGGCGAACCGTCTGTCGAGGTCTCGACTATTAATTACGTCAGCGCCATAGGGGAAGCTTGCGCTCTCCAAACCCGCAATTACAGAGTCACAACAACAGCGGCTTAGTCAATGTGGCCCAAGAGCGTATTTTTGGAAGGAACGCAACAGTTATGTCACCCAGCGCGGGAATTCTGGACGGTTACTGTTAAACACTGTTTTGCGGGTAATCGGAGCATAACCGCTTGTTAGACAACTGATCAGGGTAAATCGGGATTACTTGATGAAAGACATAGTTACCCCAAGTAATGATGATGATGATGATGATGAATGTTTTGTAATAATGTTACTGAAAGTGGGTAATGGTACAACATGGACGTTGGAAATTACGAAACTACGTGGCTACTTGTACCTTATGATAATAGTGAGAATATCATCATTGCATTTATAACTGTTCTGGTGTTATTTGGAAAGATTTTCTGATGATAACGACACACTGGTAAAATAGCATGAAGGGCGACGGCTATAGCTGAAAGCGCAATAAAATAGGTAATAAAACAATCAATTAAAATATTGTTTTTCAACATCCTTCGTTCTATGCTTTTGAAAACTACAGATGCGAAAGAGCAGAAAATCAAAATAACCAAATAAAGAGATGAAAGACACGCTTTTGCCCAAAACCACGGCGTTCTCAACGAAAACGAAAACGATACGAAATCACACACAGTTGCAAGTAAATATCTTAGGTTGATGACTACCACCAATCAACCGAGGAAGCTTTCATGTCCGTTAAGCCTTTAAATAACAATAATCAGAGCGTTCGGGGACACTCGCCTGTAGTTCGCAAGTTCGAGTTAAGCAGGTCCAACTGTTTGTAATGGAGATCGTCAGGAAAAAAAATAATGATGTCGTTGGAGTTGCATGAGAATATACCTTAATAGACTTTATATATATGTGTGTGTACCATTATACACTATATTTCGTAGAGGTCTGTGGCGCGGGTTCAATCCCGCAAGCCGGCTGATCAGAGAGGCAGACACTTTGCTATCCGTGTAGACATCCCGGGATTATATATGTAATCAACGGATAGGTTTGCTTAAAAGCAAATGGATGTTACAGACTAAATACACACACAAAACAAAGCCACTACAACACCTTCTAAAAACATAACAAACATCTCACACGTCTCGAACGCTCGCCATACCCGCGCAATAACTTCTCGCTGCTGGGAAGAAAGGGCGTTGGGTCTGGTATGATACATGAAACATACGTACCGGGGTCTAAGCGATGTCAGGCAGGGCAGCCGATCGAGACCACAGGTCTACCCAAAGCCAAATCAAAAAGTCCTTCAAAGAAGGCATCGTGCTTACCCCATACAAAAATGGGAATAAAAGCACGTTAAAAGAAAAAGAAGAAGAAGAAGATATATATATATATATATATATATATATATATATATATATATATATATATATATATATATACATATATAATATACTGAATATATATACATTTACATATATGTATATAATATATATATATATATATATATACATTTATATATGTATATATATTCATTATGTGTATATATATGTATATATATTATATAACTTGAATAACACTATTCTTCAGCAGCCAGATGGCACCTGAAAACACCACACTAAGAACCGTTTGTGATACTTACCAGCAAATCAGCCAATCTTTAAAAAAAAAAATAAATAAAAGCAAAATCATTTTAATGATACAATTTTCGGTGTTACATCTAAGACTCTATTTTTCTATATTTTTTCTACATATCAAGAAAATGTCGATCTAGAAATATTTTCCCTCTATTTTACTGAGGGCAAAATAATTTCGGACTGCAATTGCCTTCCACAAGATCGATGCAAACACTTCATAACTGTTGATGACACTACGGTCGTGATTTTTGATACAAAATAAAAAATAAACCCATTTTGTATTAGCTGGCGTTATTTATGAGTTTCGACGCTGGTTGAGATCAAATAAATTACGATTCAAAAAATAAGAGAAATCCCGGTTTTAACAATTTTAAAACAGTAAAAATTGTCTCTCTAGTTTCATATACATTTCTTCGTTTGTTCAGGCTATTTATAAATCCTTTTTATGTCGCTTATGAATTTTGCCACTCTTCTGGGGAAATAAAAAGTTCTGGGTCTTCAAGATCATAAAAATACATTAGTATCAGTTTTCATATATAAACATAAACTGTAACGATCTTTTGGGCGTGGAAAAACATTGTGAATCTCAAACTAAATAATAAAAAGGAAGAAAAACATGAATGACACCAGTATTTTTCATGATATTTCTGCAGATTTATTATCAAAATATTCAAAATAAAGAATTTTTAATAATTGGACAAAAATAGTGACATCGACGATGTTAACCAAGAACTTTGAAGCTGCTTCAGGTTTATGGATCTCAACGTTATTAAAAAATAGGAAAAAAATGCGACATCAGTGATATTTTATGATAATGATCATATTGGATGCTGGTTCCGGTAAAGAAAAATGTTCGAACATCTAAGTATAGTAAAAAGAACAAATCTATTCGCAATTTGACGTCGATTAAGAAAAGAAAAAAAAAGTGAGTTTGGAAGTGAGACAAAACTGTGAAATATTGTACTATTTGACCGTTACATTATGAATTTTGAAGTCGCTCCAGGCAAACAAAGAAACTATACCAGAAAGTAAAAAAGAAAAAAAAAAAAAACGTTAATTTTCATCAATACTGTTCAATCTGGGAATCTGGTCTTGGCTTAGGCTGGGGAAGAATATTTAACTCTAAATCAAGGTAAATCAAAGGGTCTGCGTGGAGAAAAAATTAAGTCTGAAAGTACTGTTTGTTATTAAATGTGGAAATACGACACTGGTTTACGTACAGAAAAAATTATGAGTCTAAAAGCGACAGGAAAAGATATAGTGGTTTTTTCATACTGTTGAATTATGAAATACTACGCAGATTTAAATAAAGAACAAATCAGGGGCGTTAAATTAAGCTGGAAAAAAATGGAAAATGAGATATCTCAGTAATTATTTTATGTTTCTAACCAAGAACTTTGCTGCCAATTAAGATAAAGGAGAAATTCAAGAGTCAAATCAAATTTAGAAATGGAAGTAAACAAGGATAATCTGAGAATTATTCATTTTGCTATTCATGAAATGTGATACTGACTTTGTAAAATAAAAAATTCCAAATTCAAATATATACTTAAAAAGGAAAATTCTGAGTCAAAAATTGCATTTGAAAAGGAAGAAAAATTAGAAGATTAAGATTAAATTTAAAAGGGATTAAAAATATGTTAAGTGCAATTAATAAAAAAGGGAAGTAATCATGAATAATTATAGTAAAATAAGAAGAAAAAATAAACAAGCCAAATTAAGTTTAGAAAAAGAAGAAAAAATTACAAGTCTCAAATTAAAATTAAAAATAATGAAGAACAAGATATGCGTCTAAAACGTCTACAACCAAGTTAAAAAGATGAAAAAGTTAAGTCTTAAATTAAAGTAAAAATGAAAAAGGTGGGTCAAGGAAAATAAGTTATCAGTCTCAAGTCGAACAAAACGATTATTAGGAGTTTCTGAAAATTGCAATAATCCTTTTTTTTCTGGTTCTCTCAAATTGTGTGCAATGGGACAGACAACTAGACGCCCGTGTCTAGACCAGGCCCACAGGAAGCGAGGAAATGGTGGTGATAAACCAATTAAGTTTGACTTCAAAAGAACCAATCCCTGCCTCTTTGAAAAAAGGACGGTTATAAAAAAGTATACCTTAGTTTAACCAGACCACTGAGCTGATTAATTATCAGCTCTCCTAGGGCTGGCCCGAAGGATCAGACTTAGATTACTGTAGTCTCATTATCTAATTAATTGAAATTTCATTTACTATAGATTTTACATATATTCTTTAAATTCTTGCAGTCATTTGTAGCATCGTTGACAAAATATCACTTTTCAGCATGTCATAGAAAAAATAAAATATTTCATGCATGACTTTTGGATTGACGGTCCCGACGGCCCCTGGATTAAAAACAAAAGTATACGAAAAGTTAAAAGTCACAGTATTAAACCCTGAACGACCAACAAGTGACATAAAAAAAAAAAAAGCCAGCAGCAACTTATCTACGCGGTCTTAACGACGCCATAAACGCTCCAACTAGCTGCCAGGAATAGCGACGACTCGAGCCAAAAAAAAAAAAAAGGAAAATAAAAAGATAAAAATAAAAGGACTTTGATCCTTTATTCTCGAGCTCATGGGGAGCACTTCCATGTCAAGAGGTTGCAATACCACTTTTACCGTCTGCGGCAAAAGCGTTCAGACGAGGTGGATATCTCGCCCGGAGCAAACGCCCTTCCGAAATAAATTGCTTCGTAGGTACCGTCAACTGGCGGACATAAAAATCGTGAGTGGAATACCTAGAGAAAAAAATTACTGTTGCCATTCACGATTTATTATCTTTTCATTTTCCACCTAGCTTTAATCGGCTTCATGTTAGATGATTTATTTCGTTATTTTGTCATCACTTTCTGTAAGATGCATTTAACTTTCATTGTACGCATATTAAAATTTTTTTTTTAACTGCCACAAAAAATTACTCGTTTCCTTGATTCACGATTAAGTGATGGTTCACCGGTGAAAACCCCGTAATGCTAATTGCATGTATTAATTCTGCTAATTATTCAGTCTACCGGATGATGAGTATACACGCATATACGAATTTCTGTTGAATATGCACAAACACAAATTATATATATATATATATATATATATATATATATATATAGATACATATACAATATTATATATATATATATATATATATATATATATATATATATATATATATATATATATATATATATGTTTGTATATATACAGTCTGTGTGTAATATGTCTAAGATTACTGTAACTGCAATCTGAACGAAATCAAGTACATCATTAATTTTCAACACCGGTGTTTGGGGCTTTATACATGAAATCAACACCCGTACTACAATTTATTTCAACAAGCACGGACTACTGACCTCGTGTGTGGTTTGTCGATTGGTGTGTTTAGATAAGCCGGCCTTATGCCAGCAAGAGCCTTTTCATAATCGGCCACTAAGTGTGGCAAAGCATAGCAAGGATATAAGAGCCTTTTGTCTACTTCTGGACTCAAACTACCCAACCAAGACTAAGGATGTTTATGATGTTCCTGTTTAGATCTAAAAGGCGTCACAAAGACCTATTATCCATTTCAGGGACCACGAGTCATTGTTTTTCTCAAGTATCTTTCCAAATAATTATTTTATCGAAATGGTACTTTGACATAGTGTACAAGACACCTCCCGCTAATTTTTGGCAATAAAGTACATTATCAAATGGTGTTAGTTAAGGCATTTACTCTTGGCTTTTAAAGGCAAAGTCGCATGAGTCAGCAGGACTATTCTACGCAATCGAACGTCCGCTATCCACCATAAACAGGAAAGTAAGGCGGAGATGGAGAGGCCAGGAAAGTGGATTGAACGAGGGATGAGGAGGGAAATGGAGAGGGAGGGACCGGATGGGGATAAAGGACGGTCGAATGCATAGTTTGGCGATGCTTGGCAACACCATGTAAATCAAGAGTAAACGCCTTAACTAACCCATCTGACAACGCAATATATTACCAAAAATTAGCGGGAGGTGTCTTCTAAACTGTGTCAAAGTAACATTTCGATGGAATAATTAGTTTGAAATATTTGAGAAAAACGATGGCTCGCGGTCCCAGAAATGGATAGTGCTGCATCTCGTAGGCATACGTGCTACGAGGAATCGTCTAGGTTTAAGTACTTGTAACAGATTTAAAGACCGTTTTCCAGCAGTCTTTGCTCCCACTGAATTATAACAATAAGAATCGTGACCTTTGAATGCTGAGAGTCCAGATATTGCATACACTATGCTATGTGTAGGGAAGTAAAGCAAAGTACTAAAGAGCTGCTTACTACTCACGTTATATTATGTACATAGACCAACGAGTACTTGCAGACATACTCAGCCTGAACTGTTTGCTCCAAGAACCTCATGCGCGCTTGAGGAGAGTAACAATATCTTCAAGGTTCATGGTCATTATCATCGATTAATGCACAAATTCTATCATTATACCATCATTTTAATAAAGATGTTATCAGAACAAATGATAGCTATACTTACAAATACTAAATGACAACTATTCTCGCATGGAATGAATTCATACAGTTTCAATTATATATATATATATATATATATATATATATATATATATATATATATATATATTATTAAGTATAAATATATAAATGCATATATGTATATATACACATATTTATATATATATATTATATATATATATATATATATATATATATATATATATATATATATATATATATATATATATATATATATATATATATATATATATATATATATATATATATATATATATATATATATAATATATATAAGAGAGAGAGAGAGAGAGAGAGAGAGAGAGAGAGAGAGAGAGAGAGAGAGGTGAATTGTATAGAAAACTCAGTGAAGTGCAATACATTCACATAAGCAGATGGCAAGCGCCTCACAGTACATTTGTTTACACTGTTTGGTTAATGTGACCGTAAGGATACAGTTTTCGTAGGGAAATCATAATGACGGCCAAACCTAATTTCGCGTATGCCTGTAATTCTTCGTAATACATCACAACATCCCAACAGTTAAAGCATTACTGCTAGCGTGACTGCGCATTTACTAGAGCACTGGTTGAAATTGTTGGGAAAGCGGTTATGCATAAGCGTATACCAAATTTAAGTCTGTATCTACCGTAAGTATGTATGTATGTATGTATATATATATATATATATATATATATATATATATATATATATATATATATATATATATATATATATATATATATATATATATATATATATATATATATATATATATATATATATATATATATATATATATATATATATATGTATGTATGTATGTATGTGTATATATATATATATATATATATATATATATATATATATATATATATATATATATATATAATATATAATCAAAATGATAACAGCTCCATGCCCCTCTATATGGAAGTTAACGAACCAAACACTGACCAGACCATATGTGTATGTGTTTGCGCTGTTTGAAGCATTCTTTTTTTTTACTACTATGTACACACTGTGGCGGTATCCCAACATAGCCTTAAATTTCCTGGTTTTCACAAAGTGTTAGAAATAAGATCGGTACTCCGTGAGTCATGCATCACTAATGAAAAATTGAAGAAACTTGATTTCTTACGTATAGAAAACCGAGAACAATATTTGTAAAGTTACTATAGCAAAGACGAAATTATTTCTATTCTATAAAAGCATCTTATTTCCACAGCATTTGCATGTGCAACGATGTGGATTCTTATCCTTTATGGTCGCAGGTGGTTGATAGTACTGGAATGTGGTTGTCACTTGTACACATTAAGAGCATTTTTTCTTTACCCACTTTACGAAAAGTTTCCATACGGATGAAGCGTGTGAAACACTTCACTCTGAGTCTATGGTCATTTCGTTTACAATAGGTAGAACTTAAAAAAAAAATTTGAAAGTATTTCTTTTGGTTCAAAAGCTAAAACAAATATCTTGCCGCAATTTAAATTGTCTTGCTATACAGCACCTGAAAAATACAACGGTTCTGCAGCCTAGTGTTGGAAACCCTTGTCCGTCTCACACACTCACACACAGGCACACGCACGCACGCACACACACACGCATTCATACTCTCTCTCTCTCTCTCTCTCTCTCTCTCTCACGTGCACTCAATGCAGTCCAGCCTAATTTGGTTGGTCTTATGATGCAGTTCGAGTCAATGTCAAACCATGAAATTGCCCGAGTTGATTCAAATTTATTGAACTATAACAGCGATACCTTACAATTTTCCTGCATAAATCTCAAGTGTAGCCATTTTGGAAAAAAAAAAGAGCCAAACAGCATTGACAAGGGGTACGATACACATAAACTGCCAATAATGACAGCAGCTTTGTTGGTCGCGAGTGAATGAGATGTTTTAGAAGAGCAGATTTATGGTGCCAAGCAAAGCATCTGACGTAATGTAAGCCATATTACTCAAGTGTAGTAAACTTGTGTGGTTCATATTATGTACTGTTATCTAATAAACAAGTCGTTTCGTTGTCAACACACCAGTGCTTCCGTGGACTAATAAATTAAACCTCAGTTTGTTAAATTATAATTATCAAGTAATCTTGGCGTACACGGTTTAGAACTGGCCATTAGATACATTTAACAATTTTTACAGTCTAGATTATTTATTTGTCGTAGGCGTGCAGTTTATTACAAGAACCATAAAAGAAAATAAAAAAATTATGGCAAACATTTTCAGTCACAAACTCATTTTGTTTCATGGATGACAAGTTTCTATGACTTTCTGTGGCAAACAGTGTTACTAAGGAAGATAATTACCTTACGGTCTGTAGATTTCAGACGCCGGTCAAGACATCTCTAGAGCCAGAAGGTAAGAGAGGGAACATGGTGTTTAAGAAGAAGGGCGGGGAAAGAGAGGCGCGTTCGATGGCATAACATGTGCGAACGCTTACAGCAGAGCTGCATGCTGGACATGCATTCCTAAGTTCAAGGCACACTGCTCTCAGTAACATTACAGCTATAAAGGTACAACATGTCTAATTTCCACGACTTCCAAAGCTTGAAAACTTAAAATATTCCTCACAGTCCTCTTTGAACTTCTGGAATCATTCTTTTTGACGGATGGTTTCCGGATTTTCCATGAACTTTCCCGAAGTGATGGTGGAGCTCGGTCGCTCTTGTGCCCTACTGTTTAAACCTAGGATCTCGGGTCTGTTGGTTGGACTCCAGAGGTCCACATCAAGCCTCTCATTCATTGCAATACCTTACCATTATTTACGGGCTTCCAGTGTGCAAGGGTCCATACTGGCATGAGACTGCTTAATACCAGCCAATTTTTGAACGATAAAATTGACACAAAGGTCGCTAGCATACATATTTTCCTATACAGGTGTCCTGGAATTCAATTCAGGTTGTTGGGTTAGTTTAGATTAGACTGGTTTTATGCAAACACGTGGCCTGTAAGTATGATAATGAGGTATAAAAAGGAATGAGAGGCCTCGTGTGGACCCTTTGAGTCCCTCCTACCGGCCAAGACGTAATTAAGTTTAATCAAAACTTTCTCAGGCGATACGAAATCGAATTACGAATGAGAAACTACTGGGAACTAAACAAGAAGGCTAATAGCTACCGAAAACAATAAATAACAAAATAAATAACTGAATAGATAAGTCGCACTGTCTCTGAGTACACTAGAATACACAGGACATAAAACGGAGACGCGTCTCCCGAGGACCTTCTGGTCTTCCACGTGGTAACGGTATAGTAGTCTTCTCGATACCCTGACGAACCTACTCCACGCTCCTGATCGCATCCTTTCCCCAAGGCCCACCATATGTCGCTCCTGAAGACGACAGTGTTTGTCGCTGAAGCTGCTGGTGGCAGGGTTCCCTCTCGCTAAACGCCGTAACGGGTTTAATTTTTATTATGGCTGCGAGAGTTCTCGGTGATGTGACTGTGGAACTTGGGTGATGATGTAGTGTTGATGGTGAGAATATGGTAGAAGAGTGATACAGGTATGCAGTATATATATACATATACTGTATATACATACATACATATATATATATATATATATATATGTATGTATATATATGTATATACATATATATTGTATATACAGTATATATACTTACATACATAATGTATGTATGTATGTATGTATGTATGTATGTATGTATGTATGTATGTATGTATGTATGTATGTATATACATAATATATATATGTATAATTCATACATATGTATATTTATATATCTATATATCTATACATCTATATCTATATGTCTACATGTCTATCTATCTATCTATCTATATATATATATATATATATATATATATATATATATATATAGATATATATATATATATATATATATATATATATATATATATATATATATATATATATATATATAATACACACACACACACACATATATATATATATATATATATATATATATATATATATATATATATATATATATATATGTATATATATATATATATATATATATATATATATATATATATATATATATATATATATATATATATATATATACAGTATACATAAATGCTGAATTGCCAAATGGTACCACTTACGTGGAGATTTTCAGTAGTCGGGAGTTTAAATCTCCAAACACATATATATATATATATATATATATATATATATATATATACAATGGATAATTGAATAAACAGAATATGTTAATAAACGTACGAGGGCATATAGAAAATCAATGACAAAGACAGAGCAAAACAGAAAGGGGCGATAATGAAACTAAGTGATCCCAGATGCCGAGTTTGACCGTTCGTCGCCCATTCGAATCAAAGTGTTTGTCGCATACAGCACTGGGCAAAGAGAACTAATTGAGATCTTGACCTCGCCCGGTGAGCTCTTGCACACCATAATATTAACTCTATAACAACCGTTGAACGAAATGTACAGATAAGTAAACGTGAAACATTAATGGAAAAGGGAAGCCCATCTGAACGGAACTTGGGAAAATTATACCAGATTTTGGCATCGAGTAAATACCCATATATACAAAGACTCTGGAAGCAGTGTTAGTTAGAAAAAGGCATCAGGGCAGGGGGTGTGTGAGATGTGAGGAGAAGTGACAGTGAAAGCTCGAAGTGTCTTAAACTTATATAAAATTTCTGAATGCCCAAGACTATGTGAAATTCTAAGTCCAAGAATTTTACAATGTGTCTTTTCAGATAAAGACTCGGTCACTACTACCCATTGAAACGTGGAAAAGTTATACAGTCTAAAGGCTAAAATTAAAGTATTTATGGGGAAA
>NC_089757.1:9326269-9346269 GCF_040412425.1 Macrobrachium rosenbergii | reverse complement strand
GCAACGGGACCTGCGGCTTATTGTGGAATCCGAGCCACATTATGACGAGAAATGAATTTCTATCACCAGAAATAAATTCCTCTAAATATTCATTGGCCTGTCGGGGAATCTAACGCTGGGCCAGCAGCGAGCTAGCTGAGAACTATTCCCAACCCTCCAACGAGGAACTTGAGAGAGAGAGAGAGAGAGAGAGAGAGAGAGAGAGAGAGAGAGAAGAGAGAGAGAGAGAGAGAGAATGTCTCTGACAATACTTCCTAATATACCTCTTTTTATTATTTGTAATCTCTAGAAAACTTCCGTATTCATCCGTTTCATTAACTTCCTTGTTGCGAGACGCATTCATTCCCTCTATTAGTTTTTTCGGGTCTCATTGCGATCCATTTCTCTCCAACAGAACTCACGTTGCCTTTCAGAAGTTACAGGGACTTGCGAGTCAACGAAGACTGACATTTCATTAATGGACACCCGGCCAAATGATGGGAAACAACAAATTCCAATCATTTTCAGTTTTTCTAAACTTACCGATGCAAATGGATTTTTGGTTTGCTTTTATATTTCTGCCAAATTTCTACTCCGATTGGGAGATCTAGTCTCTCTATCTCTCTCTCTCTCTCTCTCTCTCTCTCTCTCTCTCTCTCTCTCTCTCTCTCTCTCTCTCTCTCTCTCTAGTGGTTACAATAGCGTATTTTAGAGCATGCAATCTAAGGATATTCAATTATATTAAATGAACTGCAAAATCTAAGTGCATATACACCAAGACCTTACAAAAACAAATCTACGTGATTTGCAGCGAGATGAAACTTTTTTCTGAATTCTACTATCCTGTCTCACCTCAGATGAAAAAAAATGAGTATTCTGAAATAAATAAATTAAAAAAAAAATTAAGGAAACTTCCCACAGATCCTAACCACCAAGTATGAACGAGAATCGGTCATAAGCACAAAAGTCGATTGTAGCGAAGCGTTTCCTACAATGGTGGTTTTAAGATCAATGTCGTTTAAATAACTTCACGTTTGACACTCACTGCTGGGATGGTTGACGACACTGGCACATAAATTCCAGCTATTTTTACTCAAAATTACAAAAACCCGTGAAGTCCGATGGGAGGGGAAACTGGTCACAATGAAGCCTAGTTTTCCTTATATACAAAAGAGAAAACGTATACATGAAGACCTACGCATTCTTCAGTGACTCTGATTTGTATGAAATATTGATACTTACTGTACTTCAAGTGGACCGTTGGAAGTATATAGTGCTATGACTCCACCCCCACTCTCTCTCTCTCTCTCTCTCTCTCTCTCTCTCTCTCTCTCTCTCTCTCTCTCTCTCTCTCTTTTCCCCATGAGGGTTTAACCAGCCTCTTGATATAGGCAATCTAGCACTCAATGTAGCACTTCCTGAATGGCAAAATATCCAAGTGAAGGTGATACACGGGCTAACAAACTAATCATTAAAGGGGATTATTATTATTATTATTATTATTATTATTATTATTATTATTATTATTATTTCAAAATGAGGAAATGGGAAAAAATGAACCATGCGAAGAGGTGAAAGAAGAAAAGTAAGGAAAATGACGGAAATATAATAAAAACATGATTGATTTTCCTAATGAGAAATACAGTATACGAAGAAGTAAATGAATGAATGAATGATGGGGTCTATGAATAAACAAGTTCTAACTATTGCGCACACAAAATATTTGATAAGGGATAAATAAAAAATATTTTATATACGATAAAGGAAACTATAAAATAGGTATTCGGATAAATATACATATACGCAGATACTGTATATATAGGTATATATATAATTATTTATATAGATATAGATATATATATATATATATATATATATATATATATATATATATATATATATATATATATATATATATATATATATATATATATATATATATATATATATATATATATATATATATATATATATATATATATATATATATATATATATATATAGGGTCTGTGTACGTGTACAGAAGCATATTCTTAATAAATCTAATCTAATATTAACAAGATAATAAGAAGCACCAATAATAAATTGTTTAGCTCAAAATTATGAATATTTACCAGGAAAGTAAAAATTAAACTATAGGGGGAATATGACAATTTCTCCAGACATTTGAGGAAAAGCCGAAAATATAAAAGTGAAAACAGTTCATACAATAATGAAAAAAAAAGATACCAGATGTTCCATGAGAGAGAGAGAGAGAGAGAGAGAGAGAGAGAGAGAGAGAGAGAGAGAGAGATAAAAAAAAAAAGCTGTCATCGACCATTTTCCCCCGCGGCAGCATCTCTTCCTAGACGGTGTACCCCGGAGCGTAAGACTCGCTGTTTCATTGGTGCCTTTGGCATGCAATTGCTCAGAGGGTCGCATTCCTGACTCGGCATGACACGGGTCGCGAGAGGTCGAGATCCTGTGTGATTGCGATTGCATGCATGCACTGACGAGTCCCTATCGCGAGTCCCTTTTTTTTCCTCTTCTTCTTTTTCCTTAAATAGTGGAAAAACAACGACGGCTTTCTGTCGCTAAGATAAGCATGTGACGCCCTGTTCAATTCGTCGTTTGGTCGCCTATGCGTCACGCACTCCCCGTAATCTGACCTGCTTGGTAGATTACGGAGAGGAAACTGCAAATGGAATTGGCAAAGCCCAAGAAGTGATTGTTACCGAGAGACAATGCGCTTCCTTGTGGGAGGAAATAAAGATGGCGGTTTATGGGTAATAATAGAGTTGTCATTCTTGGAATCCAAAGGAAATTACATATTTACTGTCTGCTTATTCCAGTCTTATTTACGTTCAGCGAAAATGTGAAATCCTGAGGAGGTATTCCCTAGTAAGGACAAGTGTACAGTTATCTCCGAAGGTACGGACAAGTCTGTACCTTTTCACTGTTGCATGCAAGCATAATGGTCTGCTTGAGAATAAAACCGATATTTAACCTCAAGTAGGGTCAAAGGACATATTTCCATATGACGAAAGTAAAGACAAAGATATACTATTTTATTTTGTCTTAAGTTAGCTGCCAACATGCACATTTTTTCATGTATAAGTAAGGATAAAGGTACACATTAAGTAGCCCGTAAGAAAGGACAAAAGTGCATATACTCAAGGCTCAGGTGACAAGAAAGGAATATGGTTCTACGTGCCTTTGGAGAGAATTTAAGCATTTCAAAGTAACCAAAGGCGAGAGCCATAGACTTCTACCTACCGTAGGTAAGGACAAAAATACATGTATCTGCATGCCTTGGTGTAATTAAAAATAAACATTCCTATATGGAAAAAAAGGTAAACAAAAAACAATTTTCTGTATTTCATAATTAAGGAATGAAGTACACATCCCCGAACGAATGTAATGCAAATAGTGTACACTCTGATTTACCTCAGACACAGGCAAAGCATTTTTCTACAGTTGGCTTTATACTGAAACAAACTTATGTCATATGTGTGTGTGTATGTGTGTGTATTCTACAGTATACACGCACATGTATGTATGTATGTACGTATATTAAACCCCAAATGATGCCATTTAATTCACTATACCTTGCACCCAAGGGGAATTATAACTGATAAATGCAGATGCCCCTTGACTGTAAATCATTCCCAAGGTATAGTGAATTCAACGTCAAATATTAATGAATAAATATTTGTGAATATAAAAGCCATCCTTGTATAAGTGATATATATATATATATATATATATATATATATATATATATATATATATATATATATATATATATATATATATATATATATATATATAATATTATAATTATAATATATATATATATATATATATATATATATATATATATATATATATATATATATATATGAAAATAATTCACCATTCTCTCTCTCTCTCTCTCTCTCTCTCTCTCTCTCTCTCTCTCTCTCTCTCTCTCTCTCTCTCTCTCTCTCTCTCTCTCTTTTCCAAGTTCGTGCTTTACTGAAATAACGTAATCCATGACGAATTGTTACAGCAGATGTCTGTTAACAGACTTAACAAATTGAATGTAAGTTCCGGTGAACGAGCTCAGGAGTATCTTTCATATTTGCGTTCTTTAAGGAAGACTCAAATCGGGGGAATGCTTTATTGGCTAACATATGTCGAGATATTAACCGTGACTCTTAAGAATAATAAGTAGGCAAACGCGTTCTTCATAACGGTTCCTTGAATTTTCCGAAGACGCACAGTGCTCTATGAAATGATTATCATCGGACTTCTAATATTTCTTTCAGCAGGTGTTAGCCTACTGCTAATCTGATATTAATTATGATACTGAAGATGATGAAAAATATAAGTATTATTACTGTTATTATTATTCTTATCGCTCGTGCAAGTGTTGTTGATTAGGATAATGATACCCATAGGTAAAATAATCCTGGCTTGCAATGCTATTTTTTTGGGGGGGGGGTGATGTTCTGACGTTGCGCCAGAATGAAATAAAAAGCAAATATTTGGGTTAGCACTCACTGTCTCATCACAGGCTCAAAGAAAATTCATATGAAAATATTTCCATGAATACCAACAAAGTTATCTCATAAATATCTGTCACCTGAAACCTCCCCCTATATACAAGAATCTGATTTCAGTGGGTCCATAACCTCACCAAGTTAGTTTCCAAGTTGTACTCAGGTCAGTCTCCCAGCAGTACTGCACTGAAGCCAGTCCTCGCAGCTGTTCAGCACTAAGGCCAGTCTTCGTAGGTTATCCTGCTCTCAGGTCAGTCCTCAAAACTTTGCTGCAGTCAGGTCAATCCTCATAGCTGTTTAACAGGGTCAGTCCTCATACCTGTGATGTACTCCGGTCAGTCCTAGTGGCTGTGTGTACTATGGTCACCACTTGAAGCTGTACTGCAGCTAGGTCAGTCCTCATAGCTGTGTTTTACTTAGGCCAGGCCTTGTAGCTGTGCCACAGTCAGGTCAGTCCACATACCTGTGATGTGCTCAGTTAGTTCTCGCAGCTATATGTACTAGGGTCAGCCTCGAAGTTGTGCTGCAGCCAAGTCAGTCCTTGTAGCCGTGTTGTTCTCAGGTCACTTCTCGTAGCTGTGTTGTACTCAGGCCAATTCACTTGCAGTTGCACTCAAGACACCCCCTAGCTATGCTGTACTTGGTTAATTCCTCCAGGCTATGCTACATTTAAGTCTCTCTATCCGTACTGCATATATGGCCCTCTATCTGAGCTGCACATACGTTCTTCTCTACCGAAGTTGCACAGAAGTCCCCCCTACCTGTATACCATTCTGGCAAGTACTGCCTGAACTGCCTTCAGGTTATTCTATCTACATCCCTGCACTTACGTCAGTTCTCCTGGCTGTGCTGCATTCAGGCCCATTCAACTGGCTGCAATGTAATACCGTCAGTCCAAGTACCTGAACTGCTCATGCATTAGGTTCTCAAGATGTAGTGCACTCTGGTCAGTCTGCGTAACAGTGCTCTGTACCTACGTCAGTTTCCTTAGTTGTGCTTTATAAAGGTCAATCCCTTCCCCTGCACTGCGCTCAGGTTATTTTTGCAATGTTCAGGCCAGGCACTCTACTTAGTTGAACTCAAGCCAGAACCTCTGACTATTTGGAAACTATTTAAGCCCATGTAGGTGTGGTGTACTCATGCCTGACCGTTTTGCTACACTTAAAAACGGTATCTGAATTCATTTCCACTCTCAAACTTTTCTCAAGTAGGTTTTCATTCTAAAAGATTTCAATGCTGCAATAGGATAATTTTTATATCTACGGGCAGATTAACCTCTACAGTAATCATACTAAAAGCATTAAAAAATAGAGTCAGATCAGTCCTTTTGGGTTCTACACAGGGCTACTCTGAAACAAATTCCCATAAAACACACAGGTCGGTACTTTTAGCTGCATTATGGTCATTTTATGTAACAGCTATATTTCTCTGTAAGTCCATAAGAAGCCGTCTCCTCATGTGAGCTACAATTAGCATTCTGAGAAGTCTATAACGAACTCCTCAGATCATTTCAGGGGTGCAAATAGTCAATCCCGGTACCTGCATTAAAGTCAGTTCCAGCCTCTGGCTCTGGGTCCGTACCTTCATGCTCGTTAACCAAAGCTGGAGGCATAGATTTTACAATTTTTCACCATGGAAAAAGAAACATCCATGTCACCCTACTTGATTCAGTGTAATAACAACTAATTTTGTTTGCAAAGAATGAGAATAGCAACCACACAAAATTTAAGGCTGAACTTTTGTTGGGCTTCGTAAAATATAGATAACTGTCCTCTTGCAACGTCATGGATGTTACAACGTTTTATCTATCAAAAAGTGTAAGAGAAAAAAAGAACATGTTTTCTACGTCAAAGAATAAAATTCAAGCTATCTGATGGAATGATCAGAAAATGTCTAATTGTGGAATTTTATAAACTGTACGTTTGATTGGCTATAAATATAAATGTACACTGTGTGATCATCTGTGGCTACAGAATTCCAGAAATCTGAAGAGGTGCGGGTCTGAGGTAAATCATTTTAAAGAGAGAGTCAGATGGCTTTGCAAGAGGACAATTATCTATATTTTACGAAGTCCAGCAAAAGCTCAGCCTTCAATTTCGTCCGGCCGTTATTCTCATTCTTTACAAACAAAATTAGTGGTTATTACACTGAATCCAGTAAGGTGACATGGATGCTTCTCTTTCCATGATTAAAACTTAAAATCATATAACAAAACTGATGAATTTAGGGCATAAGGCTGGTCTAAACGACCCACTCCCCTGCATCCCCCAGGCCCCTCCCAAAAAAAAAAAAAAACCACAGCCGGGCTCCAGTATAATCCATGTGACAAATTGCAATCACATTGCATAATTTATAAAATACTGATGTTTCTCTCCTCGTCATGACTAGAATTTTTGAACGCAATCACGAGATGTATGAATTCAGAACACAAGGCTGACCTAGAAAGATGAGTATAAACAAGCAAACAAAAATCAGCATAACAGTTATCACAGTACATAAGACAACAGTTTCTTGCCTTCTTTGTAAACATAAGTCACTCACAAAAACACAACACAAATAATTGAATATTGACCTACTGTACTTCATGGCAATAATTTCGAGAATAAATTTAGGAAAATAGGCTGAACCCCCATACGCATCTCCCAAATCGGAAAACAGACTATAGCAGGTATCCATTATGCACAGGGCAACAGCTTGTTGTTTGTTAAGAACATTCAGGTGTATTGGGATTTTTTTTTTTTTTTTTTACTTTCGAAATGAAGCTCATTCGACTAATATATTATATTCAACTAAGTCTGAAAATTGTTCCTGTAGATTCTGTTAACGCGTATCATTCATCTTCAATGTACAGACGATTTTAATTAGAGATGAACACTAAGGCGGCTATGGAAGTTAGCACCATGAATGATGTGGTCAAGACCAAAAGGAATAATTAGAATATAGATATCGAAGGGTTATTAAGGACTTAGGCAATAAAACCGAAGTAGTATATAATGATAAATAAACCGAATAAATTTATCAATTTGATGAATAAGAAATACTCATATAATTTAAGTATTTTGGGGGCTTTGGTTTTAAAGAATTTAAGACGCTAAATTTTAGGGTTGAATATCCCGTCAAAAGGAACAGATGCAAAACAGGAGCTTCATAAAACGATTTTTCGTATACAGATTGTTTTTTAGTTAGGTGCTTTTGATATTAAAATTAAAATAAGTAACAGAAAGTAACTTTGTATACAAGCACATGTTTATGAATGTTGTGACTGATCTTTATTCCCAGAATTTTACCCAAATACCAGTTTTGAAAATAAAGGAATATGGAAGAAAAGAAAAATCGTGCGAAAAAAAACTCGCAAAATCCACACTAAATGAAAGAGAGTTCATCTCCATTTTGTCTGGAAAATATTTAAGAATTTTTCAAGCATGATAATACGGTACTTTCGAAGCCAACAGCCTTTAAGAACATGCAGATAACTTGGTACAGTGGAAGCCTTTGACTAAAACTCCTTATTAAAACAGCAACGCATAACAATATTTTTTCGGTGTAACGACGATCATCTACTTCTAAGGAACTCCACGATTACACTTGCAGTCGGTTAGCCCGGGGAGAGCCATTCTCACCTCTGGCGCCCCTTTAAGTATGCAAAAAGCATACATTGGTCTCAGCCTCGGGACGGTACGAAACTCTACTAGGGTTAGAAACCTCAAGGTTTGTTGCCAGAGATTTCAAAATGATGGGACGTTATGCTTACGTTCAAACCTTCTTTTCACCAAGCTTTCAGACCTGCATGTAAAAAAAAAAAAATATTCGTAGGTCGTTACCTGCATGCCATCTCATACCACAAGGACAATTAGGATGGACAAACACAAAACGTGCCTAAGGAAAGCAGGAGCAGAATGACTGAGGGATGATAATATGAGATAATTATACTTCCTGCCGGCGCTTTCCTTTGAATAAGACCTCAACGGCTTGCATTCGGTCCTCGTTATGTTTAGCCCTCGGACTCGTGAAAATAAGATAGGTCACTTGAGCGAAGAAATACAAGTCGTATTGTTTACTTCAGCCTGTCTAAGTGGGCGCTGAAGGTCAGCAGTGCGAGCCAAGTTAGCAGGATAATCACTTAATTGTTTGTTTAACTAAAACATTACCCCGGGGATATGTTTACGTAAGGCTCAGTGCTGAAAAACGTTGTTCCACAGGTGCGAGATATGTTGCTTAATTGTTTTCATTATGTTTTGTCTTTATATATATATATATATATATATATATATATATATATATATATATATATATATATATATATATATATATATATATATATATATATATATATATATATATATATAAAGCATTAAGCTTACAAACGTCCTTTAATATCAATTCGCTCTACCTCGGAAATAATATATTTTCACATAGTTACCGAAGGGTAATTTTTTAGTTGATAATAAGTTCGTCGTCCCGTGGGCGCGTCACTGTAGTCCTGAGTTCTTGTCTTTCGTTGGTTCGAGCCCACGGGACAACGAACTTATTATCAACCAAAGAATTCCCCTTCGGTAACATATATGAAAATATATTATTTCGAGATAGAGCGAATTGATATTAAAGGACGTTTGTAGCTTAATGCTTATATATATATATATATATATATATATATATATATATATATATATATATATATATATATATATATATATATATATATATACCGTATATATATATATACATACAGTGTATACATACATACATACATACATACATATATATATATACATACTGTATATATACAATATAAATTAAGTCTGCAAAATACACCAACCTCCAGAGAGAGAGAGAGAGAGAGAGAGAGAGAGAGAGAGAGAGAGAGAGAGAGAGAGAGAGAGAGAGAGAGAGAGAGCATCTTATAAATGGCTTTAAATCGGTTAGATGACTATTACCTAGTTGAGGTCCAATCAGGGATACAGTCAGACAATGTAAATATCAATATATACAGATGTATATATCTATATATATGTGTGTATGTATGTATATATGTATATATAAATATATATATATATATATATATATATATATATATATATATATATATATATATATATATATATATATATATAATATAAGGCCTACTCATGTTACAACTATAGAATCCTGAATCCAATCGGGAATCAGGCTATGTATTGCATACCTAAACCCCCGTAGGAAATGTTTACCGGAAACGGACTAGACGGCGCATGCGCCAATTTAAGTAACAGTACCTAGTCACTTCCTGCAGGTTGACGCGAAATTAAGAACGGAGGAGACGCGAAATTAAGAGGACGAAATTGCGGAACACGTGAAATTTCACTGAATTAGATTCGGATTTATAAAAAAAAGATAAAAAAAAAATGCCGGCAAGGGGAATGGTGGCTGGATGGCAGAGCGAAAAATAGAAAACTTCTTAAAAATGATGTAGAAAGAAGTCGTACTGAGGGATGACGTCAAGAGGTAAAAAAATAAAAATATAAAATGAAAAATATCCTTAAAGAGACATGTAGAGAAATACAGAGAAAAACATAGAGCCAAAGAATAAAGGGTAATGGGAAGGAAAATCGATAAAAAAAGCATGAAGACAGAAAGAATTCAATGAGAAAGAAATGAAAAAAAGAAATGACAAGATGTATTTGGAAAGAGGGAGAGGCGAATCAAGCATGAATGTTAAAACAAATATTGGGAAAGGAGAGTTGCCAAGGTGTAGAAGGGAAAGCAAAAGACAGAAAAATATAAGCATTAGAAGAGAGAGATCTCGAGAGGCAAAACTAGTTTTTAATTGGGTTCAGTCAGATAACTGTTATACTTCCTCACCGCCGTCACTTTCTATTGAGGTTAAACATTTTCATACTTTCTTTGCAGTTTAACAACTTTATACGTTTCCTCTAATATCTTTCCTACTTTACCTATATATACAAATTTACAAAGAACATGTCATAGCATATCTACATATTTCGTTGAGGCATTTGACAGGGTATCATTAAAATGTATTAAATGGGGAATCTATTCTCAGAAAAAACTGAGAACTCTGAGACAAAAGTGACCTTGATTGAGTGAGCAATTTAGGGAGCTTCGTGAGCTTTTGACGAAAGAAAGGCAGAGTTTGCCAATCTGAGATTAAATGAAATAGATGTTGATCGAAGAATGGTGGTGGACGTGACCACAGGGAATTAAAATCATGAAGAGCTTAAAGAATAAAGGTCAAGTAAAAAATGCGTCGAAGTTTCTTCGGCGCAATCGAGTTTTCTGTACATCGTATAATCAAAGCCACAGAAAATAGATCTATCTTTCTGTGGTCTCGGTATAAGCTGCATGAGACGCGGCCCATGAAACTATAACCACGGCCCGGTGGTGACCTGTCCTATATTGTTACCAGACGCACGATCAAGGCTTACTTTAACCTTAAATAAAATAAAAACCACTGAGGCTAGAGGGCTGCAATTTGGTATGTTTGAGGAGTGGAGGGTGAATGATCATATACCAATTTCCAGCCCTCTAGCCTCAGTAGTTTTTAAGATCTGAGGGTGGACAGAAAAAGTGCGGACGGACAGACAAAGCCGGTGCAATAGTTTTCTTTTACAGAAAACTAAAATAAACTTAGGTTAAGAAAAAGTGGTGTTCTATGTTTAGGTCGTGATAATATGCGTTAGATAATTGTGTGGCGTTTGTGACAGATGGAAATGTTCTTTAAAGGCGCATGAAGATGAATTTAGATGTGAACCTATGGGGTACGAAAAAACCCTTGTTTTCTGCAGGTGGATTAAATGGACTAGAGAATTTGTTTACAAATGGCAATATTTGTCAAAAGTAGCCCATTATAGGAACAAAAACATTGGTAATACTGCAATTATTATTATTATTATTATTATTATTATTATTATTATTATTATTATTATTATTATTATTATTATTATTAAACTAAGAACAAGAATGTTATGCATAGACGTATATATTATGCTGGACTAAAAAACCTTCCGGACTCATTACGAAATGCATCTTCAGATTACAGATCAAGAATCTTAGAATGAATAAGCACTTTAAAATTACGAAAGCTCGTGAATGCTAGCATAATATTCTTACAAATAAAAGAGAATTTCTGGCTCAAACTTCGAGGGGCTTCAGGGAGTGTTTTCTTGCAACAAATACATGAACAACAACACGTCCCTTTCTATAATAATAATAATAATAATAATAATAATAATAATAATAATAATAATAATAATTACAAGAACAACAACAACACCATCAGCTACAAAGTTTTACCTCACGTCCCTTTCTACAATATAATAATAATAATAATAATAATAATAATAATAATAATAATAATAATAATAATAATAATAATAATAACACAAGAACAACGCCATCAGCTACAAAAGCAACAGCATCATTAATAACTACAACTCGAACAATAACACCATCAACAATGCAATAATAATAATAATAATAATAATAAGACATCGAAATGGTCACTGTTCAAACAACGTTCCCAGCCCAGCGAGGACGGATCCGTGGAAATCACACTAACTTGTCGCCGTGTTTACGAGCAAGTGAACCTAACGGGCAGCCGAGTCATCAAGAGTGTAACTAGACCGTATTAAAAGCATATCTCTGCAAGACGAACGGACTCCTTTCTCGAGTCTCCACACAGCCTCGACGTACCTGTCATTTTAAGAGGACGGCGCGGGTGCCTCTGGAATGGCAAATTTTATGGGAAGAGAAAAAAACAATGATCGCGTTTTTGTCACATTCAGTGATCTGAGAAAAAAAAAAATTTATGTCCATACTCGGGAAGAATGTACGACAGATGTTTTGCTTTCAGGGAAGTTAAGTATACCTTAGTTTTACCAGACCACTGAGCTGATTAACAGCTCTCCTAGGGCTGGCCCGAAGGATTGGACTTATTTAACGTGGCTAAGAACCAACTGGTTACTTAGCAACGGGACCTACAGCTTATTGTGGAATCCGAACCACATTATAGCGAGAAATGAATTTCTATCACCAGAAATAAATTCCTCTAATTCTTCATTAGCCGGTCGAAGAGTCGAACTCGGGCCTTAGCGAATGCAAGGCCACAACTCTACCGACTCTCCCAAGGAAGAGCTTTGCTTTGAGAGAGAGAGAGAGAGAGAGAGAGAGAGAGAGAGAGAGAGAGAGAGAGAGAGAGAGAGAGAGGAGGGTTATTCATTTTTCAATAAATAACAGTAAGGTCAGAGAGAGAGAGAGAGAGAGAGAGAGAGAGAGAGAGAGAGAGAGAGAGAGAGAGAGAGAGAGAGAGGTTATTTACTTTTCAATAAATAACAGTAAGGTCAGAGAGAGAGAGAGAGAGAGAGAGAGAGAGAGAGAGAGAGAGAGAGAGAGAGAGAGAGAGAGAAGTTATTTACTTTTCAATAAATAACAGTAAGGTCAGAGAGAGAGAGAGAGAGAGAGAGAGAGAGAGAGAGAGAGAGAGAGAGAGAGAGAGAGAGAGAGAGAGAGAGGTATTTACTTTGGAATAAATAACAATAACAGAGAGAGAGAGAGAGAGAGAGAGAGAGAGAGAGAGAGAGAGAGAGAGAAAAGTTATTTACTTTGGAATAAATAACAGTAAGGTCAGACAGAGAAAAGTTCATCATTTAAAAGTTATTAATTTTTTCGAGAGGGAGCAATCACCGTCAACTTAAATGGATTTTTTAAACGTTCCCAAAACTAATTGAATGTATTGTATTTTTTCTGGTAATAAATATTTTAGTGTTAATCAATTGTTTTGTCTCCAACTCCAAAATGAGATTTTAATTCGTGAGCTAGACGAGTGGGTAACTATGATCAAATAAATTTTTAATTATCACAGGCAATATAATTCTTTTTTGTGCTAAAGTTTCGCAATGGAGATGAAGTAGGAACAAGCTTGTTTACTTCATTTGTAAGCTTGCATTCAAACAAGTTATGTAATAACAACAGCTTTACACGCTGAGCAGCATTTATGAACGTTCGTACGTGTGTATGTACTGTATGTACACACATTTTCTTTCAATCTTCATACATCTGAACGACAAAATGTCTGGAAGTTGAAAGAATGCATAAAAATATCTGAACTAGAAAAACAACATTTCATGCTCCGTTTACCAGTGCTCAATAATGCTGCACTGATTTTCAAAGTGATGATATACACATCAATTTAAGTTGTCTATCATTATCTCTAGAAGCCATAACTCGTAAGTTATCCAAATACTTGGCGATGTGACATATCGTAAAATCATTGCGCATGGATGGCAGATGTCGGGGCTTTGGTCTGAATACTCTGAGGGACTGGCTATTATTTCTCAGTTGAGTCACACTGGGGCCCGAGATCCAGTGAAAAAGTTAAGCACTGGTTATCAGTTTTAAGCACTGGCTCAAAATGAGCTCCGATTGCCAGTGGGAAAAGGAAAGGGTAAATAACGGTCGTTTTACTGTACTTAATTTTTTGCTGAATCGTGTAACCAGAAGACCTGCTTTAATGCCTAGATTCGTGTTTTCGACTTCACATGACAAAAATTGGAATTTTTTAAAACTTTCGTTTATAGACTTCGTTATCGAGTAATAACTGGCTCGGGTCAGTCTTTTAAAATTCCGTTCCTCATTACAACCGAAAAAAATTGAAGGAAAAATGGTAAAAACAGCATAAGAACTTTAAAGATAATAAGGCAACCTTTGAATAAGTTCAATGGAGTTCATGTGAATTTCGAAGGAGTTTCAAAGTTGTGATACACCACTCACCCATAAAGATTTTATTAAATTCATGTACATTTGCAGTTTTTCGTAAAAGAAAAGAAAAAAAAAAATAATAATAATAGATTTATATACTGTCCTAAACTTGCCAGTTGGGAATAATGAATATTAAAAGGTAATAAATCGACACAGAGACAGATGCACGTGAAACCACGAAAACAAAAAAAAATTAAAATCATTTACTTTCCATGAGGTAATAATGAATAACAGATGACCAAAATTGAAGCTGCCTGCTGTTTAGTCTCGTTTTCAAACAAATACAGATGATGCAAATAAATAAATGCAGAATGAATTCCGCAAAAGGAAAATGAAACTGTAAAACACCTAAAACTTTTCGAGGGATTATCTTATAATATTATCACGAGTTACAGAATATTCCACAGAGTTTATTAAACAGGGAGAAAATTATTGGTTTGTGCCACGAATGAAAAAAAACTGCGATGTTTTTGGAAAAAGTAAAGTGATGATGATGATATCATTTTCCAGAAACAAGAGAAAGAGAGAGAGAGAGAGAGAGAGAGAGAGAGAGAGAGAGAGAGAGAGAGAGAGAGAGAGAGAGAATGTATGAGTAACCGTTCACAAAAAATTTTGCATTCATTAATCACTAGATGTGCAACGCATAGGTTAGCATACATAACGTTCTTTTATAGCGACAAAGATAGACCTGGCGACGAAAGAACTTTTTAAATGAGAGAGAGAGAGAGAGAGAGCATTATAATGTTCTAGCTGTGAGAAAGGCAATGGCATAACGGTGACAGGGAAGGCAGGAGGAGCTTGTCCGTTCAGTCTGGCATTATTAGCGGTTTGAGTCCTCGGCCATGCAAACGGTCAGGGAGTTTTTCCCTTTGACCCTCTCTCTCTCTCTCTCTCTCTCTCTCTCTCTCTCTCTCTCTCTCCCCCCTTCTTTATCTGAAAAATACATTTATGCTTCTATCTATAATTACATTTATCAATATGAACATGTTGCTACAAAAAGGTACTCTCTCTCTCTCTCTCTCTCTCTCTCTCTCTCTCTCTCTCTCTCTCTCTCTCTCTCTCATTTGCCTGCAAAATACGTTTATGTTTCTATCTATAATTACATTTATCAATATGAACATGTTTCTACAAAAAAGGGCTACCTTCCATTCTCTCTCTCTCTCTCTCTCTCTCTCTCTCTCTCTCTCTCTCTCTCTCTCTCTCTCTTTTACCTGCAAAATACGTCTATGTTTCCATCTATAATTACATTTATCTCCTACAAAAAAGTGCTATCTTCCACACACGCTCTCTCTCTCTCTCTCTCTCTCTCTCTCTCTCTCTCTCTCTCTCTCTCTCTCTCTCTCCTTTATCTGAAAAATACATTTATACCTCTATCTATATTATACATTTATCAATATAAACATGCTCCTACAAAAAAGTGCTCTCTCTCTCTCTCTCTCTCTCTCTCTCTCTGTCTCTCTCTCTCTCTCCTTTATCTGAAAAATACATTTATACTTCTATCTATATTATACATTTATCAGTATAACCATGTTCCTATAAAAAAGTGCTATCTTCCACCCTCTCTCTCTCTCTCTCTCTCTCTCTCTCTCTCTCTCTCTCTCTCTCTCTCTCTCTCTCTCTCTCTCTCTCTCTCTCTCTCTCTCTTCCCAGAACACAGCCTTTGCATGATTAGCAGTCCATGGAAATCCAAGTGTGTTATTCCAAGGCATAAAAGCGAGGAAGAGTCATTACGGGAAAGATAGGTGAAGAGAATAAGTAGTAAAATTTATAGCAAAAGACATGAAGGAATGTGATATAGTATACAAATGAATATTCATATTAGTTAACAGATTGCATGGATAAACATAGTATTTTTAACAGTATTGTTATTATTTACAACGAAAATAAAAAGCATACTTCTAAAAATACTACTTTATTATTTTTATCATAAAGGAGTGAAAATTCCAAAAGAAGAAATGGAAGAGTATGAAGCATACTTTGCAATGCAACAATCAGATAGGTAAAGAGATAACAGATAGCTAGATCGATAGAGTGAGAGATCAATAACTTTTTGACACAGAAGGAGAGAGAGATAGAGAGAAAATTCAGTGTCGGTAAGAAATGCTAGCAAGACGTCTTCTTATCAATCAATTCCAGAACTATAACTTCCATTTGATTTATAGATTCGGTTTCCAAAGAGTAGTAGTAGTTTCTTACGGACTGTAGGGTCGCCGAGAATTATACTCAATAAACCGACTTTTTGTTATACTTCAGTCCACCATAAAAAAAAAAATTTATTGCTATTAACCATTTAGATGAATTAAAAGTAGGTAACAAGAACAATCCAATACACACACAAATATATATATATATATATATATATATATATATATATATATATATATATATATATATATATATATATATATATGCATAATATATATATATGCATATATTAAACCTTGATAAGTTTTCTTCACACTTAATCTTCAGCAATTTCTTTATTCTCGGAACAGTCGTGAGGTCGTGATTTTCTTCTGATAATTTATAAAGAGGACTTTTTTTCTCATAAAAGATCAAAATGAAAATCATTCTTATGGAAAATGGCTTACCGCTACCCACGGGTAATTTCTCAGGCGTGGAGTGGGTATACAGCACTGTTGGTGGGGAGGGATTGACCGCATTTCACTAAGAAAAGAACTGGGTATAGGGCACCTGGGGAACAGGTATTGGGTATAGGTCACATGGTAAAGAAATTTAAGGAAGGAGGATTAGGTATAAGGCTCAAGAAGGGGGACTGGGTATAGGTCACAATGTAAAGGAATTTGAGGAAGGGGGATTAGGTATAAGGCTCAGGAAGGGTATTGGGTATAGGTCACATGGTAAAGGAATTTTAGGAAGAGGGATTAGGTATAAGGCTTAAGAAGGGGGATTGGGTATAGGTCACATGGTAAAGGAATTTGTGGAAGAGGGATTAGGTATAAGGCTAAAGAAGAGGGACTGGGTATAAGTCACATGGTAAAGGGATTTGAGAAAGAGGGATTAGGTATAAGGCTCAAGAAGGGGGATTGGGTATAGGTCACTTGGTAAAGGGATTCGAGGAAGAGGGATTAGGTATAAGGCTCAAGAAGGGGGATTTGGTATAGGTCCATGGTGAAGGAATTTTAGGAAGGAGGATTAGGTATAAGGCTCAGGAAGAGGGATTGGGTATAGGTCACGTGGTAAAGGGATTCGAGAAAGAGGGATTAGGTATAAGGCTCAAGAAGGGGGATTGGGTATAGGTCACATGGTAAAGGAATTTGAGGATGGGGGATTAGGTATAAGGCTCAAGAAGAGGGATTGGGTATAGGTCACATGGTAAAAGGGTTTACTGCAGAGGGATTAGGTATAAGGCTCAAGAAGAAGGATTGGGTATAGGTCACATGGTAAAAGGGTTTACTGCAGAGGGATTAGGTATAAGGCTCAAGAAAATGGATTTGTTATAGTCACATGGTAAAGGTTGTCTGGCGATGAGGGACTGGGTATAAGGCTTGAGGGGGGAAAGGGATTAAGTATAGGTCACAGCAGGAAAGCGATAAGGTATAAGGGCCCAATGAAATATGTTTATAAACATGACCACTGAAACTTTCAGGAGTACCTTAAGATTGGAGTATTAAATACCTGCTAAAAAGCTCACTAAGGAAAACTCAAGTAGCAGATTAAAAAAAAAAAAAAGATAACAATTAAAAAACAAAGAAAACACATCAAGAAATAAAGTAAAGAGGATTAGCGGAGAAGACTACGCAGAGATAGTACATGTCACTGGAAAGAAATATTAAGACAAGTTTAAGAGAAGAAGAAGGACAAATTTAAAGATAAGATCAAGTAGTAGTAGCAGTAGATGACACGTATAAAACACAAGAATAACCGGAAAAGGCCTTGGGAAGGAACGAAAAGCCAACAATAACAGAAGAAAGAGAAAAAGAGGGAGCCCAGTGAATGAAGCACATCGAATGAATCTCAACAGCAACGCTTGAACGCTTCTCTCCCTAACAAAACATTCCAAAGACCCTCATTTTTTCCTTTTTTTTTTTTTGACACCTCGAAGAAAGGCTAAACATTGCTCAAATGTTCATTTCCCAGGCGATGACAAATGATGATGATGATGGTAATGATAATAATGGAGTTTAAACCAGATACGTGCGATGACGCTGATAACGTGTTGTGTTTTATTCTTTCCAGGCGGATGGATTTGGGGTGGGGGGGAGGGGTAGGCGTTAGGGGTGGGGAAGGGGTGGAGGTATCGGAGCTTAGAAATGGTCTCTGGCCAAAGGAGTGCTTCCACTTCGCCATAATTTAACGGTGTTGGAACGTTCGATTCTCTCTCTCTCTCTCTCTCTCTCTCTCTCTCTCTCTCTCTCTCTCTCTCTCTCTCTCTCTCAACTTTTTACTCATGGGTGGTTTATTGGGTAAAGGCGGTTATGTTGGCCCTTTGAGAATTTAAAAAAAAAAAATGTTAATAGATTTTTCTCTTGCCGGTTCACTTATCAGTGGGAACTGTTCACAGCATTAATCAGCAATTATAAACCTGACACCTGAGGAAACCTGATTAAATTGTTTCCTCACATCGTCGCGTGATTTTCCAGCCTTCGTGTAAAGAAGCATAATGAGTAGAAGAAAATAAGTAGAGGAACCCTTTCAGATAATCTTAAAGCAATTCTCTTTTTAGATATTAATAAAAGTATGTAACTGATGCTCCAAAAAGTGTGTGCGTATATATATATATATATATATATATATATATATATATATATATATATATATATATATATATATATATATATATATATATATATATATATATATATTGTGTATATATATGTATACATATACATATATATATAACGGTGTTTCGAAATTAGAGCCCCCTCCACAGAACAAATGGAAAGTTATGAAGTTTTTTGCTTTAGCCTGGCTCCAAGTACATTATTTTAAGTTTCTATTAAGCTATTTTTCATTTTACATTTCTTGTATTTTCAGACTGAGTGATGGAGTTAGATACAGCCATGGCTAACGACTCGGAGGAAATCAGATGGATTGACCGAATTCGGGCTATAACCTTCAGAGAGGCCAGGGATGCTGGCGCATTCTTCATTTCACGTTCCTGGATAGCTAAATACATTAAAAGAGATGAATCCTTTGTTAAAAGAAACTGGAACAAAAATCGATATGACTGTCATCGCAAAAAGAGTGAGAATCTTGGAAGGCCTGAAGTCCTTTCTCAGGAGTCAAAAGACATCATAGCTGAGGCAGTGGATAGACCAAGAAAGTCTTTACGTAAACTGGTGCTTGAACTAGAAACAAAAAGGGGAAAGAAGAGAAGTTATAGTGCTGTATATCGTGAGTTGAAAAAATCTGGCATCAAGCGATTCCATGTTATCAGCAAGCCTAACATCACTCAGCAACAGAGAGAAGACCGTGCATGGTTTTGTGGTTCATTTCTTAAACATTGGGATGAAGCTGACTTTCTCCATGTTGCCGCATCAGATGAATTCTTCATTTACACAGTCAGGAAGCCAAATCATAAAAATTACATCATTTGGGCTGCAAAGTTATGATGTGCACTATCGCCAGTTGTGAAATTTCCTGAATGTTTGGAAATTTTTCTCTGTTTCACAGCCAAACGGATAATGTGGATCATCAAAGAAAAAGGACAGTCATAGAATGGCAAATACTTCAGAGAAACTGTGCTTACTGGTGGAGTATTTCCTTTCCTCAAAGATCCTGAAA
>NC_089757.1:9321269-9323769 GCF_040412425.1 Macrobrachium rosenbergii | reverse complement strand
TCTGGAGAGATAAGATGACCTTCCTTATCTTAGGGTTTTTTTTTTCAGCTGTATGTGTAATATTAATTCGAGGATTTTTCTCATTCAAAAAGGAATACGGAACTTTTGAACAATTTTGTCAACAATTCATTTCACTGTTTCAAAATGTTGGAGCTGTTTGATGTCACTAAATGACAAAATGCCCATCATATTTGATCTGACAAAATGAAAGAAAATATGTTCTCACAGAATTTTAAATCAAGAGACAATTAATAAAGACATGTAACCATAGAGATAACTAATAGAGACCTTACAGGGATCAGGGAGACACCTTATTATAAAGGTAATTGATGAATTTACCTTACTACAGACACAGTTGACAAAGGCACCTTGCTGTAAAGACATCTGGTAAAGACACCTTGCTATAAAGACAATTAATAGGCACCTTGCTATAAAGACAATTGATAGACACCTTGCTATAAAGACAATTGATAGGCACCTTGCTATAAAGACAATTGATAGGCACCTTGCTATAAAGACAATTGATAGGCACCTTGCTATAAAGACAATTGATAGGCACCTTTGCTATAAAGACAATTGATAGGCACCTTGCTATAAAGACAATTGATAGGCACCTTGCTATAAAGACAATTGATAGGCACCTTGCTATAAAGACAATTGATAGGCACCTTGCTATAAAGACAATTGATAGGCACCTTGCTATAAAGACAATTGATAGACACCTTGCTATAAAGACAACTGATAAAAACACCTTGCTAGAGAGGTAATTTATAAATTCACCTTGCTAAAGAGGTAACAGATAAAATGCCATCTTACTACAAAGCCAACTGATTGATAAACACACCTTACTTTAGGAACAAATTATAAAGTCACCTTACTAAAGAGCCATCTGATGAAGACACATAATTACAGAATTAGCTTATACATACACATTATTACTGAGGCAACTGATAACTTACTACAGAGGCAACTGATAAAGGCACCTTACTGCAGAGGAAATTGATAAAGGCCCCTTGCTACAGAGGCAATGATAAAGGCACCTTACTGCAGAGGAAATTGATTAAGATACCCTACTACGGGGACAATGATAAAGCCACCTTACCACAAGGAAGGTAAGTGATAAAGGTACTTTACTACAGACTATTTCTAAAGTGAATACACCATTGAATTTCTCTAAATATGGACCTGAATATCCTGGAACTGTTCGTTTTTCATGGAATTACATTTTCAGCCTTCCATCGGAAATACAATGAGCCTGTATGTTCGTTTTTCATGGAATTACATTTTCAGCCTTCCATCAGAAATACAATGAGCCTGTATGTAATAAGTACTAAATCTATAGTTATTTCCGAAAACAAGAGGATACTACATATGCGTAACATAGATTTTGTAAGACATACATCCTTTGATATATTACTTGTTACTACAATACACTGTATTATCATTTAATAACAACTAAAATATAAAATTATCTACTCACACCCTAGCCCAAGAAGATTTAGTTTGATAGATATTCACTTACATGAAAAAGAGCAATCTTATTTTTCATTAAAATTAGCCCCCAGGTTATTCTGGCAGCATGCCGTTTAATCTGGACCACAACTTTTATTCATATATTTCCTTCACAGACGTAAATTTCATTTTAAGTATCATATGTGAGATTCAACAAATGACGTACCGTCACGCCGTAAGGAATGTTGCGTTTCATACAATGAATATAGGAAATGTCTAATCAAAATTACATTGACTAAAAAAAAAATGTACAAGATAAGGGAAAAAATGTACAAGATAAGGGACAAAAACTAGAAAACTAAAAGCATTTTTGTTTTTCTGGAGTCCACCGCTCCTGCAACCCTTTTATTAAGGGCCATCGAGCTAAAGTTTCAAGATTACGCCTCTCCAAGTTAAGGAATTAAATACAAGAAAATGTAAGACTTAGAAGAGTCTACCGTTAAAAAAAATTAAGAAGAAATGTCAGTGGGTAAGGTTAGCTGAAACATGACTGGTTTGTGCACAGGATAGGATTCAGGTAGAGTTTCTTCACTCTACGAGATTCCCTGAGCTCATTTAAACGAAGCTGTACAAAATATTAAATAAAAAGCTGAGGGTACTCATTTTTGTATTACTGAAATGTTTCGTTAAGTATTAAGAAATTACGAAGAGAATATAGTAAAAAAAATCTTAATGAAAGGCTCTTCTTCATCATACAGGTTCCACGAAATCAAAGAAATGTGAGGAAAAAATAATTTTCATAATTCACCGTAGGATTAGGATTAAGACTCCACAAAATTAAAAAACTAAACTTTTTCTTCACTAAGCCTCTCATAACTCCATAATGCCTTCGTGCAGTAGAGGGAGCATTTAACAGGTAATATCGCGTATAGTCAGAAAAATAAAATCCTTGTAAATGTGCATTATTCGAATCTTGTACTCTCTGTAAAAGTTAGCGAGTTCAGGCCTCATACTAGGTCTGTGTCCTTTAAAAAACAAAAAGGCAATT
>NC_089757.1:9308769-9318769 GCF_040412425.1 Macrobrachium rosenbergii | reverse complement strand
ACTTAACGAGGCGGAAACTTAGCGTTGTTGAGGCCATTTTGTTAAGAAAAAAATAATATTCGTGGCTTTGTTGCCACTGAGGAGAATTTGAGGATAATTATTCAGATGACTTATAAGACCCATGCTGGAATTTCCCTTTTGGGGAACAGTTGGAGACAAAGGGCTTCGGATCTTTCTTAATTACAAGTCACATGAATCCGAATTACAGTTGCCGAGTTGCTGATACAGTTATTCAAAGAAATGAGGAATGGCTCCTTTGTAATGACTGGTTGGCCTTCGTACAGAAGCTACTCGGTTTTAAATATAACAGCGCAAATACACGTTTGTCGCACGTAGCCATATTATGAATGAATTTTTATCACATCACCGTGATTCATATACAAGCATTGAGCTACAAACGTCCTTTAATATCCAATTCGCTCTACCTCCGAGGTAGAGCGAATTGGGGAGGGGGAGGGGGAGGGATTGGGAAGGGGATGTGGAAGGGGGAGGGGAGGGACACATACAGAAAGGCAGCCAAAGAAATTAATATAATAGAAGGGGGAGGGGAAGGACACACACACACACACACACACAAACACACACACGCAGAAGGGCAGCCAAAGAAATAATAATAATAATACAAAAAATAATAGATTAAGGTTTCCTCGCTCAATTCTCATTTAGGAGCTAACACTTGCAGAACTTGCATGAAAATGTGATTTACGGAAATAATTTTTGGTTACAACCTAAAATGAGTAATGATTTTCTTTTATTTCATTTAGTAGACTTCACTGACAGTTTGCTTACGCGAGGTAAGCTATTCATCATTGATACAAGTCGCATACTAATAAAGCATTTTACAGAAATGAACAGAATATTTCAATAAGAAAACATCGCCAGCTCTCGCCTTACACCTTCCACAGAAGACGGGCTTTTCTTACATTTTCATTTAAAATTTAACTTGACATCCTTCTCTCCCCTGGCTCAAACACAGCCATTGCTATTCCACAGATGTGCAATTTAGAGCAATACGAATGATGGATGTTTGCAATTTCACCCACGTTTTATGCTCTTACATGCAAACCGAGTTGATCTGTAGCCAACTTGATTACCTACCTACCTTAAGATCTGGTTAATCAACCCTCATCTGAGTACCCGATTAGGCAGCGACCCTTGACACACCTGAGGGGTAGCTGGGATCTGCCTAAGAAATACGAGTATTTGGAATCTGTCGGATCTTGGTTTGATTGTAAAAGTCATAAAAAAAGGTCGATAATGTAGGAGTTTCGGGAACTTGATACGCAGCCAGTGTTGTCACCTTGAACCTCTTAAGCACGTTCATCTGAAGAGGTACAAACAGTTTGAAGCGATCTTGTTGAAATACCTCGAGGGTATCATCTTCTTCTTCGTTTAACGTGCTTTTTTTCCCATTTGAAATACCACGTGGGTATCCCGTTCTCTTATTCACATCAGTTTCCTACCTTTCAGAGAGAATCGTCTTCCTCCCTGAGTACACACACACGCACACATATACGCGTGCGCGCAAGCACACAACCACACTCCTACCTTCTTTTACATGCACACCTGCTCGACCATACATAATTCCTCGGTTATCACAGAAATCGAATCACGACTAATCTCAATCAAATCAACGTCTGCTTTAAGTAGCAGGACGCCTTTTACTAATTTTTTTTATTTTTCATTTCTTAGAAATAACAGAAAAATAACTGGCATGATTTCCTAAGGAATTTCAAGGGATGTTTGTACAAAAGCAGATATAGTCAAGCATTAACAATTTCGTTTTATTCACGACTGAAGAATGAAAAAGGATAATATACCGGCGTAAATTTGGCTGCCTTCAGGGCGATGACATATCTAGTTACAGAAACAACGAAAGTCCGAGAAGACTTGCTGAATCGAGATTTCACAATTTCCGTCTGAAATTGGTTGACTTGGGAAGCAGGACGTTTGTCTAGATTGTAATCACCAAGGTCTAGCTCTTTCTCTCTCTCTCTCTCCTTACACACACACATACACACAAACATATAGTCCATATATTTAAATACAGTATATATATATATATATATATATATATATATATATATATATATATATATATATATAGTATATATATACATATATATATTATATATAAATATGTGTATAAATAAAATATATATATATTATATATAAATACATATAGTATATTATATACATATATATAATATATATATATTATATATACATATATACATATATATATGTATATCATATATATACATATATATATATAAATATATATATATATATATATATATATATATATATATATATATATATATATATATATATATATATATATATATATATATATATAATACATACACAAGACAACTGTGGTAAATACCTCGAGTAGAAGGTAACGTCGCACGTAGCACCTGTCTCCCTCCTACTCTCCCGGATATCAAGAATCAATATCAAAAAATGAATCGAATGCTCGCACTTACTATTCCAATTTATCACCCGCTGGCTGGGCCTATAAAGTAACAGATGACGCTGGTCAAAGGATTTCGAGGCCGTCGAGGCCCGAGCATCACCCACGATGGAAAGACAATCATTCGTTGAAGTAGAATTTAAGGTTTTCAGGTCTTGTACTGTCGTTTGTGTCGCGCTGCTGACAGGCAATGATTCGAATGACTGCTTCGGAGCCGCCGCACGATTAGACGAAAAAAGAAAAAGTTATAATAGTAATCGGGTTGTGAAGTTTATTTTAGAGGAGGATGTCGGCGGAGGAGAGAGAGAGAGAGAGCAAATATTTCTCCCTCTCTGTTATATATCTACCCATTTATCTATCTATCTATCTATCTATTTATCTATATCTATCTATTATATATCTATATTATATACATACATATATATGTATATATATACTGTATATATATATGTGTGTATATATACATATAATATATATATATATATATATATATATATATATATATATATATATATATATATATATATATATATATATATACACATACATATATGAACTATTAACGCTGACATCTTTTGTTAAAATCCCTCTGGAAGACTAGTAATACACAGTAGCCCAGACTCTATGAACAGCAAAATGCAGAACTAAATCCACCAACACAAGCTACATAAAAACATTTATAAGATAATCATCTACCAGACTAAAAGCTTGGCCGGAAAAAAAAAACACCAAAGAGCGCAAGCTGGTTATTTATGAAAGCACTTTTTATATTCCGGCATTGGCGACTTTTATTACCATAACTCCAGTAATTAACGTTAATTAAGGTGGAGCCAATTTACCCGTATCCATAGGGCTCGCCCGAAGGTTTCCTTATCTTAAGACGTGAAAACTTGAAGCAACGTAAAGTTCAAGAAGGAACCGACCCCGTATAAATGAGGGTTGTTGTATGGGGTCAACGTGTTTTTCTAGTAAAATACCGAAAGCTGATAAAGCTTGTAGGAAGTTTTTCAATTACTGAGCTAATGCAGATGGCGATGGTTCATGATAAGGTCACCCAGCCAACTCACTCAGGGTCTTCTTCTTCATCTTCGTTTTAACGTGCTTGTTCCCATGTTTATATGGGGTAAACACGATGCCTTCTTTGAAGGACTTTGATTTGGGTTGGCTCTAATGCCTGATAAAGAAGGGTGGGTGTGTGCTGAACGTCCCTACTTTTATAAAATACCGAGCGTTACTAGAAACTGCAACAAGCCCTAGAAACGTGACGCATGCGCCAAGGAGTCATGATAAGACCCATGAGGCAATAGCGTAGAAGTATGACCTATTCCAGGACGAGAAAACGTGCATGCACCTGGGTCAGACACTGAAGACACAGAGTTCATCCAACGGCGTTCTTTAGGACAAGAACGTCCTAGGAATGGATTTGTAAGAACTCATTATATTTCTTGCCTCGCGGCGTCACACCCACGCCATTATACCCTAAGGACGGTGAGTTCTTCACTGCACCTTTTGAAGGATCTTTTTGAGAGAAGAATGTCATTATCATTTGTTTGACTGGACAATCTCATATTTTCCTTAACTTCAAAATGAATTTTAATCTTATTTGAAATTATGTTTAATGCAATATATAGAGGTAACACCGGTGTTAAAACAAGCTGCGAATGTCTGTATGAGACATACATACATGCGTCGCATATATATATATATATATATATATATATATATATATATATATATATATAAATAATATATATATATATATATATATATATATATAAATAATATATATATATATATATATATATATATATATATATATATATATATACATATATATACATATACTGTATATATATGTATATGAGAGAGAGAGAGAGAGAGAGAGAGAGAGAGAGAGAGAGAGAGAGAGAGAGAGACAGACAGACAGACAGACAGACAGACAGACAGACAGAGATATTTGCTCCTATACAATGTATGCCCAAGGAAAGACGCATACAAAGAAATGTATGAAAGCGAATGCCAGTATTACAAGCAGTCAAGATTTCAATTTTTTTTTTCATTTGCCTAAGCTGTAAAATAGTCACGATCGTACAATTCACTATTATTAACAATTTTGCTTAATGTATTAAAAATGCAAGGAAATGTAATACTTTTGTTTGTTTGCTGAATCACAGATCATTACATTTAATTTTATGTTATATTTGTTACTATTTCAAAGCGCTCAGCCATATACTTTAGTAACTTGAAATTTCGCATTTTCATCAAAATTTTCATTAACAGCAAAACACCAAGAGCAATCGCAAGTTTCTTTTAATTTTAAGTAATATAAATAATCGTACTTGTATCTTTTTTTAAATCTTTTGATGCCACGTATTTTCAGTATCAACAAATACTAAACCTAAACAGACAGCCAAGGGAACTGGCTTTCCATTTCAATTTATCTAAAAATGATCTATATTCCGTGACACTCATTGCGTGTATGACTTCATTTTGTCCAGAACAGCTGAGTTTTTTTCGAAACAACCCTAAGGGAAAGAAAGAGAGAGAGAGAGAGAGAGAGAGAGAGAGAGAGAGAGAGAGAGAGAGAGAGAGAGAGAGAGAGAGAGAGAGTCCTTTTTTCCAATTCGATACAGTGTTTCGCCGTGATACACACACGCACACACTAACCAGAGCAAATTGTCTTATTAAGATTAAATTCAATCAGTACCAAAGAACAATTCAACTCCACAAAGAAAATATCGGGAGGACGCTGCTCTGGGAAGACAGAATTACAATGCGAGCAACAGAAAAAAAGATCGGCCATTACAATAACGGTTCCAATCAAGGACGAAAGGGTAAGGAGGAGAAATTTGCGCGAAAGGAAAGGAGCATTATCAATGTTCCGTTACCGTGTCCTCGGCAATATCCTTCCCCCCGCTAGGGCGACCTTGGGGCGGGGTGTCCTACAAGTACAGAGGTCTTACTTCAACCTTAGCCTCGTAAAGTGACGAGAGCATTTCTCTAGCCTTCCACTGTGCTTTTGTTTCACGTTTTCTCATCTAAGACCTCTGCCGAATGATTAGGACTTGAAAAACTTATTTCTTCGCAACGCCTGATTGCCATTAGCGCCGACAGCCGCGGCATTGCATGACTGCCGAGCTCTGCTACTGTACTGGCGGACGAGCAGGGCTTTTCCCGCGTGAAACTCGGGTGCCGAGTGTGGCTTTTTCGCACACCTCTCCATCTTCCATGGTTATCCATATAAATGAGGCAAATGACAGATATAACCTTGATCGGTGCGCCAAATATTAGCATTTGAAGTTAAGTCTGGGCGAATGCATTTGTGAATTACAGATAAAGAAAGCGACACAGCAACATCTGGTTATTCGTAACAACCGCTAGCTTCCTCCTTGGGGTGAATGGCCCGTACGTGACATGACGAAATGTCTCGGAAGGGCCGATTTGCCGTTCTCGCAACCGGGAGCGTCGCTCTTATCGGCAGTTCTATCTTCCATCATCGTTCGTCTGAAGGTAAGGGTTAAAGCCCAATAACCATCCTGTGTACAATGATCCTTGTGGTTACACGCCGTCGGTAGCAGCATACATACACCCACAGCGGCTCTATTTGGAGTTCCTTGAGACCATCTTCACTGGATGACGCGAAAGAACAACCGTCGCTCCGTTTTCAACTGAAACTCGCCCTTCGGGCCTCCCAATGGGTTACGCTGAAGCAAGAATCCCTAAAGGCGATCTTGCCTTGAAGGCGTAGGCACCGAGGAGCCTTATGACGGAACCACTGCAATTCACGATCAAGTTCAAGAAGATCGCAGTTGCGGGAAAGAAAGGCATGGAAGTTGCCGAGATACTATTGTATCGGGGAAGGCTGTTGCGCCCTTTTGAAAACGAGAATATCGCCGAAGGGGGAGGAGCTGCGGCCGTGGCCGTGAGTGCGTTCGTCAGTGAATCTCGGAGGGTGTTCGAGGGTCACTTAAGACGTTATGAGGAAGAGACTCGAGAGTCTGAGTCACAGTCGGGTGTGCAGTGCCGCAGTGTCAGGAACTCAAGGCAGAGAGCTTAGAGCGGCAGCCAAGGCAGACACACACGCAGACACACAAGCGCGCGCGCACGAACGCTTAACAGAGCTCCTTCATAACGTCCCTCAAGTCCGTTGCATCCAGAAGTGACTTGATTTTACCAACTGGTGGACTTGTGATCTCAACCAACCTCCCAAGAAGAAACCAAGTGTCAAACCTACAGTGTTTGTTTGAAACGAACAGTGCAATCTTACCAGTGAACAGTGCCAACATTGAATAGGTAAGAACCATGGATTAAACAAAAATGATAAAAAAAAAAATAATAAGAGAGTGCTTGCTTGCTTCAATCTTGCTCTTCGCGCATCTATTCGCTTTTGGATGAAGGACGAGTAATGTCCGCGACCTTCGCTTCTTATTTTTTTTCCTCTTGGGATGATTATCTTTACTCGACGTGGGAAAATACACATCACTTTTGTCTTCCATCGTTGTGCTGTTCGTGTTTACTTCATTTTCACCTATTCGGGTTCAATGGTGTTTCTGATCCTTATCTAAAAAAGTGTTTTTAGAAGACACTGATGTTCCTATACAAAACCCGAGGAATTACATAATTAAAATAAAATATCTAGTTAAACTGGTTAGGAATTATGTTTGTTCATGGCAATATAAAACATAAAAAGTAAATATTAGAACGTTAAGAATTTCTTTAAAAACTTGATAACAATGGTAAAAGTAGATGAGATTAATACAATTGAATTTCATTTGCTAATAATAGTCATCTAAATGAAAAATCAAGTGAGCTGGAGTGTCCAAACAGTTTAGACAAATAAATGTATTAGAGAAATTATTCAAATAAATACCAAGCAACTAAAATAATGTCACTGGTTGTTATACTCAAGACAAATTTAAGTTAGCTAGCTGGAGACTTCAACGCATCTAGATACCATTCTGATATGCTTAGAAACTAGCAAAAACAACAGCGATAACAACAAAAATATTAATAGAATGACAATTATAACGGTTATAAATATAGAAAAAAGTTCAATTAACACAAACTGACCATCCATGACTCGCCGAAGAACACAAGATTAAGATCGCCAGCAAGTGACAATTCATTCCCAGTTTTTTTAACTTCTGACCATAAAAGTACATAACAGCGAATACCATAATTTTTAAGTAGCTCTAGGAAATACGGTTATTGGTACATTCCAAAAGAATGAAAATCATTGTAGGAGTAAAAAAAAATAAAAGAGAGAAAGAAATAACTAGAAAGGTAACGTCATGGCAATGGACAGTTCTATGTTTCTTACAATCCCCTTCTAAAATTCGGCAGTTCTATATCATTCCGTTTTCTGCCGTATGAATGACAGGTCATCTCTTCCTTCGGAGTTAAACCCACTTTTCTTTTACCTTCCCTCTTCCATTAATTTTGTTTTCGAGTCTGGCCTAAGAAAGGATGTTAAGAAGTCTGTCTCACTGGCCACTACATGAATGAAATATGTTGAGGCAGAACAAAGGCCATGAACTCACTATACATTCTAAAAAAAAAAAAAAAAAAAAAAATTATCATAGTATACCCACTGGACGGCTCTTGAAGTATTCTCATTACAAAATTTGAACAAATCTGAGGTCAAATCGTCATATTCCCGTCTTTTAAATGCACAGAGTTGTTTTGATCTTGATATTTTGAAAAGCAAAGTAAACCAGAGAACTAAGTAACACAATTACTGTCGGCACAGACGGACACTCACCACCACCTAATACAAAAACCTGTACTTGTTGAGCTGAAATCTTCTACAAAGTCTGCCTAGTGTAACTGAAAATCTAAAACAATTTTTTTAGAATATTTCGATAAATCACAATCTTTTCCAGCAGCATGACAATGCTAATTTGCTTGGCAAAGTGGAACAGGGAAATCAATTTTTCCAACTCAATATCAATATACAAATAAATGATTCACATGAAACGTAGCACGTAACTAAACAAGAGCCTGTAAAATTAACAAATCCCAGAAGTATCACGTCGGACATTTCGGTACGGGACCTAAAAAACAAATCAAGAAAAACAATAAGGAAGTCACGATACGAAATACCAATGGAATCAAACAACCTAAGGGAAACATCCCTGGAATGCTAATTTGTTCCTTTTAAAACCTTTGCCGGACTCTTGCGGCACTTGCCCAGTAGGGCAGTAGGCAATCAAGGGACCGGTTTTCTGAGCTGGGCTCCGAGGGTGGGTTTCAAAACCAGTTTGTGAGTAACGCCCCTTTTTTCCAAAATTCTAAAGCACACAAATGGCAAGGCCTGACTGCGTCATCGAGAGGTCAGCTGAGAGCCAAGGTCGGTCGGGTTACTGAAGAGTGGCGAAGACTAGGGAGTTTCTGTCAGATAAACAGAGACAGGGTCATGCATTCTCATCGTATAGGCCAAAAATCAAAGGCACGAGGGACCGTCGAATTTGTAGTTACTGTCAAAGTACTGAAGAGACGGAAGACAAAATTTATATGGCTTCTGTCAAGGTTCATAAAAGGTGGGAATCTAAGCATAAACTTTTTGTCATAATTAATGAAAGGTTGCAGAATGATTATAAAATGTGAAGAGCTGCAATTTGTGAAAGAGAGAGAGAGAGAGAGAGAGAGAGAGAGAGAGAGAGAGAGAGAGAGAGAGAGAGAGTATGCAATTAGCGGCAGACAGAAACTGACTTGCACGATAAAATCGCCACAGACCAGGAACCGGGCAGAAAACAATGGCGGAATTTCGTTCACTTCCTTTCCTCTGTCGTTATCAAGTAGTAGAATCTGCTTACGGTCAAGGCCACGTAAAAACTGTTGTACTTAGCTCTCTTCATTTTCTTTGCGACCTCATTAACGGCGTTTCCTCTTTAAATTGTGTCACCTACTCGAACACCGTAACGCTTTCGTCGACTACGTCGTAGAGTTTTGACGAAAAATTAGACTCCAAAATATTTATATCACTTTAGAGAGAGAGTAAGGCTATGATAATTGCATTTTGCATTGTAAGAAATATAACTGGAAGAACAGCTTAAAAAATTAGTGTCTGTTATCAGTAAACATTCTTAACTGAATATTTAAAAGAAATTAAGACATACAAATGTACTATTTTAAAGCGAAGTTCGGCTTTCAATCTCATAATCAGTTTATAACTCTCTCCCATAAATAGCTCATTAGCTTCATACGCGAAAATAACCCGAACTATAAATTATCAGAAATTACGACACACAAATGTGCTATTTTAAAGCGAAGTTCGGCTTTTAATCCCATAATCAGCTTATAACTCGCTCCCATAAATAGCTCATTAGCTTCATACGTGAAAATAACTCGATTTATAAATTATCCCCCCAAAAATAATGGTTCATCCCATAAAAGTTTGTAGCAATCACCTGATCATTAAATACAAGAGGATTGCTACCCTCATACTAAAATGATTTGCTCCACTGTGCGTTAAGCGCAGACAAAAAGATAAAAAAAAAAAAAAACTTCGACAATATTTGATCA
>NC_089757.1:9223769-9306269 GCF_040412425.1 Macrobrachium rosenbergii | reverse complement strand
AAATTCCAAATTCTCTCCGTTTACGCCTATAGTTTATTGGTTGACTGATTGACTCGGGAGTTAATTGGCCAGCGCTGTTCTCAAGAGCCTTCCGGATGATGAAGAGGTGGTGTTAAACTGGAAACGGAAATGTTGTGCTGTATTTTATGAGCTCCTGATGAGTCACTAATCAGTAAGATACGAAAATATTTTTTTTGTTATTATAATTATTTCCTCGCTGAAGTTTCTTGTATTCGTGGAAAAAGAATAAATTAAAAACCATTGGTGGGAAAAACAAAACTCCCTTTCGTTTTTATAGGACAAGATAGCATATCATATCACGCCGATGAGAAATGTTAAGAAAACATATTTAACACCCTTTCCAGAACAGAAGTTTTTGAAATGCATTCACGCAACTTCTCCTGTTCGCTAAACCGTCAAACGTGAAAAGAAATGTACTATACACTTGTAACATTTCAGATACAAGAAAATCGCACCTATTTCTTAAAATATTGCAGTCACTTCCTCCTGGTTTTATACACAAATCTGTCTGGACTTTTATTCTCTGTGTTCAATGAAGCAATGAATGACTAAAGTACAGTCATTCGGAAAAAGATCTTTGCAGGACACAATCGTCCAGAACGTCCCAGTCAATCGGTACTTGAAGGAGACAGGAAGCTTCTTTACCTTACTGTTTTCCATTTTGCCTTCTTTCCCTTCCATATTTCCTGACTCCCCCTCCCACTACCCTCCCACTCGAGTGACCTTATTATCATTCTAAGCTCTGAGCAATGCGACACGATAGCCACGCCCCCCGAGAACCGCCTCTAACTGTACCCCGTCCTTTTGACCAAACCACAAGGTCGGAGCTCCAGCAACCATTAAGCACCTGTCAGTGACCCGAACAGGTAAACCAAATCCCTTCCGCTATCTTCCCGGCGAAGGAAAGCGAGGACTGTGAGAAGGCAGGAAGCGCCTTATGGTCGAGGAACCCCAGCATGTATTAGTGGGCGTGCGGAAGGTAACTCGCTACGCAAGGGGCTGCGGGCGATGGTATGGGGTTGCGGGTTGGGGATGGAGAGGGGGAGCTCAGGCGCAATCAGCGAGACATTTGAGTCAAGAATGTGGAAGTGACTTTCTTTCTCTCAACTCTCGTCGTCGGAAGCGATTACCTGGAAGGAACTGACTTTGGCTATGGAGTTATGAGATAAATTTCCTCTTTTTCCTTTGGTTTTCCATTTTCTTGCTTTCCTCAAAGATAAATTGGCAATGACAGAGGGTTTCCTCGACTCTAGTACCTCGCTCTGGAAAACATTTTTTTTATTAGAGTGACTTCCTTGTCCCCACGTCTCGTCTTCCAATACCATCACAGACAAGAGAACAAAGCTTCATACTTCAGAAACTTCAAATTATGAAATTAGGAGTGAATTATGCACAAAGTTACCATCGACTCCATTTACTTACTGCCTGCTCCAGGAGCAACACAAGCTGACTCTGCCACCTCATCGATAAACTCTTTGTCTTATATCTTTGAAGGTCAAAAGTATCTTTTATTTCTCAGCTTAGGTTATGATGATAAACATACTCGTGAAGGCCTAACTGAGTTAGCAAATATTACAACGGCTGATAGGCGTCACACATTAAAAATCAGTCAGTCATTCATCATTAATGCAATAGTAATAACGTTACATCAATAAGAATAAGAGTTACTTAAATATCCATATTCTAAACTTTTATAACAGCTACTACGTCAAAATTAGATAACTGAAAAATACGGCTGTTCCATTCGGTGGCCTGAACTTTTACACGACTCGATACCACAGAAGCCTTTTGGTTGGAGAAACCCCCTTTACAAGACCCCTTGAATTAGCAGGATACCTTATTTTTCATTCACTGACAATCTTCCTGAGGGACCCGGAAGCCTGACAGTGGCAAAAACGTGGGATGCAGATCTTCAGCTCAGCGAGAGCTGAAACGACTTCCCAAAGAGGCCTTTAGAAACATTCCAACAAATAGACAAAGTAGATAAAGGAGGTGGTAAGGTGAGGAAAGCGTCGATGCAAGACTCGGCACAACAGACAAACTGGGAAAGGATTGCACTCAAGGACCGGAAACACAAACCATCTCACCACGGTCAAGACACGGAGAGGTCCTTACACAGGAGCTAGCTCTCTCTCTCTCTCTCTCTCTCTCTCTCTCTCTCTCTCTCTCTCTCTCTCTCTCTCTCTCTCTCTCTCTCCCCATTCGATTATCTGTCTTCGTCTCTCTCTTGCACAAACACACACACTCAGCATAAGTCTGCTTGCCTGCCTGTCTGTGTTATGCATTTTTGTGTTTTTTATGCATTTGCTTTAACTTTTACATACGTTCTTCAAATTATACTAACATATTACATCCAGATTCTATTGTTATTACAAATACTTCTCACTGGGAAAATATTTCAGTGTTTACATACATCTCAAAAACCACACATTGGTTAATCAGTATGCAAACCCAACCGCGTCTTAAATTATCAGCGATGGAAATGGCCAAGTATGATCTTTTTTTACCAAAATAGTTGGCAGACTCGGCAGGTTACTCGCCAGGTATTTTCTTAAGACACAATTTAGGATAATCACAGGCATTGTGGTGATGAGGTGAGCAAAATGAAGCGTTCCTCCAGCTGTCAGTCCTGTGGTCTCATTTCTCTCTTTCAATTTGTATGCAATTTTCTCAACTAATTGCTGTCACACGGTCGAGGACTGCGCAGATTTTTTTCAAGGAATATCTTTCCTTGCAGAAGCATTTCTTTCTTCAGTGGTGGAAGCAAGTCCCTTTCATTCGGTCTTAGAAACGTTAGTCTTTACAAACCCGCGAACATTTTCTTTTAAGTTACAGAACATTAATTGTAACACTTGGGCTGATATCTTCTTCAGATTTCTTCTATTTCCATTCTTTTTTTTTTTTTTTGAAGCTGAAGCTTATCAGCTCTTGCTGCCTTCTGGGCATCGAAGTCCCATCAGAATGATGGTATCAACTTCGCCGAAGCTGTGAGGAGGCATTCTTTTGAAATTGATCCCTTAATCATTGTCCATCAATTATCAATTATGAACCAGAAACCACACTCGTACACGAGTTGTTGCTGTCGTGTCAATAAAAAGCACAGCCCATTTCGTGGTGGCAGCAACACCCGATTAAAGTTTATAACTTCCCTGATCAGTATTTATGGCAAAAAGCTCTCGATGAAATACGCATCCTTTTCCTCGTGGCAGTGTCCGAAATGGGTACTTCGCCCTGTGATAAAAACTGATGATTTTCTTTTTCATCTCGGTCGATGATTCTCGTCGACTCCGAATTCTTGATCTCCCTTCCTAATCGTTCATTCCCTCGTGTAATTGGCAAATGGGAGGCCTCTGACCTTTGATTGGTCGTTACATTCCTGCTTAGCAATATGAAGAATTACTTCCTGCTATAAAGTACCTCATCTCAATGAAGCACCGATTACAGGACTCGGAATGCGCCCAGGTTCTTGTTGCAAAAGGAAGAAGCTATCTGCCTTGCAAACTCTGCTAACTAGCATGAGGCCCCTGAATGCTTGCACTGAAGAACCTAAGCCGAACAATCAGTGGAAAAACCTTGCAATAAAACAATAGAATTTTCATGTGCTAAAACAAAAGTAAGGCATCCAAAAGAAAAATGGAAAACTGCAGAGACTAAAACGACAAAGATATTTGAAAATAAGAGAACAGCGCCACAGAGCGTTGTCGAAGTCGAGGTGACAGAACGAACGAAATGACCAGAAAACATCTCATAGAATCATTTTCTGGAGTCACTGACATGAACGTTCCCACCATACTGATTCTGGGGGCTGGGGAGGTGGTTTTTTGGAGGGAGGCGTCGGTCACTCCTAGTGCCACCTCCCTCTCCTACACAGTTCTCTTCGCTCTCTCTCTCTCTCTCTCTCTCTCTCTCTCTCTCTCTCTGTCATGTGCACTTTCAACCTAAATGTATACTATCAACTCTCTTTCCCTTACTTTTGCGTAGGCTTTCCCCTCTGAAAATGTGCTATCGAATCTTTCTTGTAAGGAAATTGGTTGATTCAGAATGTGAAATATCTTCTCTCTCTCTCTCTCTCTCTCTCTCTCTCTCTCTCTCTCTCTCTCTCTCTCTCTCTCTCTCTCTCTCTCTCAGCTTTTGCCTCTTCTTCCTTATCCTCACAAAGAATTTATATGCATCGCTTGCTGCGGTTAACTACCAACAGATGGCGCTGATCTAATTTATCCTGTTATAACGAGTGTTTGTCCTTCACACATGGCGACTAACTCATGTTTGTCCTTTAGGAGGCCCTGTCAGAGAGAGAGAGAGAGAGAGAGAGAGAGAGAGAGAGAGAGAGAGAGAGAGAGAGAGAGAGAGAGAGAGAGAGGACGTATAATGAAACTACCTTCACATATTATCCCCTCCGATTCGAGATCTGTAGCAATTCGCTTTTGAACTCCTCTTCCGGGGTATCATCACGAACTCAAAATTGTCTATTTTTAAACTTTCAATCGATCGAGAGGTCAAAGCAGGAGGTCAGCGCGTGACCTCATCAAAAAGAAAACTGCAACAGTCCCTGCGTCACTTCAGAGTCCCAACTCCAACCAGGAACGCGTAAGACTGGGATTGCAAATTGGTTGTGGTCAATTCGATTATCATTTTCGTTAGGACCGATCAGAATTTCTTTGTGCTCCAAAATGTTGTGAGCTGATTTATTTTACTCCGATATTCAAGAAAAAAAAAAAAAATTCTCTCATTACCTTTCCTCCATTATTCTGAGCCGGTCTCATTTGCCTCAGTGACGAAGAGCTACATTTTTTTTTTTAACGTTGTCTTGTTCCCTTGTCTCATTTTCTTCACTGACGAAGAGTTACATCTTTTCAAAAACTGTCTTGTTTCTCATTTGTTTTCGTCTCATTTTCGAAGGCGTTTCCTTTTCATCTGTATGTGACTCATTTCCTTTACTGACGTAGAGGTTAGGTCTTGACAATTTTTGTTTTTCATCTGGCAAAAATTATAAAATTCGCTACATCTTTCCTTGTAATCCGATTCTAATTCGCTTCAATACTTTTTTGATACCTTTGACACCCAGTTTCTCATGTGCTGAAAATTGACAATTATCTTATTTTCACTCCCATTAATATCGTGCTTTTCTCGTAAGTTGATCTGATAAGTTGATCTGATTTACAGTCTTCTAATTATCTCTGCATATATATATATATATATATATATATATATATATATATATATATATATATATATATATATATATATATATATATATATATATATATATATATATATGTATGTGTGTGTGTGTACATACATATACATACACTATCCTTAAAGGATATCCTTGTGATAGTAAAAAAAATAACTCCAAGGATAAAAGTGAAACTAAAGTTACGTTTACGGAGGAAGTATTTAACGCTTTACCGCTTGGCAAGAATGTCGGTTACATGCTCTGCGGGACAGCAGCATATGGAAACGAGAGAGAGAGAGAGAGAGAGAGAGAGAGAGAGAGAGAGAGAGAGAGAGAGAGAGAGAGAACTCATCCCTGATACATGATGCCTTCTTCGTAATGAAGTCGTGCGGTTTGTAAGGAAAAAAAAAAGTAGTTATGGAATGTGCGATAGTTAACACATGGTGTCTATTCTGCTCAGGATGAAAAATATCCTGATTGTTAAAAAGCTCATGGCACGTAGGACTGCAAACGCACGCCCGCCCAGGTAATAACATACGAAAGCTCCTAGCACCTATATAGCTACATGCAAATTACTTAAAGCATTATTTTTCTTGAAAAAGATTAGGCTCTAGTAACCGATTCGCGTAGCGCAGTGGAGATGCGGAACCACTGTCCATATTTTCCTGGTACTTGCTATATTAACAGATTTTTGAAGTTAGTCTGATATCATTATATACTTACAGATGTATCTAAAGTTCTATTTGTCTGAAAGTGCACCACGTATTTTCATATTTTCTAACTTAAATTAAAATATCTGACCAACGAAACGAGAATGCTGTAAAAAGAAAAAAAAAATAAGAAACAATGACTGAGCATCTGGGTTGTTGAGCCTTTTCGCACTACTTCAGTCCAGTACTCCTCACGAAAGATGAGCCGATTCGGATTACGGTGTTCATCCATACACCAGATGCGATGCCAGTCACCAAGTGCTGGACGTGTGAGTGAGGTGACGCCAGACGGAGCAAAGAAGAAGAAAGGCGAAGAGGTGGTGGTTTGGTTTCTTGCTGTAGGAAATGGTAATGGTCAAGGGTTAAAATAAACACTTTGATGTGCCGTTAAAAAAAGTAAAGCTAAAGACGTTTCTCCTTTTAACGTGCCTTTTTTCCCATTTGTATGGGGAAAGCACGATGCCTTCTTTTTGAAGGACTTTGATTTGGCTTTGGGGTAGACTTTGTAGTCTCGATCGGCTGCCCTGCCCTGTCATTGCTTAGACCCCGGTAGCGTATGTACATGTATTGTACCAGTCACCAGCGCCCTTTCTCCCAGCAGCATTGTAAAAATAAAAACATGGGAATTCAGTTTAAAAAATGTAATAAACAGCATGAAAGAGAAAGTGTATAAAGTAAAACTATCAAGTTAAAAAAAAAAAAACCTGCACCTCACAAGAACAGTGCAGTGTGCCCGCAACTGAGTTTGAGGAGTGACCAGAAACAAGTTTGATGATGACGAGGCATGAAAAGCCTTATACTCACAAGATATGGGAAGAGCTGTTCCCCAAATTCAGTTTTATTCGTCCACTAATTCTTTAACGAAGGGTATTTTGGCCGTTAGCTTACAAAAGACATTGTGTCAGTAAAGAGTATGGCGACTGCCAGTCACCGTTGATGGGACCTGAAAACCAACACAGTCAACCCTAAACGAAACACTTCTCGGTTACTGGTCTAGGAAACGAGCGCCCAGCTATGAAGTGTTATAACGTCTATTTTGACGAGACCTGGTAGGATTCGTTTAAGAGGAGAGACCAAACGCTCGTGGAAATAATAGTTTTTAAACAAAAGTTTTGCCATGTATGGATAAAAAAAAGCCCCTTCATGGGTACAAAATTACACCACTCTTATTATGAGCTTGAATGAACGTAGGGGAGCGCATATGCTCTCTAGCGTAGGTGAAGGCGACATTTGTCTGTTCTTAATAATATATATAATAATTTATAAGCATTCTCATGAAAGCCAGTGCCTTTCTTATCCAATATTATGAGGGAAAATAACTTTGCATGCCAGAATCTTCTGTGCATGCGTGCATGTCTGAGTGACGAGATTCCGTGAAAGCATTCCAGTGCAGTATTTGTTCTTCTCGGCATAAAAACTGACTAAAATACAAAAAAATCAGTGTCTTTGTCCTTTTCATGGCCAGCTCATATTGCCTGGCGTTTCGGTGGCTTCCTCGTAATGTTTAAAGCTTTGTTTTTTTTTTTCTGTTTCTCTAAATGTCTTCCTCCTGCACGCACACAGTTTCTCTCCCATTCAGCTCCAGTCTTAATCTTCCTGTTTTGAATCTCCGAGGTGCTTTTGACGGTAATGTCATGCGTAATCGAACATAAATCAGTCTCCAGACAGTAATCACATTCCCAAATGACCTGTCACTCGTGTTTGAGAAGAAGAAAAATCGCGATTTCTAGCCGATTTACGCCGAGCTCAACACAAAAGATTCATGCACACTCCCCAGTGCTCACAAGGTTACCAGATCTCGTGGGATTACTGACTTTTCCTGACGTCTTTGTTACCCAGACAAATGTCGTGATGCTTCTCAGCTCCTTTTTCAGTTCAGTTCTGTTGTTTTTAGTTGCGACGCTTTCAACCTCAAGTTTGAATTCAGTTTCTTTCTCGTTCTAGATGTAATTGTTTTATTACATGACTTAAAAAGATTTTGAAATTTTTAATGCGCTGAACACGGCATTGTCACCCGACAAGCTGAATTATCCTCAGGCAAAAAGAGTTTAGAAGGCAAAAAAGAACGAGATTTGCAGGAAAGATAATGATTTCTCGTCGGGCATGAGAGGGCATCGAAGGTTCGGTTATTTTCACTTCATTGAATCGAATTCTCATATCCAAGACGATGTTTCTTTAGACCCTGACATAACTCTTCTCTCTCTCTCTCTGGTCACATCTTTGCAATAAAGGATCCTTCAACTCCAATTGATATATTTCTTCTCGTTTGCTTGTGTCTCTCCATTTCACTCCAGCTAATTTTTCGTGCTGAAGTTACGCAAGTATATTTCGTTGTTTCATTTTCTCTAAAAAAAATGGCTAGCTCTCTTGTTTTTAAATTCAAGTTACTTCCTTAACCTGACAGCTTTAGACTAAGCGTAGACACCTCACGAGCAATGTATTTCGAATGTCATCAGCGCTTTATTAGCGAACGAAAAATCATACCACTCTAACTCCAAACATGGTCTGAGAGACGCATCAAGAAATGCAAAGGTGTAATTATGATATGTAATTATCATATTTTTTGCAGTAGCAGTAATTAACTTTTAACGATCCCCTGTACATGATCTCGAAAACCCAATGATTCACTACGTGATCGTAATCCAGTGCTTAACGACCTTTCTTTCTGATAACCTTATGAGGAACAGGTCATTAAGTATTTGGACAAGTGGAGAAAATGAGCATCATTGTTATTATTGAAATGCAGCGATATTAAACTTCAAATCCCCATAAAGCAGCCAAAGAGATACAAAAGATAGAGAAGAAAAAAATGCGCCGAAGTTTCTTCGGCTCAGTCGAGTCTTCTGCACTGCGTATGAAACTGTATGAAACTCTCAGCCACGGCCCATGAAACTCTCAGCCGCGGTCCATGAAACTTTCAGCCACGGCCCGGTAGTGGCCTGTGTTGTTGGCACCTATAGCGGTGCCAGACGCACGATCATGGCTAACTTTAACCTTAAATAAAATAAAAACTACAGAGGCTAGAGGGCTGCAATTTGGTATGTTTGTTGATTGGAGTGTGGATGATCAACATAACAATTTGCAGCCCTCTAGCCTCATTAGCTTTTAAGATCTGAGGGCGGACAGAAGAAGTGAGAACGGACAGACAAAATATTAGTAGCCTAATAGCCATCTCAATAGTTTTCTTTTACAGAAATCTAAAAGGGAGGGACAGTTGGAGATAAATCATATAACTGCACATATCAGCACCGTTGCTGTTTATAAATATCTAACAGAATCACGTAGTAGCTTTTTAGCCTCGCTTAAATTCATGCTAAATCTGGAACCAACCAATCACCACGCTCCTCACCAACCTTTCGACGAGCACCTTTTCAACACAGCATCATTATCAAAAATAATTTCCTCAATTCTTCTTCTCTATTGTTTTTGATCGTACTTGCTATTCAAGATCCTTATAAACAAAGATTTGTTTTGCAAAACTAACAACTACAGTCGATTTTGTTATGCATGTTCTTAAAGTCTTCGTTGATAACTCTGTCATACCCGCTATGAAACAACATCCAAAACTCGCATTCTTTATCAACCTAACAAATACAGATTACTACAAAACAGCTTTTTATGTTATCAGTAAGAAATATTTCCAAACCTCTCCGGTAATAATATCCTTTTTTATGTTTCTTGCTGATATTCGTTTTGACAATCGAATTATTTGCCAAGCTACTTATAGCAAATTAATCAAGAAGTAGTGTTTACCAATATAAATATTTTTTTAAATGTGTATCTAACAAAGCCTTCAAGAAAGTTTTTACCAGTATTACCAGTAACAATACTGATAGTGGTAAAAAAAAAATTTTTTTTAATGCTTTACAACATATGGACCAACGACCAAATTAGCAACTAAAAATCAGTTCGAAATAGCATTGAATCATGTCAAAGAGTATTCACGAACCTCCTGTTCGTTATTGCATTTCCAGCCTTCATGAACAAAACCCCTTGAAAAATGTGCTCCGTCATTAATCATTTGAATCACTGTCTTCCGCAGGTGTGTATGCTAGTAGTCGTAAAGATGTTGCCCTTCAGAGTAGCACCGTACCTAGCTGTCCTCCTCGTGGGCGTTCTGACGGCAGCCCTGGCTCAAGAGACTGATTTACCGCAGCCCGTCACGGCAGGACCTCCGGTTTTCGATCTCGGGTTCGAGTCCACGAACCCCCAACTGGGATGTCCATCGGATAAGGTTAGTTTGCTGACTAGTTTTGCAGTTTTTTTTTTTTTTTTTTTTTTTCTACTTGCCTATTTCACCATCAGAATATGTGATATTCCGGAGCAGTGCCGTTTTTGTTAATATTTTCTTTAGCTTCTGGCCCTCTTATACTCACAATTCTTAAATTTATATCCATGAACGTCTAACCGAGGGCCATTATCAATTTAATAATATGAATGGTCAAAATTAAATGATTTATTTAGGATGCTTTGGTAACGTGATCTAAAACAATAAAAAGGACTCCACAGATAACGTTTTAAGAGATTACATTTATATGAAAATAAAATTAAATAATGTAGGAAAATTTAATCACTACAGCCGCCAATAGCAAAATCAGCTGTAAGCGACGCACAGTCATAAAACCTCTCCACTTTTGCGTCGCAGGTCTCCTTTGAACTTGTGACCGGGTTTGTTTACTCAGCGCCCGCGGACATGCTCGACTCCCAACCGGGCACGCTCATGCTGACGGACTGCATCGACATGTGCAGGAAAAACTCCTCTTGTATGGCGGTCAACTACGAGACCGGACTTTGCGTCCTCTTCTCGTCGAATGCTGACATGTATCCTGGTAAGTACTGCAGTAGTTTGATGAGCTAATGAATGTAAGGTTTAGGAACGGAGTATATTTCACAAATAGTTCCCAGACGGAGACTCCACATCTGAGAGAAGATGTGATATCTTGAAACCCCTTGTGAATAATTATACATACATATATATATATATATATATATATATATATATATATATATATATATATATATATATATATATATATATATATATATATATATTTATATATATATTGTATATAATATATATATATATATATATATATATATATATATATATATATATATATATATATATATAGTTTATATATATATATATAAATTTATATATTGTATGCGCAGTTCGATACTGAGCTGAAGTAGTTATTGGAAGCTTTAGAGCTGCTCCCATCTAAAGCTCTTTGGATGACTGGACCATGCGTTCTCTCTTTCTCGAATGCTGACGTGTATCCCAGTATGTACTGCGGTAGTTATTGGTAATTAAAACACGTCTCGACCGTAATTTCATGCCTAATTACCTGTTTTGTTCAGTGACGTCCTCTTTTCGCTTTCTCGTTAGTGCCATGCAATTAGTTCTGAGATGAGGCATCATGTGTCAGGTGATAATTAGTCACTGTTTTGCCTCACCCAGAATTTTGAAGGGAGATTGATTTATTTACAGCCACGCATTAATACTTAGAGTCTTGGGCCTCATTGTGGCCCATCGTAAACAAAGCTTTACTGCTATTTTCAAACGCGTTGGTCGAATTACTATATTATTACAACAGCAAGGATCATTATCGCGATAAATGAGAAACTTACTTATAAGTTAATGTATTAAAAATATATGGATATTGACGTGAAACTGGGAAATATTTATGGGAAAAGAAACTCGCGTGTCTAAAAAGGCTACAGATAAAACGAAAATGTTTCCCATGATGGTCTTAGCGCAGCTTTCAAACAAAAGTCTCTAAATTCCACAGAAAAGTTACATTTCTCTATTAACAGTGACATGCCTACGTCTGGGATTGCTATACGACAATGGAAGTTTTAACTTACTGTTAAGGGAAGAAGGTGCCGTGATATTCTGCCTCTAGAACCAGAATTTGCTGACATTAAGAAATTAAGAAAACTGAAACGATGATAACAAGCGACAAACAACGTCCAAAATAATGACGTAAAGTTGTTGCATCATAACTTATATTCTCATTTTAGAGATATACAACTAATTAAAAGAGAGAGAGAGAGAGAGAGAGAGAGAGAGAGAGAGAGAGAGAGAGGTGAGGTGGGTACTCTAGCTCCCATACCACTGATAAAAAATAAAACATGGCGTTGCTTAGGCATCAGAAAATCCCTGTTGGCATCAACTTAAAAAATATTGTCGCAAAAATTAACTGACTACACTTAACCTGAGTCCTCTTTACCTCTCCAGTACTTCCATTCAGGTTTTCGTGCAGTTTTTATTATCTTCCCACACACGGCTGACATATATCTTGAGGCCGTCTGGGAACGCTAAACAAATACAGATGACGCCCGTCTCAGTCAGTCTCTCTCTCTCTCTCTCTCTCTCTCTCTCTCTCTTCTACCACTTACCATTCACATGAAATGCCAATCCATAGATGGTGGCATTTACTTTAGCCATACGAACTAGGTCAGAGTGGGTGGCCTCTTAAGAATGTTAACTCTCCTCTCGACCAGCAACCAAATTGTCACGAGAGGAACTCATTATGCCACTTCTCATACGCAATCATGTGTAATTAAATCCAGGTCTTGGAAAGGCCGGGGTGACGATCTTTGGGCTTGCGAACGTCTTTCGCGTTAAAAAGATGGAATGGCAACGGCAGAAAAACATGATGGAGAGAGAGAGAGAGAGAGAGAGAGAGAGAGAGAATGAATCCCAGTTATGCAACCGCCGGTGCATGAAGCCTACATTCGTGTTAAGTGACTTCAACGGCGATTGGTTAAATGTAGGTAGAAGGGTCAACACATGAGTGTGTGTATGTGTATAGAAGATGGAGGGGTGGAGGCGGGGGTGGGTAGGGTGTCTTGGCCCGGGGAGGGAAGTTGGCTACTGCCCAAGCACGTGAGCAAAGACAGACAACCGTTGTGGACATAATTGGTACGACGCATGCTGCACTGAGGTGTGAATTTGGCCGATTCGTTGCCCAAGGAAAGAAGGGAGGCGTAATTCGGTTGGACAAGTGCAAACACTTAACACTTTCAGAGTCAATCACACCTGTGGTCAATACCGTTTCTCAATCGTTTGGTTTCCATTTAGGACTCAGTCACGGCGCTTTTCAGGGCTACTTTTGCCGGCTGGTGGTAGTGGTGTTCCTTTCTTTCAGGTCTTGGCCCTTAGTCGATTTTTTTTTTTTAAACTTTGTCTTGGGCATAGGGATTTAACAAATTGTTCAGTGAGTTTATCATAAAATATTTTTCCGACATTTGTGAAAAACTTCTAGAAATGGATTTAAATTGCTAGTCTAATATTCGTCTCATCACTAATTCACACTACAGAAATTTGAGACCACCTCAAGAAGGCGGAATTTCAAAATAAAACTACCAACGCTCTTGAGCTTATCATAAAATATTTTTCCGACATTTGTGAAAAACTTCTAGAAATAGATTTAAATTACCAGTCTAATATTCGTCTCATCACTAATTCACAATACAGAAAATTGAGACCACCTCAAGAAGGCGGAATTTCAAAATAAAACTACCAACGCTCTTGATCTTATCATAACATATTTTTCCGACGTTTGTGAAAAACTTCAAGAAATGGATTTAAATTGCCAGTCTAATATTCGTCTCATCACTAATTCACAATACAGAAAATTGAGACCACCTCAGAAGGCGGGATTTCAAACTAAAACTACCAACCCTCGACTCCTAACACCTTTAGATGATGATAACTTGAGAAACCCTTACCAAAGAATGATCAAAATGAGCGTTCCCGTTGATTAAATGTCATACAATGTAGATAAAGCGTCATCATATCTGAAGACGCCTGAGACAGTAGTCTCTCTGACCTTCCACAATGAGGGCTGCTTGCCAAGAGGTTACGCTTTCCTGCAAGATTCTCACAGTTTAATGTATTCTACCTGCTAACCTTCGTCACATTTATGTTCGAAATTCACTTGCATAAGTAGGTTAACAGATAAATTCTTGCCAGTAGAATTTGTATATAAAAATAAATAAATTGCATATATATATATATATATATATATATATATATATATATATATATATATATATATATATAATATATATATATGTGTGTGTGTGTGTGTTTTACATATGTACATATGTCGAATTTACATTCAGCTTTTGCATTTGCCTGAGAATATTTATAAAAACATTTGAGAGCAACGAAGGTTGTACATAACCAGTACCAATTAATCATGGTTTGAAGCATTTCATGTCTTGATGAAGGGTGGGTATTGTGGATAACACATGCCATCAATTATCAGTTTTCAAATAAAATGACCAGGGAAAAAGAAATGACACTAAAAAAATCTTCCCAGTGAAAATCCCCATTCCAACAACAACCGGTATCTTTACTCAACCTCAAACTACCGTAACAATTAGGCTGCCAAGCTTCAAGGGCTAAACACAAAAATCCTTAATTTGTCCTCGATATCTGTGTTACACTTTAACCAATGTAATTAATCAACTCAGCAGTGATGAAAAGGGCTCAAAGGAAATGAGGTTTCAGTTCAATAAGCTCGGAGATTTATTTCACGAAGCCGGAGAGGAAGGAAATGCTTAAGTATCCGCCCGAGTGACATTCGCCAAAGAAAACGGAAAGAAAATCAGCTTGGCCGTACCGGTTGCCTGTTTGTCTCTTGTTGTCTGCACTACCTCCTGGACGTTCGCAATGGTTGGCTAATTGTGTTCAATTCAACTTCGTTACCCAAGTGATACTTTATTGCCGCCGCCGTTTCTTCTGCGGATTCTTTTGCCATGGGAAAGTTGCGTTTTTGCAGAAACCAAAATAATTCCGTCTGAGATCCAGTTGGACCGCAACGCTGAGATGCTTACAGTCTGTGCTTTGGCGTCAACAAACGATGGCACTCATCGTGTTTTGTACAGCGGAGAAAAATGTACTGCAGTATCGATCTAGACATTAACTGAATCATTCCCAGCATCTCTCAAATAATTCAGTTCCGTCCATTTTCTCAAACAATCGTCCCGTTATACTGAGTTGCTCATCTGGCGCTCTCATTTCTACCTAACCTTAAAGAAACCGAAAGATGGCTCACCTTTCCTTCACGAACAATCCACCTAATATTACTTTACCTTTTTCCCCCCTAATCTAATCAGGCAATCATGCCCCAGTCCCAATAATATAATGACATAAGATTCGCTGTAATGATTCTACCCGCATCTTATAATGTAAGTATCACCCTCTCATTAGCAAAATGGCAGAAATCGTCTCCCGGGACGTGTATATGATTAAAGGAGGTCTCCCTCCGGAGAGCCTATAATCACACTCTTGGTCTGATGAAGATAACTAATCATTCTCGCCATCTCTCGCCAATGACATCCGTACAGCCAGACGGAACAGGGTCGTTTTTCCATTGCGTCACATCCCGTTTTTACATGCAATTCCCTTTTTTTTTTTTTTTTTGGATGTTAGTGACGAGGTGTCCCGTTGCTCGTGCGACGTCGGGAAGCTCAAGGAAGAAGCGTTAATTCTAATATTTTTATCTTCCAGAGGTCCTCCCGAATTCTTGTTGGATAATCAGGCGGTAGGAGAGGTCATTCAGTGATGGAAGGTTCCGTAATATCTGTCTTTAGGGACACAAATTACCGAACGGTTTAGAATGTTTGCAGTTAAGATAAAAAAAAAAAAAAAATTAATAACCCCGGTTTCCTCGTCCAACATATTCTTGGATTTTCTCAGATGATTTGGAATATTCGAATGTGTTTTTACAAGATTTACGTATTGAAATACTGACACAACTGCTCCGTTTTTTGTCTTGACACATGAAAAATGTGTAGAGTAACTGAATAAGTAACAAAACAAATAATCTGTCATAAGAAAAGTTGACGCATGATAGATGGGTCAAATAAAATTGAAGACTCCCTTTCCTTCCGTGACGAAACCAACGGGTGATTGTGTCTATTGATCTAAAAGTGTTTTCTTTAAATGTCACCAGGAAATTCTGTGCATTAGCCAATGCTGCTAAAATACTTACAGACTCTAACCGGGTATAGAGTGGCTTTAATTGAAAACATGACCGAAACATAGAAAACCAAGAGCATATAGTAAATATATAGAAATTAATTTTAAAGAAGTCAAAATTATCGACCTCGTTTCTTAGTTTCGTGGTTTCCTTCAAAAACAGAGGTGTTCAGCTCAAGGAACATATCAGATTTGGATTACTTAACACCGTACATACTTTTACTGGTAAAAAAAATGGTTGGTGTGCATTGGTGCCGTGAATCTGTAAAAAAAAAAAAAAATCAGTTCACTATGGCAATAAAAAAAAAAAAAACAAATGGGTGGTGATCATTGCTACTGTGGAGCAGTTAAAAAAGTCAGTTTACTACGGCAATATAAAAAAAAAATCAATTCTAGCGGCGATTTCAATGCTCAGTGGAAAGGAATCTTATGTCGGCACGGTGCAGTCATGAAGAATGATAAATTACCCAGTATGTCGTAACGGTTAAGCCTGCGTGAAAATCTGCGCAGACGATTGGGATACGGGAAACTGTTATGATCTCCGAAATTTCAGGTGATGGATAAAAGCTTTACGCAGTTAAATCTTAAAACGAAACCTGATATTAAAGGTATCATGTTAAAGCTTGATTTATACGCAGATATATACAGTATATATAATATATATATATATATATATATATATATATATATATATATATATATATATATATATATATATATATATGTTTGTGTAAAATGAAGACAGAAAAGAGATAAAAAAGAACTGTTACTCTTTAAAGTTAAATCTACAGTAGATAGAAATGGAAAAAAAAAGTATAAGATGTACAGGAATTATTCCGGTGCTTTGTTAGTTCTAAAGCAATCTTAGTTTTGTAGTCTACTGCAAAATGTGATATACAGTTTCTCATGCCTGTATATCTGCGACACTCAAACCAGTCTTAGATGGTTATCATACATTTATCCTTTTCCTTTACAAGATAAAAATCTTTCCACTTGTCGAGCCCAGATAAAATAGAGACTAAAAACTACGTAATTCTGTAAGCATTAAGATTAAAGTTCTGGCGTTACTGCCTCAAGCATTTCGTAATGGCCAACTTCCCCAGCAGTAATAGTGTCATAAACAATCCGGTGTTCCAAATCACCTGAAAATTACTCGGCCACATCCCTCCCGGGATTATTATCCTTGCAAGGTAAACAATCAACTGCAGAGAAAGAAAATACAATCTCCCCACCACCACCCCCACCTCAAAAAATTGAAAGAAAGAAAGAATCCTGAAAAACAAAACTGAGAACTCCTTTTGTTCTTGTCTTTTTCCCCCCTCCAGGCGCACTGACATCTTCCCAGTTTCCGGTCTTTACGCTCTACGTGCAGAAAAACTGCCTGAGGAATGCGCCCTCCTGCGACCGCGCATGGAGCTTCGAACGAGTCATGGGATTCGAACTGAGCGGATTCACCAAGAAGAGGAGGCGGGTCTCCAACAGGGAGGAATGCCAGGCACTCTGCTTGAGCGAGAGCGAGTTCCCCTGCAGGTAAGTTGTCTATTTTTTTCTTTTTCCTCTCTCTGTTTGTTAATGGGTAATTCTAATTTTCTTTTCCTGTGTAGGGATGCTCACAGCTAGAAATTTTGGCTATCATGATTTGCTTGATGGAAATTTGTCTATAAAGCCAAGCACTGGGGCATTTTCAACCATTCAGTGAAAAGAGGGGGCTGGAGTGGTTAGACAGGAAGATGGAAGAAAGGAAGTGAAAATAGAGGTGAAGTGTAAGTCTGAACAGTGGGTGCAGCTAGGGACACTTAAAACAACCTTTAGTTATCTGTGGTGCATCACTACATTGTGGTCGAAAATGGTGAGTAAAAAAGCCACAATAATGAAATTGATAAACTGTATTTTTCAAGATACAAAAAGAGGACCGTTGCGCAAACGGTCGAAAGCTCCCTTGTTTTTTATCCTTTTTTGTATTTTTTTGTATCTTGAAAAATAAAATTTTGTCAATTACATTATTGTGGTTTTTTTTTTTACTCAACCTTTAGTTATGCCTGCAGTGCATCACGTGAGGTGCACTGACGACCCCACCCCCTACGGGATAGCAATCATCGTGATTTTCTAAATACTGTAGTATATTGCCTGTGAGAGAATGCAAGTTCCCCTGTCGGTAAGGTGCCTCTACTTTTCTTACCATGACCTACCATCATTGAAATTTTATTCTCTTGTGTAGAGTAACTACGCACTTCTTATCAACTGATACAGTGATTTTCATTTCTAATACTTTCAAAATGCCGTAGAATATTTCACGTGAGCACAAGCGAGTTAGTCAGTCAGTAGCAGGTATCTCTTCTCCAGTTCTTTATGACCTCCTATCAGTAACTCTTGTGACGAGCAGGTTCTTCATGCATTTGTGCTATACGCTAACGCAGCAACGCTCAGTTTTGCTGTGGCTAATGTCAAGGGGGGCCATTGAAAGAAAGATATTTTATGTGAAGACTGACATTCCCCGAGAAATTTTCTTAAATCACTTTTGTAATCTAGCTCTAACCCCGAAGATTGTTTGCAGTGCTCCCAACTATCCAACCATTTACTTATTTTTCCACCCATGCATAAATTCGCTTTCGTATATATATTTATATATGACAGAAACAAGTGTGTGTGTGTGTGGGGCTGTGTATCTTTCTAAAGACGAGCTCGGGAAAATACGCAGAGAAGGTCAGAAAGACAGGTGGCAGCCTTCAAGTCCTTGCCAGGGGCCAGGCACGTACCGTTGTAGCTGTAATCTTAATTGGAATCTTTGGCTGTGCCCGAGTATCAGTAATTTTTTTGCGACAAATTTGAAGTCTCCAACACTAGGAATTTACACCTCGTCTGAAAGTGATCTTCATCGGGTTAATCGGTTGCTGTGGGACTTTCCAAGTAAAAAAAAAAAAAAAAATGCTGTCGATCGATGTCATGGGATTTCAAAGAAATTAAAACCGTGCAGATGTACTCAGTATGGGTGGGTATCTGGGGTTTGACTTCAATCTTTTTCGCTGGTGGGAGATTTTAGAAGCTAAATATTCATTAATCACAGTGAAATTATGTCTGTTAATGTTTTGTAACAGCAATCTCTTGACATTTCTGGAATTAAAACGAGCCATGGAACAACTGACGTTAATGTAATATTTTTAACAAGAACTGATATAATTTTTCATTTACTGGAATTAAAGTAACTCCTCTGACCGACCGTGATTGGAGCAATCTCTTGATACAGCAATCCTCTGACCTAATAAAATTAATCTTAGTCTTCCAATTTAATAGGATTATAGTAATCTGTTAGTAAAATTAAATTAATCTATTGGCACAGCACTTTGGCCTGTTGGATTTAAAGTAGGCTAAGTATCTAGCTTAAAAGAATTCTAAGGAAGCGTTGCACCGGAGTTTTTGGGATGAAGAAAACAGACTGTTGGCTGAGTGACAGGTTCTTAGCTAGCGGGCGCAAAGGCCAGGTACACTGACACAGCCAAAAGATCCTAATTATGAGAGAGTGGGTTCTGTTAGAGGTGAAACTGGGTCTAGCGAGTAAAAACTGCGGAATCCTACGAAGGCAGGCCTCCCTAGGGCTTCGCTGCCAAGGTCTTTAGACCTTGTCTAATACCGCCATGGAACTGAATTCCAACCATTTCTCTGGGTATGTTTGCTGAAATAGCATCGTGGGAAGATATGCTAGACCAATTGCGTGCAAGTGTTTAAATTATCTAAACAAGAAACAAAAGCCTGACGAGAGATGCAATAAAAAATATTAAATAATTCATTTTGATGAACGTGTACATTATTTTGCAGTTCACATGAGAAAATGAACAGAATCCATCTAATAATCTGGAGGTAAATATGACTATCCGTAGAGATCTCCTGGGAAAATTTTTAAAATTTTTAATCCGTTTACGAAGTATTACTAGAATTATCATAGTTACATAAAGAGTATAATAGTTCTTGAAGTAACCCGAGAATGTTAGGAGTATTCCTGAATAAACTTCAGAAATATGTTCAGATATCTCCAAGTGATGCAGCAATGCAAACAGGATTCTCAAAGTGAACTGGGAAATGTTTACAGAATTTTGAACTAACTTGGAGCACACGGACAGAATATTGGAGGTTATTTGGTGAATATGTAATGAACTGTTCAAGTGAAGTTAGAATTATGTATACACTGATTCAAGTGAATTTAGGATTATGTATACATTGGTTCAAGTGAATATGGGAATGCGTACAGAATTCTGGAACTAGCTTGCTGGATATTTAAAAAAAAAAACTGTGGAAGTTACTCAGTAAATTCCTTTCGCTAAGTGTGTAAACTACTAATCTAAATAACCTGCTGTAAATAACAATATTCCGTTGGAGTTATATCAACATATTTCAAAATCAAGACCAAGCAGTAGGTAGCAGTTAAGTCTCTCTCTCTCTCTCTCTCTCTCTCTCTCTCTCTCTCTCTCTCTCTCTCTCTCTCTCTCTCTCTCTCTCTCTCTCTCTTATCAGAGGGGTCAGCGTAACTCACCAGCTCACCAGAGCAACAAAAGACGCCTTTGTGCAAAAGAGCTCGCTGTAACCATGTCAACATTATTCATTATCTCTCTCTCTCTCTCTCTCTCTCTCTCTCTCTCGCTCTCTCTCTCATCCGGGTTTTCAACTCTTCTTTGTTTTTGAAGCTCTGCTCAAGCTAATATCCTCCCTTGGGTAGGAAAGAAAATTCTTGCTTTCACATTATATGCAGACATCTAAGTCAAGTCAGTTGTAATCCTTTAAAGTAAAGGCAGAAAATTTTGTGCACCAGTGTTCAACTTTCCTCAGTTATATATATATATATATATATATATATATATATATATATATATATATATATATATATATATATATATATATATATATATATATATATATATATATATAAAAAACAGTTTTCCACAATACTGAGCGGTTCTTTGAGATAAACACATGGGGTATTGCCAGGTTCATATTTAAACTTCCTAACCCTTGTCTGGGTCGTGTATATGAGAGAGAGAGAGAGAGAGAGAGAGAGAGAGAAGAAGAGAGAATATGACACATGGCTAGTTTATTTGTTACTGAAGCTACGAGCAAAGAATGTTGGCTTACACAGGCCTTAAAACTGAAGTGATAAACACCTCTCTCTCTCTCTCTCTCTCTCTCTCTCTCTTCTTTTGGCATGTCTATCATAACATACTCGATGTATATCTCGAGAACGTGCACCCTCGTATCTCCCTCTCTCTCTCTCTCTCTCTCTTTCACGGATAGGCGGCTCTCAACTTCCTGTTACAGGGACGGTTTCCTCAAACGCGTTAATAAGCGACAACCCGATCGGTCGGTGGGCGTCCCCGTTACTTCTCTCCGCTGCTACCGCAAAGCGCTTCCGTTTTCAATCGAAGGAAATTCGTGTGTTCGTGTCTGTCCGTCTGCGGGGAATTCTGAGGAGAATTGCCAGAGTTTTGATGAATCGGCAATTCTTATGAGTTATCTTGGACTCATTACGGCAAATTTATCTGAGTATTTTTGGGGGGGAGGCTTTTTTTTTTTTTAAATTATTGGTTTGGTTCCAAGATTTAGTGAGAAGAATTGCTATTTTTTTCTTTCGTAATATTATGTCTGTTGGCTGCGGTGAATTTCCCCGAAATTTTGTGCAATATATTTGAACACAGAGTTTTCATATAACTGTAGATCATCTCTTTGAGTACTGCAGACAAATTGAATTTCTCCTGTTTATTACAAAATTTCTATCTGCGCAACGATAAATCTCGGTTATAACTTGCCATCAAGACCTTTAGTAAGAAAGCCTGAAATAGAAATGACGTATTTTTCCTTTAGAAAGGGTCTCTGAATATGCAGAAAGGATAAATACGGCATAAGAGCATGAACAGAGAAGTGTTAAAGGAAGGCTGGGTGGAAAAATGCAATTCACACTAATGCAAAAAATTGAAAGTTGAAGAATGTGTCAGCATAACGGAAGACTCCCTAAGAGGAATGGAAACAGGGAGGAGGTGAGGAAAGGCGTGGTGAACATATAAGGGAAGGAAGAAAGAGGAGAACATGACGAAGGGAAAACGAGAGAGAGAGAGAGAGAGAGAGAGAGAGAGAGAGAGAGAGAGAGAGAGAGAGAGAGAGAGAGAGAGAGGACTTTGCACCATGTTTAGTCTCGAGTGAAATGTTCCCACTATCAAAAAAAACGTTCGGTCTGTGATGGCCGGGAAAAACGGGACATTCTTTCCCACACACAAACACACGCAGGAGATGTCACCTGAAGGCGCGTTTGCGCGCGCACTTGTGTACTTGAGTGTCCGCACAGGTGTCACTAAGTCTCTGAGTGTTATCAAAACTGTACAAAAAAGAAAAAAAAACCACATGTCCGCATTCATAACGCAACACGTTATTGTTGGAAAACGGAGTTATCCAGCCTACAATAACCAGAATTTTTGTAGAGCGTTGGGAATTTGCGAGCGTGACGTACCACGAATTTTACTACCGCTTGTTCTCGTGATCAAATCGAATTTCGAGTTGAAGATCATTTTTTGTTGTTGGACTATCATGAGAAATAATGCGTGGCTAAACGTATCACACCAGGTCACGAAACAACTGCGACCAAAGGAAAAAACTATGGGATTTCAAACTCTTATATTAACACAAGGATGCTGGTCTTGTTTCCTAGGAGCCAAGCCTCTTTGGAATATCAAAATAAATCGCCTGTAATAAAAACACTGTAGATGAAGTCAAAGGAAAAATTACGTAGAATAAAGGGCAAAGCTGAAGATGTACTTTTGAAAGATTATTCATTTGTTGCACTGCCATTGCTGCTCGGTTCTTAAAATAAAAGAAAAATACATTAATGACACAGAAGCTGATAAGGCTTGGTCATTCGTAAATGTGAAACTTCATGTCACTGGTTCAGATCAGATTGATGATATTATCCTTTTTAACATAAAGGATGAAACTAGGACCCTTTTAAACTATCAAATGACCGAGAAATTATCAGAACCAGTCGAACGTGAGAAACAATATAAGGAGAGGAAAAAAAATTGACAGGAAGCACGTTCTTTCAATTTGTGTGTCAGTGTGTATTCTCGCCCCTACGTCGTCGAAAGACAACAGCTCGCCGTCCCAACCCGTTATGACCTTCCGTAAACAGTCATTTTCCTGGTCGCCAGATCGAGGAGTTACTGGCGTACACCCACGTGAAAGTCAAGGGGTGTTGTATAAAACAACGGGGAATGTAGCTTTGCACTCCCACAGACCCAGAGCCCCTCACCCAACCTCTCTCTCTCTCTCTCTCTCTCTCTCTCTCTCTCTCTCTCTCTCTCTCAGTGAATAGCAATTTTCTTCGTTACGAGAGTCAGGAGTCATGGACGAACACCCACAGGAACTATCATGGAAAATGTAGCTTGGTGCTTATACGGATCATTCCTCTCTCTCTCTCTCTCTCTCTCTCTCTCTCTCTCTCTCTCTCTCAGTAAATAGCAATTTTCTTCGTTACGAGAGTCAGGAGTCATGGACGAACACCCACAGGAACTATCATGGAAAATGTAGCTTGGTGCTTCTACGGATCATTCTCTCTCTCTCTCTCTCTCTCTCTCTCTCTCTCTCTCTCTCTCTCTCTCTCTCTCCTCTCAATGGTTTGGAAACAGTTAGTGATCTCTGAACTCCAATTGTCAACCGCGCATGCGCGTGGCTCCCGAGACAGGTGATAAAAAAAGGGGCGGTTGGGATGGCATCGTTTCGTTTTCCGTGAGTTGTAAGGCGATCTTTTGAATCACCATGAAGTATGATACAGGTATGCGGCTGTTCCACTTGTGTTCTATGATACATCATTACATTACCACATATAATAACCGGAGAGACGTTGGGCAGTTATTGACATGCCGGCGAATACTTGGTTGCCAAGAGGTGGCTCACCAAGCGACATTGATTGGCAAGAATTCTATGCAACCTATTCTCTGCGAAAACTCTAACAAGGGAAACGTTATGAAGGTCTTGATCTAATGCTCGATAATATTCGTTTGTTATTACGACTTAACACCCAACCATATCAGGTAAGAAGCGCCAGGGGAAGAAAATTCTATGGCAAACAAAAAGGGTCGTTATCTTAATAATCGTAAGCATGCTCGCCGATCCGGGAGTCGTGACATTAAAAACAGCTTCGCAACCAGTCGATAAAAGATCACGCTTGTTCGTCAAGACAAACAAAAAGAAGAAGAAGAAGCCGGAGAAGGGAAACAACAGCCTTTTGTCTTTCCCACTGTTTGGTCATAAATCCTTGGTTCATAACTGTTCCTAAAAGGTGTCGGGTCAAAGGTCACGAGAATGCGCGCCACACCGCAGACCTTTGAAACCTTTGACGACTTGGAAGAGCGGTATGGGGCTGACGGTTCCCCCCAAAGGTCATCTTTACTCTGTATGCGTGTCTGCTTGTCTCATTATTGTCCATCTAAGGGTTTGAAATCCAAATTCCCTCTTGGAAATACGATGAACCCTCCCCTCCCCCGCCTCTCTCTCTCTCTCTTCTCTTTTACACACACACACAATATATATATATATATATATATATATATATATATATATATATATATATATATATATATATATATATATATCTACATATATATATACATCAGTCATTAATTTTTCGCGGTTGTTGAATATTACTGCATTAATCCTCCAAAGTTCAACAGAGGCTGCAATACTACTTTTAAGAGTCATCCACCATCGCCTTTTTAACTGTTGTATTTATTTCTGTTTGTCCCTATATATATTTAATGGTCATTGATGCACCTTTATCGTTTGTCAGTTTTTTACTCTAATTTTGTAATTCACATTCGTTCCTTTAGAATGACAACCCATTTTGATTAACAAAAGGTAATCATTTTTCGAATAAAAAGGTAAACTCACGTGTGCAACATACTTTCCTTCCCGAAGTCCCCATCGTTGCAAAGGATTTTTCTGCTGAGTGGTGGGCCTCATTTTAACGTATTGCCCATTGCACCTAACTCCCAACGTTCGCTTTGGGTTTCACCGACGTCTGATATATTACAAGAAAATCAGATTTATTTCTCTGAAAAAACATAAAACTAAACTTCCTTTCAAAATCACCTAAATCCTGTTTTTTTTTTTTTTTTTTTTGGCTCTCTAACTTTTCTCAGCTGAATAATTAGGCATTCAGGCTGCGTTCGAAAAACGAAAGCGGGAAAGTTGAGAAAACAGGGAATAAACCACCAGCAGAAGAGACGGAGAAATAACTCTGTTAATTATAAATACTGATGCAAAGAGCAATTTTAATTTCTCAATTTGGTGTGTGCAACTGACCGGCTGCTTGAATTTTTTTTTATAACTGCAACACAATTAAGGATTATATTAGAAGAGCAAAATTTTCTTCATCGATAGCACGCAGCTGTTAACTGCAAAAGTTTCTCTTATGAATCGCAAACGTTGTCAAATTTTTATTTTGGAAAAAACTCGACTTATATCACAAAAAAACTACTAAATTTTCTGATAGGGATATTTGTTCCGGAGGAGATGAGCTTTGCTCGTGTGACTTAACTTTTCGGACTAAAAAAAAAAATAATTCACTTTTAAACAAAACAGGCTTAAGTATATATAATCTGTGAGAGCTGTGGCGTTGTCTCTTCTCTTCAGTCAGTTAGTCACCCAACGGAAAGTGAGTTTAAAAGACAAACTTAACACAAAAAAAAAAAAAGTGTTCAATCTGTATATCAAATCTACCGGGTCTTCATCTGTTCGGCTGGGTTCAGTATTAGAGCACATGCGGAGATCAGCCGTTAAATTGGGACTGAACTTATTTTCAGTTCAAATTCCTATTCATTCATCTGGTATTAACGCAATGACCAGTAGGACATTTCCTTTGTGAAGGAGAGATTAACAATTTGAAATGCATTTTCAGTGTAATTACCATACAGTCATTTCGTTCAGTAATAATGGCTGCAAACTCGGCTGACACCTGAACAAACTAGATTGGGTTCCATTCTTGGACCAGGAGGAAAAAATTCCCAAAGTCATCTTATCTCCCTTCCCACTAGTGTGTGTTCGTGACGGGGCAGAAAGTGAGAGGCCATAGAACCATACAAACGGAACAATCAAACGTCTGTAGTATCATTCTGCTTGTTTGTCTCGTCAAAGGGAATCATGTTTATACAGCACAGCCTCTCGAAAGCCAATCTAAACCTCCTTTGCTGCTGGAAAATTGACGTAGGAGGGGAAGCCTCAACACTCTCCCCCCCACCCCCCGCTTCCCACCTCACTCGTGTCCCTCCTTTTTTTTAATCATCTCACTTTAAAAGCTAATGACTTTTTCCCATAGAATAACGTCCAAGAGGGCGAACTGTCTAGTCATTGGAAGCCTATAGAGTTACCTGTCTTCCTTCTGAGCGATGCCATCTGAAAGAGCTTTTTTTTTTTATTATGATCGTCCGTTTTCGCAGACGGCAGGTTCCTTAACTCCCCGACAAACCTATTCCCGTCGGTGAAAAAAGTCTTAATGCCCAGTCAGTGACGTAATGGCGGACAATTTCACGGCCTTTTGGGTCGGTAAATAGTATAGCCAACGCGTGTGATAAGGGTTCTCTGCCGTTCGAGTTTTTTTTTTTTATTTATTTATCCCTGCCTTTGTCTGTCTGAAAACAACTCTCATGGAAGTTTAAAGTAATTTGCAAGCGGAAACTCTATATCAGAATACGGTGAAGGCCCGGCAGTCCTTTAACGAGATCACTGAAGTTAAGGATACTCGAGGTCATGAGGAAGAAAATATAATCATATTGTGAAGATCTGGATATCAGGCGATTCTGAGTTCATATCAGTCATCTCTGTGTCGTCACAATCAGTTAAAATGCAAAGTGGTTTTTTCAGGACAGTCCGGAATAACAAACTTGAGATCTTCCATCAATCAAGAGTTAAGATGGAAGCAACACCCAACTAGCTTTAATACGTGGTCTGGCAATATTTAAAGCCGAGTTTGATTCTAGCTGTTACCATAGATTGCAGTTTAGCAAGTTAATCAGAGGAACCATTGTCAAATAATGCCAATTATCAAAATATCTTTTTATGCAAATTTACTGTTTTTGATGAAGCTGCATTAGACAAAACACACACACATACGCGGAGAACATCCGTAAAAACTGATGTATGATAATAAAATCCACCATAAACTAAATTGCAAAAATTATTTTGACTGCCACAAAGTTTTGATTTCACTCGATATACAAAGGTTAAATAATTATACCTGCAGGAGGGATGCTACTCGCTCATCATCACATCCTTATGGCTATGTTATGCGTAACGGATTGAAGATTTCTGTGTCGGTTAATTCCATGTGTTACAATAATTAGTTGCCTTACACCAGGCGGTTTCTTTCCAGCCGTTGTTTTCAAAACCTCAGCACGCTATCAATTCCAGTTTGCTGCTCATCAGTCTTTGTTTTTTCTTTGTTCCTATTTATTGTCTTTGTACTGCTGTTTCTTTATATTTTTGCATTCTCTTCTATTTCAGTTTTCAGAACATTTAGGAACCCTTAAACTTTAATGATACAGTAGAAATTTCATCTTTCGTGATATTAATAACACATAACTCTCTTTCCGCATTTTCAAGCAATTCAGCAAGTCTTTAATCAGAAATGAACACCGATTTCGACGCAACAGAGCAAATAAAAAATGTCGGCTTATTATATTAACTCCAAATGATAAACAGTACAAAAAAGAAATAAATAAAAGGTAAAAATGAAAGGGTAAATGAATTACTGTAAATTTAAGCGTAGCCTCAAGCAAAGTAAGTCGAACTCCGGACTGCGGAGGAGAGACACTCTCTCTAACCTTTGCCCTTTGGCTCTCTGTTCACAGATCAGCTAACTTCAACAACGCAACCGGCGACTGCCGAATTTCCGACATGGACCGACACACAGCAGTGGGTACAGGAGCCTTCCGAGCAGCCGACAACAACGACTTCTTGGAGAACAACTGCGTCGACGATCCCGTCAGGCTGTGCGAATTCCAGAAAATGGAAGGTCGCATCCTCAAGACTGTGGATTCCGTCTTCCAGGACGTGGACAGCTTGGAAGACTGCAAGAGGCTCTGTCTCACTGCTCCTTACAGGTAAAGAGAGAGAGAGAGAGAGAGAGAGAGAGAGAGAGAGAGAGAGAGAGAGAGAGAGAGAGAGATTTTTTCAATACTTCAACAGAATCCCTACTTCATGTTAAATTTTGAGGTTGTTGGCTGTCAGAATACATAATTACTGATATTTATATTTAGGTAAACTGACATAAATCATTTTGGTCTCTCCGTCACAACCGGTGACAGGTCAGATCGATGACCGCTTCTTTTCCTCTCCTTCTAGTCTGTGTACTCTGTGCTTATATCCCCTCTATTTGATTTTATAACTCACGCTCTCGTATAGAAGTCTGTTTTATCTAATATTTTTTCTCGTTTGTCAGTTTCTCAGCTTTTCTTCTGTGTTCCTTTAAGCCTTAGCTAGCTACCAACATTTCGTTCCGGTCTGGTTAACTTCTAAGTATGAAGAAAATGATTTGCTCCTTTACGAAGGCCACCTTCACTCATCTAGTTTGTGCCCCCCGTCAGATGCCACTCCTTCGACTACGGCGATACCGGAGACAATGTGTGCCGTCTGTCCCACCACGCCGCTGCCACTCTCACCCACGTAGAGGAGCCTTACCTTGACATCCCCGGCTCAGCCACCTACGAACTGTCCTCCTGCTACAACGTCACCATCGAGTGCCGGTCCGGAGACATGGTTGCCAAGATCAAGACGTCCAAGATCTTCAACGGCAAGATCTACGCCAAGGGCTCCCCTAACACCTGCGTCAATGACATCGAGGATGCCCTCGAGTTCGAGCTGCGCATGTCCTACAACGACATCGACTGCGACGTCGAGCGGGACTCGGCCTCCAGGTACAGCAACGACGTCATCATCCAACACCACGACATGATCGTCACCTCCGCTGACCTGGGCTTGAGCGTCCACTGCCAGTACGACTTGACCAACAAGAGCGTCAGCAACCGAGTCGACCTCACCGTCGAGGGCGACATCAGGCCCGCCCTTGAAGAGGGAAGCACCGTGGACTCTCCCAACGTCATCATGAGGGTGACCAACCGCAACGGAGATGACATTGCCGACGCCTCCGTGGGAGACATGCTGCAGCTTCGCTTCGAGATCGTCGACAGGAACTCCCCCTACGAGATCTTCGTCCGCGACCTCATTGCCATGGACGGGGGCAACACCAACAACATCACTCTCCTGGACGGGCGCGGATGTCCCACTGAGATGTCCATCATGAGGCCTCTCCTGAAGGTGGACAGCACTGGCAAGGTACTTAATTTATTCTTGGTTTGGCGTTCTTATACTTGTTTGCCAACTTTTGATTTATTTAACTATTATATCACTGGTGGATCTGCTGTTTGAAATGAACAATGGTTTCTGTCTCAATTCTCGCCAGGTCTTGGGTGCCACTTTCGATGCTTTCAAATTCCCAACGAGCGACATCGTTCAGTTCAGAGCCTTGGTGACCCCTTGCTTGCCCACCTGCGAGCCCGTCATCTGTGACGTCATGGACTTCGGTGGACAAATGCGACAGACAGAGAGCTATGGCCGCAAGAAGAGAGAGGCTCTTCCATACATCATCGAACACTCTTTCCCCAACTACCTCGTGAGCTTTGTTCCAGGGGAACCCCATCAGGAGGTGATTATTCTATTCAAAATTACGTCTCTCATTTATAAACTTCATATTCTTTTGTCAATATACTTCATTATTCAGCTTAATATTTCAGGCTTTCTTTTGAGATTAATGATTGTCAATCAAAATGCAATATTTACCTCTTTAGGTATGTGACTAATTTCAAATGCCAAAAAAAAATGTTAGGTGATTTTTTATATATCAGCTTAATTAACATGATGTATGTATATATATATATATATATATATATATATATATATATATATATATATATATATATATATATATATATACATCACTGTAGGTACTTTACTAAAAAATGATTTTAGCAAGGTACTTTAGAATAATTTTACAGGAAACTATATAGGATACTCAAGCTGACATAAATAAAAGCTATCAGCCAGATCGGTCAATAAGGTCCACTGAAAGGCCTCCCCAAGTAGCCACCCACAGGAGAAATCAAAATAATTGCAACGACAAGAATCATCTACAGAAACTTAGAAAGTGAACCTAAGTCTATTATTTCATTGCAGGTGACGATGTTGAATACCCTTACCGCCGACATTGCTTCCCATGAGATGCATTACAGAAGGAAGAGAGAGGCTGACGTCGAGATCCCTGAAGAACTGTTGGTAGTACAGTCCATCAAGATCTCTGATAAGTTCGGCTTCCGCGGAGGACGTCCAAAGGCCCCTACTCGAGAGAACGCCATCAACAAATTCGATTCAGTCAGTGAAAACAATGTAAGTTCATGTCAATAAAGAAGACCTTTTGTAGATATAAATAAGTGTTGTATACTATACGTGTGTACATGTTTTAGCTGTAATTTCATTTCCTTGCTCTTTATTTATTTTCGCATATCTACACGATCTCACAGGTCAAGAGCGACAACGAAATGGTCATGCAAGAAGAAGTTTCCGGCACCTGCATCAACATGATGGGTCTAGTCCTAGCATGCTCGGTCTTCCTGATTGCTCAGCTGGTCATCATCGTGGCATGGACTGCCGTATGGCACCGTCGCCGCAGGAGCAAGCTCGAGGAGCCCCTCAGTCCAGCCACGACCACAGAATCCCTCAGGAAACTCTACGATTCAGGATACCCAAGAAGAATCTAACGCTTTCCCGCCTTGGCCACCAACAGGCTACCAGGTGATTTTCGGCCGGGGCTCTTCGGCTCTTTCCGAAGGCGAATGGTGAACGAAAAAGACCTGGTAGATGTCCGGGTGATACAAAACCAATCTCAGCAAGTTTCCGAAAGGCGTCATCGCCCAGCGCACGTCCGACAGGATTCGCTTTATCCAATGGAGATCGTGTGAAGGGAGAAGCATCCTATCACGAAAGCTTGAGTCGTCATTTCACAGGGTACAAGAAAAGAATCTGAGTTGTCTTAAATCGCTTCAATTTGTGATGACTAAAAGGGGGGGGGGAAGCTTTTCAAATTTCAGCAAAAAAAGATAGAAGCTTGACTACCTGCAATTTAGAGTACTCATGCCCAAGATGTGAAAGTAGTCTTTTGCGAAAATGATAATCTTAGTAAACTTAATGATTTACGATGTCAGGGGAAGTTCTGATATAAATCAGTGAAATTTCTGATAACTGTATGGGGAACAGTTTCCACGGGATTTCAGTAACCGAAGGAATATGCCGATAGATTGTAGATTAAAACCACCAGAAATACATTTCAGGTGGTCAGGCGAATCTGGAGAGCAAGGTTATAAATTTTTATTAATCCGGCGAGAAGATTGAAATAACTTTTCATTAACATTCGTTTAGAATGGAATGGGGGATTTTTGGTAGTTACGATGACGACAAGCTACCTCCTCTCTGATACATGTGGATCTTCTGAATATTCGATATGGTTAGGCACTGCTATTTTCGGGCATTAGAACAGAATGATCTCTAAAAATAGATAAGCAATACAACAAAAGATGACTAATTGTTTTAATTAAAAGCAAAGTACCAAAGGGCATTATTTCTCTGAGTACTTCAAAAGAACTCTCTTCTATGATGGTATACATAGAGGTGTCTTTTGTTTTTGTGTTATTTTTTTATAACTAATCCACAATAACTGTCTGACATGACGTATTGTGATACTCGGCATGTCATGTTAATAATATTGGACTTATGTTAAATAACTCATGACGTCTATGTTTTCATGTATGTCTAAGCCCGTTTATTTCTTGTATTTTTTTTTTTTTTTTGACTTGCAGACTGAAAGGCGATTGGTGATGGTAATCTGGGTTTTTTATTTCTTTGTGATGGAGAAAAGCGATGGCTTTTTTTTTATACTCACGAATTCTTCCGGGAAAAGAGAAGACATTTTCAGCTGAAGAGATGACATGATTCCTCTTTCCTTTCTGGACAAAAGGAATCAAGTCTTTTTTTTTTTTCTAAAATGTTCCCTTGGAATACATGCTAAATTAACGGCAGCTTCTGAAACTTAAAAAGAAGTACTATCTCTCTGAAATACTCCATTAGCAGAGAGCAGTTTAAAGATAGCTTCCAGAACAGCTTTTGATTCTAACGAACATAAACTACTAAGTTTACGGAAACCTTGTCTGAAAAGTCGAATAAGCCACCGCTCTCTTCTCCATCCAAATGGTGCTGGTGATATTTGGGGCTGGGGATGGCAAGTCTACGTCTACAAGAAGTCTTGTGTCTACAGCAAGACACACACGACCTTCCACAACAGTTGTTACTTCAAAGTCTAAAATAACAAGAGATTACTGATTGGGACCTCGTAGGTAGGTAGTTTAGGCGCAATGATATACGCACAGCATGTTATACGCTTATCCAGTAATAGGTCTATAAGCAAAACTTTATGATATTTAATCTTTTATCAGAATCAATCGAAAAGTATAAATCTTCCTTGATCATTCGGAATCCATATGAGAATTTTGCCTTTGATAATCCTAAACCTTAATTTTGTAAGAATGGATCATAATTTTATTGATAAATACCAAAAGTTTTCGTAGGATCCTACTGATTGCAATTACCGATACATTTTCTCCCAGAGGCTTTGAATTAGATGATAGCTAGCTAGGGTCGATTAGGTATAACACTTTAACTGTTATACACCTGCGCTTTCAGTGACTTAGATTTTCAGTCCATTAAACTAGTTTTACACAACCTAAATTGACTAGGATACTTAAGAATCGGCCGGTGCCTCATACTGACTTTTAGACGCAATGCTTCATAACACACTGGCCTGCATGACTAACTGCCGCTTTAAATGCTTATTGTGCAGCAATTTGTCTGTGGCATTTTGCTGCAATGCTTTATGCTTGGTAGTTCTTTTAGCAAATAGTGGAATGCTTATTAGGAATTGATGCTTGACCTATTAGTATGCACAATAACCACACACACACAAAATGCTTTGGTAACAGAAGCGTTTTTAAACCATAATGCTGTATCCAAACTTCATGATGCTTACACCTTCACTTCCTGCTTAATGCTTTACTAACACCTTGATAACTTTTTTTTTTGTCATTCAGGTATGCTTACCAATGAACGCAATGCTTGGTATTATGTAAAATTTATGCTTACTAACCTACGCAATGCTTACTAACAAATAACGCTTTGCTTGTATCTGCTACGCAAAACTGCTTGCTTGCTTGCTCACGAAGTGTTTTAACCAACCGTCATTGCTGTGCTAACTAACACCTACGAGCTTCTTGACTAACACGACACTAGCACTTAAAGGGCTACTAACCACCACCGAATTGGCGACGCTTTCACTACTAACACACAGTAGGACTATTAACACACCACATACACAAGAGCCATTCTGTTGGGCCTCGCCTTCTGCAGTAGATAACACTTAAGTTTTTTTTATTAGGTGAAGGCTCAGTCAATATATTCCCTTCATCAATTGCCACATTTTAACCCCATTGTTAATATCCTAATGTAAATAACCGCTTCCCGTATATGCAATTTAGTTATGCATGCTTTTCTAGCGCCGTTCTAAGTAACTGATGCCTTGGTGGCAAAAAATAAAAAGTAAGACCTAAGTAACTGATTAAGACTAAGTAACTGGTGCCTTGGTGGCTAAAAATAAGAATTAAGATCTAATAAATTTCCGTTTCTGATATTTCGGTCCAGTTTTGATGCACCTAGTACTAGCTCTGCCGAGAGCCGGGTTCACAAGGCATTAACTACCAAGGTCTTAGGCACAGAGTCCCCAGAGGAAAACTCGAAAAAGTACCTTTGATATCGGGGACAGAGCCAACTTCATTTGAAAAACTAGAGCGTCGTGACCTGCAGCTCACGATGACAGCATAGATGCAATAAAGAAAGCTTTTGTTTTGGCTTTTTACTATTTAAATGACGAATGTAGATACCCGTATATATACATTACTCGTAGGTACAAAAAATTTTGTTTCTTTTGTATAGTGGGCTTTTAGAAGCTTTTCTCTGGATTGTTTGTGGTCCCATGACGTAACTGAACTAGACATTCCGACACTTCCTGTAAGATACATGTAATTTAATCCTGCACTCACAATCTTCTTTCTGAAACATAACAAGCAATTAATTGTTGCAACATGCACATGGATGATCATTATTGTATACACATTCTGGTGCGTGTATATGCAGGATCTCAGCATATACGCTTTAGGCTTTTGTACACGTATACGTATTTATTTGATCTATTTATTTTCCTATTTATTAATTATTTATTGTCTTGTTCAAATGATATTTGAATTTTGTTTTATATACATATATAGGAATATATATATGTATGTATATATAACTGCATATCGCTTGTTGTGATTTTATGTCTTTGTTGAATTTGAATTTTCAATACATTGTTGCCAAGTGTTTTTTTTTTCTGACACTGGATTCGTTCAGTGTACTTCGCTGGTTCACGTTACTAGCAAGTTTTGCTGGCTGTTTTGCGTCTGCAGCAGAGGGAAACTGAACGCATCCTCGTTTCTCAGTGACATGTGAAATTGGTGCAAATGGGACTCCTGAACGGAAATGACGTCATTTGTGTACGTGCATGGTGAATGATGAGCGTGATTGTAACTTTTTTTTTTCTCAGCGACTTGATAGACAAGGGCGTGCTAGAGGCATTTTTTATATAAGTAGTTAGATAACTGAATTTCTAGTTTAAGGCTTGTTTAAGGTAATTGTACCAAAGTAACTCATTAAATGACAATTACACGATTTTACCAGTTTTTTTATTTCCTTACCCTTGGAGTTTACCCAATAAAATAAACCGTATGATTTTTCAATATTCGTGGCTCACCGAACATTGAATTTTTCCCTCAAAAAAAAAAAAACTGACTCTGCAACCGACATGCTAACAAAGGATTGTGGTCAAAATGCTATGTCTCTGTCTTACAGACAATAACGATGTAACGATAAAGGTTCTTTGTGGCTCATAAAGGAGAGAAAATTTCCAGAACCATTATCTTGAAGAGTATGTATCTAATCTATTTTCTAGCTAACACTGTTAGTTGGCAATAAGCAGGCCTTATGCCAGCATGGGACATACCCCAAGGACAGCACCTAAGGTGTGAAAAGGAAAGCTTCTTCAGCGTAATCGAGTTTTCTGTACAGCGTGTAATGCAGCATGAAACTCTTAGCTGCGGAACCATGAAACTCTCAGCTGCGCCCCATGGAACTTTCAGCCACGGTCCAGTGGTGGCCTGTGTTGTTGGCACCTACAGCGGTGCCAGACGCACGATCATGGCTAACTTTAACCTTGGATAAAATAAAAAAAAACTACTGAGGCTAAAGGGGTGCAATCTGGTATGTTTGATAACTGGAGGGTGGATGATCAACATGGCAATTTGCAGCCCTCTAGCCTCAGTAGTTTTTAAGATCTGAGGGCGGACAGAAAAAGTGTGGACACAGAAAGTGCCGACAGACAGACAAAGCCATCTCAATAGTTTTCTTTTACAGAAAACTAAAGTCTGTTAAGGACTTCCGGATTCTGTCCAACCAACACAGACAACTTTCTAACAGAATGAACGCAACGAGTTACAGACCCTGGAAAAGTCGTTTTCTAATTGAGTGAAGATTCTCGCATCCATTCACTCTGCTGATTCCCAGGTGGTGCTTTTTTTTATTAATTGGCGGTGTGCCAGCACGGGCTCTTTCTCATAGGGCACCCGTAAATGTTTATAATTATATTTTTAAAATCTAGTCAAATTTTCAAGATTATCCATGACGGTTAATTTCCTCTTAACTCTATCTCTCCTGATGGCTGAGGGGATGGAGTCATGTACCAACCTCTCCCCCTCCCCACAAAAATAAAAGGCGTAGATTCGAATCCTGGCCAAGATAGCATTTGTCACATTTCTCAGACTACTACAGACCCTTCAGTTTTTTTTTAATCCACTCATCTCGGTAATGTTCAATATCCAGTGCATGAATGAAGGCAGTATACATGAATGCAACGAAAGCCAAGTCACAAAAATACGAGACAATAAATACTGGAAAAATTTAAACGAGAGGAGAATGTAACATTTGTAAAATAATGTAAGGGTGGTAGTCTAGGTAAGACAAGTTTGCCCACTTTCCTTTTTCCCCTGTGTTCCAGTTGCTCCCCTTCTGTCAACTTGCTATCAACTCCCTCCTCCCCTCTGATGGAAGATCGAATCTACTGTGTCCCACCCAAGATAGAAAATGGATCAGTTCGGAGGCTGAACAGGTACCAAGCGTCTGAATAAACGTGGGGTTTAATATTCTCAGAGGAGTCTGTAACTCTCGCTGTTTTCGTAATACAATTAACCTCCCACCAACTTCTAGATCAAATTCGTGGTCCTTCTGCCCAAAGTCGTCACGAGTTTTAATTTTCTTAAATTCGTGGGTTACCGTGGGCACACCCGTGGTCCTGCACCAGAAGTTTGGGCTTCCGGTTTGCGCTGGATTAAATTCCGCATCGACGCGTTCTATTGTGTTCTAGCGTTAAAAAAAAAACGAAAACTACAGCAAATTTATTCAATGCTACCAAAATCCGGAGGCGAGTCATCACTGTCGAAAATTTAAGCAAAGTAAAGCAGTGATAGGCCTAATCTTTTCCCGGGTGCATCTAACCCACCTAAACTCTATTTACACACATTTCCTAGCTAAGATATCGTTGAGGATTTGCAGACACCCGGTCCTATAACCGAAGATCCTCTGTGGCAACACAAACATTTAAAGACAACTCTATAGCTACCATTGTGGGAGAAGCTGGTATTGCTACACAACTATCATTAACAGCGATAGTATTCATGAACACTTACCACACCAGAGATTCCTGAAAAGGAAAAAATGATATATTTTAGAAAGTTGTGTACAAAAACACTGATGAAACCGAGGCACAAAATTTTAAAAATGAGCAGGAGAGTGAACACGAAAGAAAAAACCTTATAAAAAACTGAAATGAGAAAAAAAAAAAATTAGGGAAAGGGCAGAGATCTATGAACAGTATATAGCCTCTCGAAAAATGGAACGACTCAGTACACAAAAGTTGAAATTCATTAAGGATGCAAAAGAAAGTTGATTTCTTACACCAAAAATAAATTATATATATACATATATATGTATTATATATATATATATATATATATATATATATATATATATATATATATATATATATATTATATACTTGCTTATTCCACCACATCGTAACATACATTTATGACTGACAAACTAGAATTAGCTGGAGTAATATTGCCTCTTATTTCTTGACATATCAGAGAAATACACTAAGATAAAATTTCCCTACGCAACAAGATTAATCAGTCAACAAATGCAATTCTAAAAAAAATAAAAAATTAGCAGGAGTGAAAGTTCTTGAAAGACGAGGCTGTATGCAAGATTTTAAATTGAATATTGCATTGATCCGATGGGTGATAAAACAATTTTGGGTTTAATATATTTATATTATTTATTTGCACTTTCTTTGATAATTAGCCGTTCAGAACCGGAAATATATTGTTATGTAAGCTAAAAAGAAAAGGTGATAAAAAGTCGTATGAAATAAGTTTTTCGTATAAAGTCACGTGTGCGCAGAAAAAATCCATCTCCGGTTAAAACACTTTCGTTATTGCTGTGATGCTGTCAAATTAACTTTATAAAGTATAGCAGTTTATAGGTATTAAATAAATTACATATTCCGTGCTCTGCAATCAGTTCTACATTTCATAAACCTACTTGCATTAAGGATAATGCATGTAACGTACTACAGTAGACCTATCACTGAAAAAGGATTTAGGGTTATGATAACTTGTCTTTTCGTGTTGGTACAGCATGGAAACTAACGAAGTTTACAAGATTTCGTAACCTAACACAAAATCATTATATCTATGAACATTACCACACTTACCTTACTATGAGTAGGCAAGTAAGAAACTGGTCATTTCTGTCGGGTAGGTGTAGAGATTTACAAAAGGCCTCCTAATCCCTTCACATCTTACCCAAATGAAGGGATTACGCTATGCATGGGTATGATATGCCAGCTTAATCTAAACAAACCATTACCAACCACGAGACTGCACTAGACTAAGTACTCACATTTCAAACTAGTCCTAGGCCTATATTTGTCTTTAATTATACCACATTAAATCTGAACAAGGTGATTACACTTGTTCTACCTACCTAAAAGGTCTGAGACGAGTGCAGCAGTCTAACCAGTAAAATAAATTGGTTTACAAATTAAACTTCTATGTAAGGCTGCCAATTTCGACTTAGATTACAGACCACTAGCTCATCCTCTACTTATCAAGCTCTTACAGTCATGTCACCGGTCAAGAGATCAAGCAGACGTAGTTACTTAAAATACGATAAATGCCCTTCAGTAAAGAATACAAAAAAGTGAATAAGTAGTCTCAGTACTCCCTGTCGCTAGGGAGTCACGCCACCCAATTTTACAAGTTACCTTCGATAGTACCATAATAAACCACGTCATTGAGAAAGACGTGATTCAAGTTGTAAAACTGACTTGTTGCGACGTGAATATTTTCATTAACTGAATGCCAGTTATAAGTCGTAAAAAAATTACCAAAACAAAGTATTAGGCAGATTTCAGCTTTCAATATGACTTATCATTCCCGCCAATTCACATATATTTAACATTATTCTTAGTTTAACTATCAGAACATATTTCATTTAGGATTGTTCGGAACAATGAAACCAGTTCACTGGCTGCTCTAACTACTTGCAATAATCACCCTCAAAAAAAAAATCACTTAAAAAACCTACTGAATCTTAACACTCATACAATCTCATCAGTGAACCTTGTCATTATGAAATTAGATGATTAACCTTAAGACATAAAAAAAAACTACTTGGAAGCTGGACGTTAGTAGTAATGAGGCTCATAAAATAATGATAAGCATCAAGTAAAGTTCTACAAGCTATAATAAGAGCAAAGCACTCAAGCATTCAAGATAAACGTCACCCGTTAATAGACATAAAATATTATACTTAAATCTAAACAAGGTGAGTAAAATAAACAGACTGGTCCTGCAAGATGCAGCGTTTTTCTTGAGAATGGGCTTTCCGGTTCTCAGTATGTATTTTGGGATGAGGTTGATAACCCATACCCTTCTCCGCCCTAGATAAAAGACACCACAGTCTATTAACCACCACATACTTGCTTCACTGCTTAGACCAACAGAGACTAGACTCCACGTTGGCATTTACAAAAAAATTACTGAGGCTTATGTTGAACTGTACACCTATACCAAATTATTCACATACAACTGCTTAAATAAGCACATAAAATGTATGTACTGTAGATAAACAGAGTTGTCATTCTGGCAGAATTTAACTTTATTCCTAAGCTATGGAACTCCTTAATTGCAATCCTTACATTTACTTTGTAGAGTAAGAGTAATTACATCCGTATTTAGTATGGAGGTATTTTAATATTATGCAGTTATCAATTTGTGTTTAGAGACCGGGACAATACATTTCCACTTGATTAACTATGCTACTACTTAACTACATATGAAGGAAACTTAGCTGTACTAAATCAAGCTACGGATTGTTTATTATTTCTTGACGTTTGTAGGCAGCAAACTTTAAAGCACCTAAACATGAGGCAAATCTATTCTAGAAGTACATATCAAACCGCACCAGTGCATTTAGAACTAACGCGCACGATAGAGTTCCGATCCAACAAGAGGCAAATGACTTCAAACGGTTCAGTAAACAAATATTACATTGTATATATATACCTAAGGGACACTCCATGACTAGCTTAGACTACTAATTCCTATTCAGATTGAAACCGACGCTACTTACCTGTTTGAAATGATGAACGATAAATATTATTAGTGCTAAGGACCAACACAACGTAAAAAGTTAATAGATAAATACGAATGAAACGCAAATATAGCTTCGCGCGTAACCGCACACACCTCGCTTACACGACACCTGACAGCGTTTACTAGAGTGAACTGCTGTTGGAACTTGGCCTGTGGGCAGCCGAAGAGACTTCAACTTCTTATTTTACAATGTAGGAGTGGAGGCCAGTGTTATGCTCATGTATTTCGTATTCAGTTGGCACGAACAGAACATATGTTTTAGAACTTTTGCTTATCTATGTGACACAGCTGACACGGGTAGTAGGAGGAACCGTAAAAAAGATTACGAATGAATTTTGCCGTCGAAAACATATTGATAGCAGAAACCACACTTGATTTTAGCTCAGTTTTATCCCCCTCATTTCTCCAACCGGATATTTCTCGAGTTGTTCCTATGTTCGCTGGGCTTCTTTTATTACTTATATTTGCTGTCTCTCCTTATGATTTTGCACTCCACCACAAAATTCTTGTTGGGTTGAAGGGAGTTGTATAACCAGCATAATTTATAAGAGGCGACCATCTTCATGTCGTGGGGACAATGCATCCCCAATCCCTGATCAGCACCAAAGGCTATGAAGTCCTGGCGAAACGTCTCAGGACTGTCCTATGGTATCCTCAAGATCTATCTTGGGTATCCCTAGGTTGTTTCCGTGAGATGTATCTCTGCCATGACTAGAAACTTACTTGTCTGATGATAACTATGTTAATAACTTGTTGTAAAGACATTGTTTTGAAGCAGTCTGTCTGAAGAGTCCATTCCTTCTTCCTCACTGGCTTTGTACAACCTGACCTGTTCGCTAGGGGGCTGGGGTTATTATTAAGAGTTTAGGGCTGTTGTATGCCCTTACAGTCTCAAGAGCAGTTGGTAGACAGAAAAACAGTATCAAATGTTAATCCTACTGCATTCCAATGTAACGGTGAAAACAAATATATTATGATTAAAATAAATAAAACACAATCACTTTGAAATGATATGGAAGCCACGCCCTCTGCTTACAATTCCAGACTGTGTATTGACATGTTAATAAGTAAACATTGAAATTAACTGTGGAAACGAGATGGTATTTTGGCTTTCATAACTTCACACGCAACACAAACCTTATATTTTACCCAGCATTCTAAACATTCACGCACACAATCGTAGAATAAATGCAATATTGTATCTGTTATTCAGTATATCGCTAAAGTAATGAGAATCCAATCATCCCTGAAAAAACCCTTTCTTCAGTCTTCGAGTATATTACAAATTCGTTTTTTCCCAATCAGCACTTAAAAATCGTTAATTCTGTTACACGGAGATCAGTCCATTCCAGCAACATTTGATAAATTGACATGTCATTTGAAATATGTTTGCAAAATGGTTTACTGGCGTAATCACCTATTTATTAGCGGAGTCACCCATTCAAGAAGTCTGGTTTTCTTTCTTCCAGAGAGAGAGAGAGAGAGAGAGAGAGAGAGAGAGAGAGAGAGAGAGAGAGAGAGGAAGGCCTTCCCGGGAGGAGTGGGAGTTGGAAACAGTGGTCAATAGCTAAGTTTGCCCTGTGAGAAAACCAATTTTCTTTAGTGTAGGATTACCATGATAACACAATCGGCAGAAAATTACAAAATATAATATTTCCCATCCGCCTCAGATTTTTTCCCGCAAAATTATGGGTTTCGTATTGATGGTGTAGGAAGGACACGAAGAGTGAAATAAAAATCAAATTTAAGTGAAAAATGTAAGTGACTCGATCACAGGATACCACTGTAAACCATTACCTGAGGTGATGGTTTTTATGAAGAGTCGGCTTTGGAGAGAGTTTAATTATATAGCAAAAGGTATAAGCCAGTGTATTATTCTACGAGGAGAAATAAGCGAAAGAAAGGAAATAATGTAGGATGAATATGAAAAAATTAACAAATGATCGTAGAGAACCTTTTTAGGAAATGTAGAACTAACTAATCTCGAAGACTAACATATTGAAAACATGGATGCACGACAACTCTGGGGTATGATAAAATTAAAATTAATACCCAAATTTACAATTAAGAAAGAATATGGCATGAAATGTAGCCCCTGGGGCAGTTCCAGCCGATGAAAAGTGGGTTATTAACCCGGTACGTATCCACCTTTGTCATCTACTGTACTCCGAGGTGCTAGTACTAAACATGGCTGAAGCTCCTTGGGACGCCGTGTATAGAAGTATAGTACTAGCCCCTCGGGGAATCAAAGTATTATATACACCCATTTCTATATTGTGTGGTCTACTTTACTTAGCATGAGTTTACCCTGGATTTTGACAAAGGTGGATACATACCGGATTAATAACGTAAAGTGGTTGGACAGAAAGATTGAAAAAAAAAATCCAGAAAATAAATTACATGAAGTGTATGTGTTTGTGTTATGTGTAAAGACACAAAAAATAAATGTAAAAAGGTGAGAGAAAGTGCCCTCATAAAAGATATCGACTCACAAAAGAGTCTAAATCATAACGATTATTAATAGTTATTAAAGAGAGCCAACCCATACATAGTCAACGATTAATCCATGGCTTATGCTTATCTCGTGTGACACCGGAAAGTGTAGGTTGGACCGAGTTTTCGAAACGCTAACTTTGTATGGGCGCCGCTCTCAAGTAGCTCTCGAGGTTACATACGTCATTAAGCCGACACTAATGCCTAAACGGCGGCGTAATTTTTCAGTTGGGCGATTTTAAGCTTCGTAATTATATACAGTAGTTTGGAATGAACTGCCTTCTCTTAATTTAGTAAATACAATTTGACTTTAGGATGACTGGTCAAAACATTCTTATAATAGAACATAGTTATTTCAACACACACACACACACACTATATATATATATAATATATATATATATATATATATATATATATATATATATATATATATATATATATATATATATATATATATATATGTATGTATGTATATATATATATTATATATATATATATATATATATATATATATATATATATATATATATATATATATATATATATATATACTGTATATATGTAATAATCTGCTTACTTTGATGTCAGGCGGGTCAGTATGTATTTGGCCACAAACACTCTCCCTTTGCCTTGGTTACAATATTGACATTCCTAAACAGTGTAGCTGTTTCTCTGAAAATCAGACTTTCTGATATTACTTACCTCCATCAAAAATTCCTAAAATTGGGTCCCTTAATTTTCTGCTGAACATTTGAAGCCTTTATCTTGCCATTAATGAAGCTCTCAGTCTTTTCAGCCGTTTAGGATTCATAATCAGCTTCTGATGTGAGCGCACTTAACTGTAGCTAGACCGCGGATACACTCATTCTGAAGAATAACTTATCTAGTGTTCTGCCTGATAGCCGGTTCACTCATGGATCACTTATTTGGTCTGTTGTCAGTCCTTAATTAAATTACATTTACATTTTTCTCCTTGTTTGCTGGTTACCTCCTCATTGTATTCAAGGTTCCATAAAACATTAAGGTGCCCATTCCGTCGGACTCCACATAGAGTGAACAAAAATGTTATGAATTAACATATCGCGGGAATAAACAGGATATAGATTATAAACAGTATATATGACCACGAGAAAACTGAAATAACTTGGTCAAAGATCTTACGCCTTTACTATGAAGTATTCTTAGGCAAATTAAGTTTGGTTGGGAATACATTAGAGTAAGACGATAGCTCTTGCTTCTTTTTTTTTAGTGTCCAAATAGTCATAAGCTTTGTGTTAGTGGGAAATATTCGGTGTCATTAGACAGTGAATGATTATAATCAGGACTAATGCTATCTGCATGACATAATTTTTATAAACATATTGGAAATAACCGAAGCATTTTTTACGAATATTCTTGTACTGGAAACTGCAATATAAAATCTAAGACAAAGTCTGAGTAATACTATAACTTCCTGCAAATAAAAAGGAGAGAGAATGTAAATATATTTTGTCAATTAAGGAACTGGTATGACAAAGCTATACGTGAATTTGTACAGCCTCATCCACTGATACAAAGCTAATATTCGCCGTTCAAGTTCACATTACTTTTTCCGTCCATGGTCACAAAGCTCCCTTTCACTCATCCACAATCTCGCACCCTCAGTTTTTCCCTCCACATTATATTTATTATTTCAGTAGATGAAACCTGTTCACATGGAACAACCACACAAAGGCCATTGACGTGAGATTCAAGCTTCCAAAGAATGTTGGCTTCATCCTAGCACAGCACTGCAGCAGTAACTGATCATGATACAGAGCAAGTGATTTTTCATCGGCCTGGGGGGGACGCGAACCCACGACATCTGAGTGGCATACCACAACACTAACCACTATACCAACGGACCAGTATAACACAACTTTTCCATTCACAATGGCATAAATGCCTATTCCTTTATCTACTAACACAAACCTCTTATTCACACATCCACAGTCACATAGTTATCACTCACCAGTTTACAGTTACATAGCTCCAGTCATTCATCCACTAACACAGCTTTCGTTCACCCATCCACTAAAACACAGCACTTTCCACCCATCCATCAGCACATTTGAATATCCATATTCACTAACTCAAACTTTCTACTCATTCTTCTATTTACATATAGCTATCATTCACAGCTTCCATTTACCCTTCGGTTACTCACACGCGATCTTCTAAATTTTTTGTTCAAATATCCATTATCAAATCTGGTGTCATTCTCATATTAAGAATTGGTAAAAAGTTCTTGAAATTTACAAAAAATATCAGTTTCTGTCCTATCTGTTTAAATTTCCAAGGAAAGAAACAATTCAATATTTTCATCTGTCATCCAACCAATGGAGTCAGACCAAACACTGTGGAAATGGAAGAAAGATTGTGGGTGGAAGTGTGGGGAAGGGACCAGGAAGGAGGGGTTACCAGGGTAAGAGTGGGAGAAGCAACACGGGGGCGTTTGCGCCGAGTGCCAGCTATATAAGAACTGGACGACGGATGTTCGGAGTCCCACTCGACCTTACCAACCAGCCTTCGTTGCTTCAAGCACATACCACCTGACCCACTCGTATTCCTACACCTCACCAAAGTAAGACCAAGTGTTCACACTTGTTTTCTAAGTAAAACTAAGTATTCTAGTTTCCTTTCTGTACATGGGCAAGAATTCGAGTTTCCTTTTGAAGATCCAGAATTTAAGATTTACTTTTATCGTCTTATCTACGCTCAATGAACCAGAGGGAAAGTAAACTGTTCTCGTTTTATGGCTTTGGTCTATTATGCAAGTTTCAATCCCACATTTTAAGAATGTGCTTCTTTCAATATATATCAAGCCAAATATTTATGTCGGGGCATTTTTTTTAATAATTAAGAAAAATAAAGTAATTCTTTATCCCGTACAATTAACTTGAAATTAACACACTGACAAAATTATGATGAAATATGATCTCCAGTTGTTAGTTATTAAACGTAAATTACTTGTATTGTTACCATAAAAAGATCATCTTGTATAAATTTTCAAAACTCCCTCTCTCTCTCTCTCAAACGCCAGCGGAGGTTATCGCATTATCTGAATCACACTTTTCTTCAATATTTGCTTTCTCATTATGACACTGATGCCCTGTTCGTATCATCTGTTTACTTTGGGCAAGAGAACCTCCATGTTCCCTTTTGCTGTGAGATAAAAATGAAGCTTTTTATCTTATCTTTCACAATAAGCGACGTCGACTTGCCATAGCATATTCCTTAACTGTGACGTTATTCCTGGAAATCATAAACTTGTCTGCTTTATACGTTTGGTGTTATATCTCTGAAACAACGCTATTTATTTTTGTTTTCTCTTATCACAGTACACTAGAGACCCATTTAATAAAAGCGAAATATACATATGTATAATATATATTATATTGTTACTATTAAAAGATCATCTTGTATATATATATTTATAATAATTATATATATATATTTTTTCTAAGTGCTCTTAGAACTGCTATACTTTTTCATTGTATATTTATTGTTTTTTTTTCCAATATGTGAAAACTGAACGCATTCATGGTAAAACATTTGTCCCTGTTCTGTTCCTTCTTGTGGTTTACTTTGGGGAATATAAAGATTCACTAAATGTATTAAAGAGTTCTATGCAACCCGGGTTCAGTTCCAGCCAGTCTAACCACCACTACAAGGTTACAACTTGCTCAGCCTTTATTTGAGATCCAGACTTTCTATTACTCCAAATTATGAAGCTTAGCTGCAATCAGCTGGCTAAAACGAATTGTCCTCAGACAGTCCTCAGTTGCTTTCTTCTAAAGCATGGTCATTCTTCTTTCAAAATTCCACTAACTGTTATAAGATTTCATGGATTTCATTCTTCTGAGGTAAAAATCTTTTCTAGCAAACTTTTTTTTTACGCATTGTATTTAGTAACTGCGCAGTCAGTTTTGTTATTTAATTATCTTAATTGTTGTTTCACATGGTAAAACAAGGTCAGTTTTATTCTATATGAATGTCTGAATCAAGAGAGATTTAGTTTCTTCACTGACAAAATGAACAACACTGAGACTGTTTCGTCTCCTGATGAAGGAAGACTTGATGACAGCACCTATTGACAGAGCTGTCGAAGCATTTCCGCAAACTCTTCTGGCACGTTCGTTCCCTATCACACCTTTACTCCATTCTCCGCTATCATTCCATTCCAAACAATCTCTTCTTCCATCAATCAACCACGAACATTACCACCGATCTCTCCCCCTCTCTCTCTCTCTCTCTCTCTCTAATTGATCAGAAGTGCTCCAGTGCTTGGCTTAATAGCCTAAGTTCCATAAACAACCAGCCAACCATCCTCTCTCTCTCTCTCTCTCTCTCTCTCTCTCTCTCTGTAAATGGTCGGGAATGCTCCAGTGCTTGGCTTAACAGTCTAAATTTCATAAACAACCAGTTAACCAATCTCTCTCTCTCTCTCTCTCTCTCTCTCTCTCTCTCTCTCTAACGTAATTATTCCTTGTTTACAGATGAACCACTCCCTCATCCAACTCCTCGCAGTCGTTGCTGCCGTCCTGTCCCTCACAGCTGCCCAAGGCTTCTATGCCCAGAGATACGGAAAGAGAGATCAGAAACAAGTTGCAGGTGAGATTTCATGCGTAAATACCTATCCACAAATGTTAAACCACAAATATCGTTTAGTACCTTTTGAATAACTTACACCAAAGGGAATTATAACCGACATGCGTTCTGCCGCAGCCAGGAATCGAATCTCGGCCTTTTGCTTAGAAACAACGACAGCCAGTAGACTTTAAAAGTCGACTGGCTTTCGTTGTAAACCAAAATCTCTGACTGGATTAAACACATCATTACTGGTTACCTCTGTTACAATTCACAGCAGTTATAGTGAATCCTCTGTATCAAAGTATTTTATTAACACACACTATATATATATGATATATATATATATCAATATATTTATATATATATATATGGCTTAACACACACACATAGATAAACATATATATATATATATATATATATATATATATATATATATATATATATATATATATATATATCAACTATATATATATATATGTGTGTGTGTGTGTGTGTGTGTGTGTGTGTGTGTGTGTGTGTGTGTGTCAATAATCCCACATTACCTTCACTCACTAACGATAAAATCATTAATTTTTTAAAATAGAAAGAAAATATGAAAAGCAAGATACAAATTGTCAACACGTAAACCGCTTTCATGGTTTAACAAATATCTAACAAGACGTATAACACCAGCTAAAGACGGGACTAAATCCACGTAGTCTCATTCACTGAAAAATACTCTATATTCTATAATTAAATATTAATATATTGTCAAACATACATTAGATGGGCAGAATGAAATTTTGCATAACTCATGGAGCTTAAATACGAGATAAAATACATGATAATTTTGGAAGTAAATGGATGCCTTCTGGAAAAATTATAAAACGGTCACTATCAAATACATCAATCACTGTGAATTTAGGGTCAACTCAATCATCAGTTTTATAACTAAGTAATAATTCTAAATCGCGTCTGTCATTTTTCGAAATTGCCCAGAAAAGTACCAAGCCAGGCGTTTATAGGTAATTTTGGATTAATTATGTCCTACAATACGCAACCAATACACTTCAGCTTTTTCTGATAGGTCTTATTTTATAGGCCGTTTGTTAGCCTATGACGTCACTGATCGTAAAAGCGTTCACCATTAAAGCTGGTTCGGCACTCGTCCGGTTATTAGAATTTCTGACCTTATTCATAATTTAGCTTCTGCTGTTTTATCAGAACTTATAAACGGACCTTGGGAATTTGGTGTAATTGGCAGAGAGTGACAGCGAGGGATATGAAGACTTTAAAGTTTGAGCTATGATTACGCGCTATTTCTGCGTTTGCTATTACACTATCATCGTTTTTTTTTAATGAAAACATTTCGGCTATAAATCGCTCGTAACCACTTAGCATTTTATTGAAATAAGCATATTTTCTCTTAATTAATTTTTTTTTTTTCAGCTGGGTTGAGTAATATCTTTCATAAACAACAGTTATAACTTTAGTGCATCTTGCAAAAATTTAAATTTAGGTAAGACTTGTACTTAAGACTAATGCACATTTATATAACCATAAACTCTGAATATTTTGATATATATGTAATGCAAAAAACACATTTTCAGTTTTTAATTTCATGAAAGAAAACGGTAATTCATACAACGTAGTCACCTTCTTATTCTTTCAATTTCGTTTTCTATTATGAGATATCGATAGAAAACGTAACTAACAGCTCTATTTATTTGAAGGGGAACTAACTCAAGATTTAGAGAGTTTGTCTGGTCCACCACAATGGCATTTCATGGATAGAGAGGTATATAAAATCTATAAATGAAGACATTGGGTGTTTCAAAAAATAATTTAGAGCTTTAAATTCGTAATTTTATATTTAATTCTGAGAGGATTAGTGAAAATTTCCTTATAAATGTTCTTTTTACAAGTTTTTATATTACCAGTACTAGCCTAGGCTATCCTACAAAAGCTCATGTGCTTCATGTCGTACCCTCTTAACCCTCATTAAAAATATCCAAGTCTATTACATAATCATTCTTCAAACATTTTAAACTACGAAAATAATAGTGAGGGCACAAAACTTAAAAAAAAAGTTATAAAAACATACCTTCCTTAACCTAACCTAACATAACATAACCCGTCATGTCTTACCTTAATTTGGAACGTAGACTGACAACATTAGAAGATACTTAAAAACTTTAGGTACTATGGAATTCGATGTTTTGCAGAGGGAAGATTCAGGTAAACATTAAAAAGTTCTTCTCGACTGCCGTGCTTTGTGACACTTTGTATGAGTAGGCTAATGGTAACTATTTGGGAAAACCTTCGCTCTTTATAAAGTCCTTTTGATACAACCATTGTCTCTCACAGAGCAGTTGGAATAAAACAATATGCGTATGATGACACAAAATGGCTTATGTAGCCTTGTAAGGCTTTTCTTGAAACTGTTAACTCTTTTTGCACACGAATAATCACTCTCACCACACCAACAGGTACTACCATTAACGTCAAAGTTTGGACTGCCACTCGGGCACACACTCCACACAGTAGTATCTTTAACTAGCAACATAGTGCAACTCAGTGCTCCTTGCTGTAAAAGATGTCAATTGTTCTAACTAGAATGCCTATAATAAATCATTGGGACATTGACCTTATTGACCGATACCGTAAAGTAATTCTTTGTCATTTCCTTTAACTATGCCTGCAAGAATTGATTTCATTTGATTTTCTTGAACACTTGCAAAGTGATAGAGTCCAAACCAATTTAGTAAAATCCCATAACATTCAGTCCTCCGATGCTGTACTCGAAATATGTATCAGACGTGAATACCTAATGAATGTGCTGGAGGAATCAATTAATTAATTTCCTTTACAGTTTGCGTCAAGATCACAAACAGGCCTTTCATTATTATTGTTCTTTCTTCGCTCTACACATTCTAGTACGATCAGGCTTTTATACCAACCGATATGGCCGCTCCTCCCCACCCGAAACCGACTTGCCAGAAGTCAAGATCCGTTCCTCAAGGTTCGTCGGTGGTTCCCGCTATGGCAAGAGGTCTGAAACTGCTCCTGTAGTCCCTGAAATCGCTTCCATTGTTTCTGCAGCCACTGCCGAAGGTGAGATAGATCACAGTTGCCTTCAAGGGAGGGGCAATACCAGCTGATTGGAATCAGAAGTAAATTTAAATGGTGGAAAGAAAGGATATTCTATAGAACATTTATGTCCAAGACCGTAGGATGACAACACTAGTCGAAAGAATAATTATGGGCTTTTGAAGTTCGTGTTTAAGCTTCTGAGTACAGTTGGCACTGAATACAAAAAATGATTTTTTCAAGCGTTTCACAAAAATGTAAGTTTTTGGATAATTAAATGCCCCTGAATTGAAAATATCGTTTACAGTCAAGTCCTACCAGCGTGCAAGAATTAAACAAGCCCAAACAAAACACTAAAACGCTATAACGAACATAATGGACATTTATGCTTCAAATGATATCTTCGTTTTGCTAATCATTTCATTGCCATATTCTCTTCCATGAACCGGCATTGACTGGCATTACTGCAAATGTATAATAAATTTATCACTGTATGACTTACTTTATCCCTTTATCTCTTTTAGACGATTCAGAAGTCCCTGTTTCTCTCCTCGTTGGTGAATCAACCGTCTGTCTCCTTGTTGATGCTCCCGACATCTACAAATGTTTTAAGTAAGTGATATCTGTCAGAGCTTATTGTTCCTCATATAAGTTGCTTAGAGGATAGTAGTTTTTGCGTTCATGCTTGTTAGTTTGAGGATATAACTTATCAGTTTTGCTAAACACTGAAATTCTGATGAATAATCCCATCATCTTCAATATAATAAATCTTGAAGGAAAGGACGCAGGAGTTTATCTCTGATTAAGATGAAGAGATATTTCTAAACACTAACCAGTGCAATGCTGGTCAAGCAATTCTTTTAATTATGCTCAAGACATCTTTAAGCCATTTAGAACGTTATCTAAAGTACAGCACTTTATATTCAGGCAGAATAGTAGTCATTAATTTAAACATATACATTACCAACACAAACATATGCATATACTTGTCAAATAGCCATGATTAATGCTCAAAATATTCTAATGATCCCACAGGAAAATCTTCAATGAAGCTACAAGTTCCAAACCCTCCCCACTTCAATGCTGGTCCAGCTGCGTCAAACTCCAACTCTGCATGTGCTGAACCAACCCTACGATTCTAAAGAACAAATTCCGCGTTGAATTTTCTGAATAAAATTACATAATCTATCCTGTCTTGTCAAATTATCATCTAAACTAAAAATGCTGAAATTTAACGATGCTGAAGTGTAGGTTCCTAACCCGAATGTCTACTAGGTACCACTTGTCCAGGTCCTGCTTTCGTCTAACTACCTCATTGGCTTAACAATCAAAGTTAAATCCATTGAATCATAGACACTTTAATTTTAACAGTTAAAATTAACAGAAAAGACCCTTGGTTTCTCACAGGGATTAAAACATTTGTGATATTTTCTGATTAATTGGCCATTCATTCATTTCACCACACGCCCCCCGCCGCCCCCCCCTCTCTCTCTCTGTCTCTCTTTCTCTCTCTGTCAGATGTTTGTGCTTGTGTGTGCATAGCTTGCTTGCTTGCTCATGTTGTGGTGTTGATTTTTTGTTGATAGTGTTTTGTCTGTTTTTCAGTCTGTCTGTTTCCACTTCCTTAAGCAGTACCACTTCCCATAATTTGATCATTGTTTGTCAATATGTTCCTTATAATTTAAGTTCATCGTAAAATGGTGTTCTTAATTATCTGATTTCTTCCCGTCCCTAGTTGCGATAATCCGAAATGCCCACACAAATTCATCCATATTGATTCCATTCATCCATAATGACGACAGATTGCATCACTCACCAAAAAATATTGCCATTCATTCATAAATGGAGGTAGACGTCGGTATAAATGATTCACATCTCGGCTTCAAATTTCTTTTAAGAACTCTTTGACAATTTGTCCGCATAGCAACTACTGAATAAAGTAACGTTGCATGAAATTGGCGAATGCTATCCTAAATTGAGTGGCAGATGAAAGTTATGCAATCGAAGACAGGGATAGTGGTTGGTAATTTTTCTTTCAATGGAATGCTTGACAACGACGAGGACCCGACCATTTTTATTTTAACGTTGACCTTATATAACACAAGTTGATAGTTGTCAATGCGTGATTTTTATCATCAATTTTATCAGTGAAGGCTGGGTAACAATACACTTGTATATTTCACATTGTATATCCGGATAGGTGGTTGAGGCACACACAGCATGTATGAACTCCAATAATAATAATAAAAAAAAAAATGAAATATTTGTATCATTATTCCAAACTTGGTTGTAAGATTTTTTCTTTAAATTTGCTTCTGCAAATTTTACTTTGATGGATTTAAAAGCAGGATGTACAAGGATCCTCAAAACATTAAAAAAATAACCTGGAAGTATGAACTGTTAACATGATATGAAAACATGACCTATGATGCATTGGCTTGATGACTCCCCGATATGAAAACACCTGACCACTGTGGCACAGCTTTCTTTGCAGCGTGTCTTAGCTGCAACCCTTTCCCTTTACTGTACTTCCTTTCTTTGTCTTTCTTCCATCTTACTTTCCAACCTCTCCTAACAATTGATTCATAGTGCAACTGCGAGGTTGTCCTCCTGTTACACCTTTCCAACCATTTACTGTCAATTTCCGTTTCAGCGCCGAAAGACCTCATAGGTCCCAGTGCTTAGCCTTTGCCCTAAATTCTATATTCATTTCTATAAGATGGTTCATATATAAATTAATCAAACCAAACTTACACCATGATCCTAAAATAATCATTTGCAAATCGTCACATCACCACCACGCAACGGGAACATACATATCTTAAACCTTTCACCATGTCTCATAACTGAGGTAACTTGAGAAGAAATTTATGATAAGGAAACTCCTCTGTGGTGGAGGTAACCCGTTCCACGACCTCCTCTTAGGGTATCAGGCTGATTGTACCATTGGTAAAATACTTGTTTCGATATTAGTTTTCCACTGTTATTTGTAAATTTTTCTAATACTGAATTACATGCGTTAATGCTAGGTCTTCTCTGGTCCTTTGTGGCTCTCTGGGTATATCAGAGGAATTGATTTTTTTTATTTACTATGCCATGACATAACTTTTCCTTTCAAGCATCTGACCCTAGGACAAGTGTAATAACATCTTGGAATAAACAGTAGTTCAGCTAAACGAAACTATCTTTCATATTTCCTCTGTCTATGAATTCTATGCACACGTAGTAAAAGGATACTTTTGATGTAACATTTCATAAATACTTGTGTGCACGTTAAAAATATAGATGCTATCGCATTTTCCGAGAAGAACTCATCCCTCTAAGCAACTGGATGACTAGTGTGTACACGAACACTCCAGAACAAAAGAGATGTCATGAGTGAACACCTGCGTGACAGGGTTCTTGACTATTTCCCCCAGAGGCGAAGGTTATCATAAGAAGGATCTCCACTAAACGTCTGTTCGGTCGATATGGCGGTGGTAGACGCCAGAATTACACTAGAATATAGACTTAAAGTGGAGCAAATAGAGGACACGACACACTTCCGCTTGAAGTTGTACAACAATAAATTTCAATTGTCGTTAACTAAGTATTCTACCGTGTTTGGAAAATCAAATACGTGAAATTTTTTCCTTCATCTTATTCCTTTATTATATCTATTGTCTGGGTCCTTGTATAACGACAGACTTATTTACTCTTAGGCCGTACGGCCCTACTTTTCCTTCAGCTTCATTTCTGAAGAGAATTAGAAACAACGACACAGAGTAAAACAACTGTGTTTACTCAACGAATACAGCTTTACTTAACCCCCAAGCTGCCATGGAATTTGTGTATAAACTCCATATCAGATATGCCTTAGATTTACCTCATTAATTGCTTCGTATTGCATGCTTGAGTCATCAGCCTGTATTTACATACAAATTTAGTATTTGAATAATGAAATATCTATGAGCTCATTCCTTACCAAAGGATGATAAAGAAACGGCGTATCTTAGATATGAGCATATTTATTCAAAAGTCGTCAGGAGAGCCTTGTCTAATGGAGTTCAATCAAAGCTTTATTTGACGTCTCAATATCAAAAACAATGACGATGAACGATGATTATGGCGGCAATGAAAACGATGATTAATATAGATGAGGGTGATGGCAGAAACACATCTTATTCATACACACGCAAAAGAAACATTATGCAGATATGAAAGATATTGGTAAAACATTGGTAAAACATGAGAGACGCAATCAGTTCGTAAATGTTAATCATTATTTTTGTTATGACAAAGTGTTTCAAACGGACAAACGAGCCTCACATTCTCCAGTATCTGTTGGGGATTACCTGAAGGGTTTGTCCTTTAGCTGGAGGTTCAAACTGGAGTGATGGAAGTTCGAGGAGCAGTTGGAGAGCTAGATGAGAAGCGACCAAAGGAACAGGGTGGAAAGTAAAAGGCGGAAAGAAAAAGGTACAAAGCAACACAGCACAGGATCCTAATAAGGGACACTACACAGAACTCTTGGGTACTGTCTGCAGTAGACCTTAAAAGATTTACACTATGTGTTAACCCCTAGAGACCAAGGTAACTGGAATAACCGGCCTATCATTGCTGTAAAACAAAACCCTTACATACTTGAGGATAAAATAATGACTAACATCATTCTTTCATCAGATACTATTACAATGACAGGTGTGAGTAATACTTCAAATATATATATATATATATATATATATATATATATATATATATATATATATATATATATATATATATATATATAAATAAAGATAAAATTCACGAAGGAAACGGAAACACTGGAGTGCTGCGAGGGCCTTTCGACGCTTACGTCCTTTACTTAGCGGTCTGCTAAGTAAAGGACGTAATCGTCGAAAGGCCTAGCAGCACTCCACTGATTCCGTTTCATCCATGGATTTTATCTTTATATATATATATATATATATATATATATATATATATATATATATATATATATATATATATATATATATATATATTCATCACGTTCCATATTTTCGTGATTCAGTTATATATATATATATATATATATATATATATATATATATATATATATATATATATATATATATATATATATGTGTGTGTGTGTGTGTGTGTGTGTGTGTGTGTGTGTGTGTGTTTGCGTGTGATATCTGTGTCTGTGTGCATGCTAGCGCGACTGTCTGCCTGGATGCAAATCTTATTTATGGACTTTTAAATGATTATGCTTATGTATATATATATCACAGTACTCATTGCAGAACGATTTTAAGACAGATATATTAGTAAAAATTCTTGGAAATGAATTCTCGTTTATGTAACTAACAAGGAGTTCTTGGTAGATTGGAAGGCGACAATGTCATAGAAACATGTGATAAATAACTCCACTCCTCGCAAATTCACTAAAGCGCAGTAATACTGATGACACATGAAAGAAAAACTGGCATGCACTATACAAAACCGTATTCGTTATATACAAAAATGACATCATCGTTACAGCTCGTCAATTTTTCTTCTCCCTTTCTTCCCTTATCTCCCTAACTCCCTACTCCCACTCCCTCCCTTATCCCTCGCCCCCGCTGTGCGTATCGTATCAGGGTTTCGAGTCAATACGAAAGAAATGATAAGGGCTTGTCTTATACATAGGAAGAGTCTACTGACGTCCCTCACTGAAGAATAATCACATGTGGACATCTCGAACTTCGTCAAGCTCAGTGTTTTTGAAGTTCATTCTTGTAGTTTATTAACCTCTTTCACCATTAGCTCCTTTCAGTCTTCTTTTTCAGTTTTGTCACCGTCAAATAAATCGTTTTAAGGGAAACTTCAAAGTGCTGTCATGCACCAATTGATATTATTTACATAAGCTTTTTCCCATGGACGAGTCTCGTTTTAATGGGTTCTATAAGAACGATTTGAAGAAACTTTTAGATCTAGCGGTGGGGGACACCGTTTTTGTTTTTGATGTTTATTCTTGCTCACAAATTGATGGTATGGCTATGGGCTCTCTACTTGGACCCATCTTCGCCGGTATCTTCATGTGCTCGCTGGAAGAGCACATGCTTGATACTTGTCCCCTTAGTTACCATCCACTATTTTATAAGTGGTATGTGGACGACATATTTGCACTTTTTAGAAGTCAGTTTCACGCCGAGAAGTTTTTAGCTTTCATTATCTCATTTCATCCTAATATTAAATTCACGACTGAACACGGACTAACAACCAGTTACATTTTTTGGTTATTTTAATAACACGATCCTCTCACGGCTTCGCTACTTCTGTTTTTAGAAAAAAGACATTCACTGGTCTTGGTACAAATTATTGTAGTTTTTGCTCTCTTGATTTTAAGATTAATTCCGAATTAGCCATGCTTCACCTTTGCTTTATCCTCTAGTTGGCAATCTTTCCAAAATGAAATCACGTTCCTGTAAAAATACTTTACCAGCAACTGCCTTCCCACCCACTTATTCTTTAAACACGTCTCCAAATTTTTAAATAATATTTTTGTTCCACGTCATCCTACTCCTCACGTTCCCAAACTACCTTTCTATTCCAGTCTTCCTTTTATTCATGACGCAATCTTTTATAAAGAATTCCAATCACTAATATCCCGTCATCTCCATGCTGTGAAAATCAAAATTATAGCCACAAACCTACTGAATATCGGTAGCCTTTTCAGCTTCAAAGACCGTTTGGATCCTTTGATGACCTCTTGTGTTATTTATAAGTTTACTTGTCCTCGATGTAATCGAGGAAACTATATTGGATCGACACATATCTTATTTAAAAGTCCGAATCGACAGCCATAGAGCTGTCAGCTATAGAACTGGTACTAAACTTTCAAATCCCGAATATTCCAACATAAGGGATCATGCCGATAAATGCAAATATTCAATTCACTACAAAGACTTTAAGGTTTTGGGCAGAGCCTCTAACCATAAACTTTTAACAATTAATGAATCATTGTTTATTAAAACACTGGTCCCCTCACTAAACACCCATGCCACGTCTTCACCTCTTTATCTCTCGTGAACTGTTTATGTTTCTGGTCAGTCCTTCCTCTGCCTCCACACTCAACGGTTGGTCCTTATTCATATTTTTGACTGTCTTTGTTTTAATGTAGATTATATTGTGTATTTTAATATTTGTCACTTAATTTTATTGTACTAATTAGGTATTATTAATTGTAGTTTGAAAATGATGCCTGCTTATTGACTTCGAAACGTTGCGATTGAATAAATATGACTTTCTTGACCTGCTGGTGTGCTTCTCCTGCCTTCATTGTATTGCTGGGTTTCGAGAAACCTCCGCCTGTTCAATATATAAATATATATATATATATATATATATATATATATATATATATATATATATATATATATATATATATATATATATATATTTACATACATATATATATATATATATATATATATATATATATATATATATATATATTTATATTTATATATATCAATTTATATATATATATATATATATATATATATATATTTATATTTATATATATCAATTTATATATACACACACACACACATATATATATATATATATATATATATATATATATATATATATATATATATATATATATATATGTGTGTGTGTGTGTGTGTGTGTGTGTGTGTGTATATATATATATATATATATATAAATATATATATATATATATATATATATATATATATATATATAAATATTCATTTATTCTTATATAAATGAACCCGAGTAGCAGACGAAACCTGAATCCTACTTTAATTCCATCTGGTAAACTCGTGTTGCTGACTATATTTGTCTGGGGGATGATGTTTTCAGTTGTTTTGGGCGACATCAGACATTAATGGATTAGTAGCATAGATTGGTTGAAAGGTTAGACTAATGGTATCTGCATGACATAATTTTTTTATATATTTGAAATAACCGAAGCATTTTTTAGGAATATTCTTACACTGGAAACTGTAATATAAAATCTAATATATAAAATCTGAGCAATAATATAACTTCCTGCAAATGAAAAGGAAAGGGAATGTAAATATATATTAGTCGATTAAGGAACTGGTATGGCAAAGCTAGACGTGAATTTGTACAGCCTCATCCACTAATACAAAGCTCATATTCGCCGTTCAAATTCACATTACTTTATCCGTCCATGGTCACAAAGCTCCCTTTCACTCATCCACAATCTCGCACCTGCAGTTTTCCCTCCACATTATATTTATTATTTCAGTAGATGGAACCTGTTCACATGGAAGAAGCACACAGAGGCCATTGACTTGAGATTGAAGCTTTCAAAGAATGTTGGTTTCAACCTCCCACAGCAGACCCCACACTGCAGCAGTAACTGATCATGATACAGAGCAAGTGAGTTTTTCATTGCCCTGGGGGAGACGCGAACCAGCAACATCTGAGTGGCATACGACACTAACCACTATACCAGCGGACCAGTATAACACAACTTTTCCATTCACAATGGCATAAGTGCCTATTCCGTTATCTACTAACACAAACCTCACATTCACACATCCACAGTCACATAGTTATCATCAACCAGTTCACAGTTACATAGCTCCAGATTTTTCATCCACTAACAGTTCCCAGTCATTCATCCACCAACACAGCTTTCGTTCACCCATCTACTAAAACAGCACTTTCCGCCCATCCATCAACACATCTGAATATCCGTATTCACTAACTCAAACCAAGAACTCATTCTTCTACTTGCATATGGCTATCATTCACCTATACACCACCACAGATTCCATTTACCCTTTGGTTACTCATAAGCGATCTTCTAATCTTTTTGTACAAATATCCATTGTCATATCTGGTGTAATTCTCATACTAAGAATTTGTAAAAAGTTCTTGAAGTTTACAAAAAATAGCAGTTTCTGCCCTATCTGTTTAAATTTCCAAGGAAAAAAACAATTCAACATTCTCCACAGTCATTCAGCTAATGGAGTCAGACCATACACTGAGGAAATAGCAGAAAGATTGTGGGTGGAAGTGTGGGGAAGGGACAAGGAAGGTGGGGTTACCAGGGTAAGAGTGGGAGAAGCAACACGGGGGCGTTTGCGCCGAGTGCCAGCTATATAAGAACTGGACAACGGATGTTCGGAGTCCCACTCGACCTTACCAACCAGCCTTCGTTGCTTCAAGCACATACCACCTGACCCACTCGTATTCCTACACCTCACCAAAGTAAGACCAGGTGTTCAAACTTGTTTTATAAGTAAAGCTAAGCATTCCAGTTTCCTTTCTGTACAAGAGCCAGAATTAGAGTTTCCTTTTGAAGACCCAGAATTTAAGTTTTACTCTTATGGTCTTATCTACGCTGAAGGAACCATAGGGAAAGTAAACTGTCCTCAGTTTATGGCTTTGGTCTACTGTGCAAGTTTCAATCCCACATTTTAAGAATATGCTTCTTTCACCATATATCAAGCTAAATATTTATGTCAGGGCATTTCTTTTAGTAGTTAAGAAAAATGAAGTAATTCTTTATCCCGTACAAGTAATTTGAAATTAATACACTGACAAAATTATGATGAAATATGATCTTCAGTGGTTAGTTATTAAAGATAAATTATTTATATTGTTACCACTAAAATATTATCTTGTATAGATTTTCAAAACTCTCTCTCTCTCTCTCTCTCTCTCTCTCTCTCTCTCTCTCTCTCTCTCTCTCTCTCTCTCTCTCTCTCTCTTTTTTTGGCATATATTTTACAAAAAGTTTGATATCCCTGCCTCTTAAGGCTTTTTGAAAAACATCTATTTACAGTCTCTCTGTAACTCACTCCACTTTAGACATTACTTTTATATCCCAGAATAAATAGATATCAGATAACGCAATTGCATCATTAAATTGTTATTTGCCAGTTTTAGCATTTTTCTTTCATTTTAAATGACAAGTACGTTTATGTAAAAATAGTGTATTGTAGCCTACTTAGGGAAGCAACAGTCAAAAAACATTTGCATAAAGGTTTATATGAGAAGTTTATATAGATTATTTCCTTATATATTACCTAATAAATTGCGTATTCCCTTATTTCTTAATATATTTTGTATAAAATTCATTATTTAGTTAACTGAGGTACACACTTAGTTATTTCTCTGACAACTATTCCGTTGTTGTGTATTTTTTTTCATACTTAAAGCACCATTTAGCTGTCGAGGTTCGTATTCAATGCAACGTTCTACATTCGTCTATCGTTTTTATTACTCCATTTTCTCAACTAGAAACTCCTTTGGGAAAGCAAACGTAAAATCTAGCATGTCACTAATTTTTCAATGATATATATAGGTAAATTAACTTCAATCATATTAATACAGTATGTATTAAAGGCTGATGTTTATTCTGTAAACTATTCCATAGGTCATAATCTCTCGTTTTTAAATAAAACATCGGTAACTCAGAATACAGTATCTATTTAAACAACCCATTTAACTCTCTCTCTCTCTCTCTCTAAATGATCGGAAGTGCTCCAGTGCTTGGTTTAACAGCCTAAGTTCCATAAGCAAACAGTCAACCAATCTCTCTCGCTCTCTCTCTCTCTAAATGATCGCAAGTGCTCCAGTGCTTGGTTTAACAGCCTAAATTCCATAAGCAACCAGTCAACCAATCTCTCTCTCTCTCTCTCTCTCTCTCTCCTCTCTCCATCTTCTAACATATTTATTCCTTGTTTACAGATGAACCACTCCCTCATCCAACTCCTCGCAGTCGTTGCTGCCATCCTGTCCCTCACAGCTGCCCAAGGCTTCTATGCACAGAGATACGGAAAGAGAGATCAGAAACAAGTTGCAGGTGAGATTTTATGCGTAAATACCTATTCACAAAGGTTAAACCACAAAAATCGTTTAGTATCTTGGGAATAACTTACACCAGAGGGAAATATACCCGACATGCGTTCTGTCACCGCCAGAAATCGAATCCGGGCCTTTCGCTTAGAAACAATGAAAGCCAGTAGACTTTAAAAGTTAACTGTCTTTCGTTGTAAACCAAAATCTCGGGTTCGAATATGCCTGGAAGAATTGATTTGATTTGATTTTCTTGAACACTTGCAAAATGATAGAGTCCAAACCAATTTAGTAAAATCCCATAACATTCAGTCCTCCAATCCTGTACTCGAAATATGTATCTGACGTGAATGCCAAATGAAGGTGATGGAGGAATCAATTAATTAATTTCCTTTACACTTTGCATCAAGATCACAAATAGGCCTCTCATTATTATTGCTTTTTCTTTGCTCTACAACTAGTGCGATCAGGCTTCTATACCAACCGATATGGCCGCTCCTCCCCACCCGAAACCGACTTGCCAGAAGTCAAGATCCGTTCCTCAAGGTTCGTCGGTGGTTCCCGCTATGGCAAGAGGTCTGAAACTGCTCCTGTAGTCCCTGAAATCGCTTCCATTGTTTCTGCAGCTACTGCCGAAGGTGAGATAGATCACAGTTGCCTTCAAGGGAGGGGCATTACCAGCTGATTGGAATCAGAAGTAAATTTAAATGGTGGAAAGAAAGGATATTCTATAGAATATATCTATGTCCAAGACCATAGGATGAAACACTAGTCGAAAGAAGCTCGTGTTGAAGTTTCTTAGTAGAACTGGCACTGAATACAAAAAATTACTTTTTCGAGTGTTTCACAAAAGTGTAAGTTTTTGGATAATTTGCATGCCCCTGAATTGAAAATATCGTTAACAGTAAAGTCCCAGCAGCGTGCAAGAATTAAACAAGCCTAAACAAAACACTAACAGGCTATAACGAGCATAATGGACATTTATGCTTCAAATGATATCTTCGTTTTGCTGATCACTTCCTTGCCATGTTCTCTTCCATGAACCGGGATTGGCTGGCATTACTGCAAATGTATAATAAATTTATCACTGTATGACTTACTTTATCCCTTTATCTCTTTTAGACGATTCAGAAGTCCCTGCTTCTCTCCTCGTTGGTGAATCAACCGTCTGTCTCCTTGTTGATGTTCCCGACATCTACAAATGTTTTAAGTAAGGGATATCTGTCAGAGATTATTGTTCTTCATATAAGTAGCTTATAGGATAGTAGTTCTTGCTTTCATGCTTGTTAGTTTGAGGGTATAATTTAACAGTTTTGCTAAACATTGAAATTATGATGAACAATCCCATCATCTTTAAATAGCTATGATTATCTCTAATAATCCCACAGGAGAATCTTCAATGAAGCTACGAGTAACTAAAAGTCCTCCCCACTCAATGCTGGTCGTGTAGCTGCGTCAAACTACAACTGTTCATGTGCTGAACCAACCCTATGATTGTAAAGAGACAAATTCCTCGTTGAATTTTCTAAATAAGGATTACCAACCATTCTATCCTGTCTTGTGAAATTGTCATCTATATTACAAATGCTAAAATTGGCGTAAAAACGATGCTGTAGTCAAGGTTCCAAACCCGAATGTCTACTAAGTACCACTCGTCCAGGTCCTGCTCTTGTCTAACTACCTCACTGGCTTAAGAATCAAAGTTAAATTCATCAAATCATAGGCAATTTAATTTTAACAGTTAAAATTAAAAGAAAAATCCTTGGTTTATCATAGGGGTTAAAATACTTATGATATTTTCTTTTTAATTGCCCATTCATTTTTTTCACCATTTTGGGTTATAAATGATTTTTGAAAAATTTGGTTGAACCAAGAGTTTCAGCTGAAGTTGAAATAGATACTATAGATTCCTCACCCCCTTCCTCCTCCACACCCCCCCCCCTTTCTCTCTCTCTCTCTCTCTCTCTCTGAGAGATGTTTGTGCTTATATGTGCATAGCTTGCTTGCTTGCTCATATTGTGGTGTTGATTTCTTTGTTGATGGTGTCTTGCCTGTCTATCAGTCTGTTTCCTTTTCCTTAATAACACTTCCTAGAACGATAAGCATGTGGGAATTATTACATAATACATAATTTGATCACTGTTTGTCAATATGTTCCTTATAATTTAAGTTCATCGTAAAATTGTGTTCTTGATTGTCTAATTTCTTCGTTATAAATCGTCCCCTAGTTGTGATAATCCGAATTCGCCACACAGAGCATAAAGCCAAATTTGTGCAATTACTGCTGATTCCATTCATCCATAATGACGCGACACATTGCATCACTCACGTAGAAATATTGCCATTCATTCACAAATAGAGGTGCACATGTGTATAAATGGTCCACATCTCTGCTTCAGATTTTTTTTTAAACTTTGACAATTTGTCCACATAGCACCTATTGAATAAAGTAACGTTGCATGAAATTGGTGAATGCTATCTTAAACTGAGTGGCAATGAAAGTTATGCAACCGAAGACAGAGATTGTGGTTGGTAATTTTTCTTTCAATGGAATGTTTACAACGACGAGGACCCGACCATTTTTATTTTAACGTTGACCTTATATAACACTAGTTGATAGTTATCAATGTGTGATTTTTATCATCCAATTTATCAGAAGGCTGGGTAATAATACACTTGTATATTTCACATTGTATATCCGGATAGGTCGTTGAGGCACACACACAATGTATGAACTTCAATAATAAAAAAAAAATTATTGAAATATTTGTATCATTATTCCAAACTTGTCGTAAGATTTTTTTCTTATGATGATAAATTTGCTTCTGCAAATGTTGCTTTGATGGATTTGAAAGTAGGATGTACAAGGCTCCTCTAAACATAAAAAAAAAAAAAAAATATTTACACCTGGAAGTATGAACTGTTAACATGATATGAAAACATGACCTTCTGACACAGCTTCTGGCTTTATAAGATTTTTCCCCCATATGGGGTGGTGCCGTCAGTGCAACTCATGCGGTGCACTTAAGGTTCTTTGCAGCATGCCTTCGACCCCCAGCTGCAACCCCTTTCGTCCCTTTTACTGTACTTCCTTTCATATTCTCTTTCTTCCATCTTACTTTCCAACCTCTCCTACCAATTGATTCATAGTGCAACTGCGAGGTTGTCCTCCTGTTACACCCTTCAAAACTTTTACTGTCAGTTTCCGTTTCAGCCCTGAAAGACCTCATAGGCCCCGATGCTTAGCCTTTGCCCTAGATTCTACATTCAATTCTATAAGATGGTTCACTATATAAATTAATCAAACCAAATTTACACCATGATCCTAAAATAATCATTTGCAAATCGTACCATCACCACCTCACAAGGGGAACATCTAACCTTAAACCTTTCACCATGTATCATAACTGATGTAACTTGAGAAGAAATTTATGATAAGGAAACTCCTCTGTGGTGGAGGTAACCCATTCCACGACCTCCTCTTAGGGTATCAGGCTGATTTTACCACTGGTAAAATGCTTGTTTCGATATTAGCTTTCCACTATTATTTGTAAATTTTTAAATATTGAATTACATGCGTTAATACTAGGTCTTCTCTGGTCCTTTGTGGCTCTCTGGGTATATCAGTGGAATAGATTTTTTTTGTTTTCTATATCATGACATAACTTTTCCTTAGAAGCATCTGACCCTAGGACAAGTGAAATAACATCATGGAAGAAACAGGAGTTCAGCTAAACGAAACTATCTTTAATATTTCCTCTGTCTATGAATTCTATGCACACGCAGTAAAAGGGTACTTTTGATGTAGCATTTCATAAATACTTGTGTACACGTTAAAAATATAGATGCTATCGTATTTTCCGAGAAGAACTCATCCCTCTAAGCAAGTGGATGACTAGTATGTACACGAACACTCCAGAATAAAAGATGTGTCGTGAGTGAACACCTGCGTGACAAGGTTCTTGCTTATTTCCCCTAAAGGCGAAGGTTATCGTAAGAAGGATCTCCGCTAAACGTCTGTTCGGTCGATATGACGGTGGTAGACGCCAGAATTACACTGGAATATAGACTTAAAGTGGAGCAAGTAAAGGACACGACACACTTTCGCTTGGAGTTGTACAACAATAAATTTCAATTGTTGTTAACTAAGTATTCTACCGCGTTTGGAAAATCAAATACGGGAAATTTTTTCCTTCGCCATCTTATTCCTTTATCATATCTATTGTCTGGGTCCTTGTATAACGACAGACTTCTTTACTCTTAGGCCGTATGGCCTTACTTTTCCTTCAGCTTCATTTCTGAAGAGAATTAGAAAAAAACGACACAGATTAGAACAACTGTGTATACTCGACGAATACACCTTTACTTAACCCCCAAGCTGCCATGGAATTTATGTATAAACTCCATAATATCAGATATACCTTAGATTCAACTCATTAATAGCTTCGTATTGCATGCTTGAGGCATCAGTCTGTGTTTACATACAGATTTAGTATTTGAATAATGAAATATCTATGAGCTCATTTCTTACCAAAGGATGTTAGTATAGTAAAGGGCACTTCTTAGATATGAGCATATTTATTCAAAAGTTGTCAGGAGAGCCTCATCTAATGGAGTTCAATCAAAGCTTTATTTGACGTCTCCATATCAAAAACAATGACGATGAACGATGATCATGGCGGCAATGAAAACGATTTTGCTGATATGAAAGATATTGGTAAAACATTGGTAAAACATGAGAGACATAATCAGTTCGTAAATTGAGAAAGCAGTAACGTTAATAATTATTTTTGTTATTACAAAGTAGTCCAAACGGACAAACGGGTCTCACATTCTCCAGGATCTCTTGGGATTACCTGAAGAGTTTGTCCTTTAGCTGGAGGTTCAAACAGGAGTGATGCAAGTTCGAGGAGCAGTTGGAGAGCTAGATGAGAAGAGACCAAAGGAAGAGGGTGGAAAGTAAAAGGCGGAAAGAAAAAGGTACAAAGCAACACAGCACAGGATCCTAATAAGGGACACTACACAGAACTCCTGGGTACTGTCTGCAGTAGACCTTACAAGATCTACACTATGTGTTAACCCCTAGAGATCAAGGTAACTGGAATAACCGGCCTATAATTGCTGTAAAACAAAACCCTTACATACTTGAGGATAAAATAATGACTAATATCATTCTTACATCAAATGCTATTACAATGACAGGTGTGAGTAATACTTCAAATATATATATATATATATATATATATATATATATATATATATATATATATATATATATATATATATATATATATATATATTTATATATATATAAAGATAAAATCCACAAAGGAAACGGAAACACTGGAGTGCTGTGAGTCCTTTCGACGCTTACGTCCTTTACTTAGCGGTCTGCTAAGTAAAGGACGTAATCGTCGAAAGGCCTCGCAGCACTTTGATGCTTACGTCCTTTACTTAGCAGTCTGCTAAGTAAAGGACGTAAGCGTCGAGGGGCCTCGCAGCACTCCACTGTTTCCGTTTCCTTTGTGGATTTTATCTTTATATATATATATTCATCACGTTCCATATTTTCGTGATTTAGTTATATATATATATATATATATATATATATATATGTGTGTGTGTGTGTGTGTGTGTGTGTGTGTTTTATCTGTGTCTGTGTGCACACTAGCGCGTCTATCTGCCTGGATGCAAATCTTGTTTATGGACTTTTAAATGATTATGCTTATGTATATATACTCGTATATCACAGTACTCATTGCAGAACGATTTTAAGACAGATATATTAGTAAAAATTCTTGGAAATCAATTCTCGTTTATGTAACTAACAAGGAGTTCTTGGTAGAATGGAAGGTGACAACGTCATAGAAACATGTGATAAATAACTCCACTGCTCGCAAATTCACTAAAGCGTAGTAATACTGATCATAGAAATGACTATATTTACAAAAAAGGGAAGAAAAAGGGCATGCACTATACAGAACCGTATTCGTTATATACAAAAATGACATTATCGTTACAGCTCGTCAATTTTTCTTCTCCCTTTCTTCCCTTATCTCCCGATCTCCCTACTCCCACTCCCTCCCCTCCCTCCCTCCCTTATCCCTCCCCCCCGCTGTGCGTATCGTATCAAGGTTTCGTGTCGGCGAGTCAACACGAAAGAAATGATAAGGGCTTGTCTTATACATAGGAAGAGTCTACTGACGTCCCTCACTGAAGAATGATCACATGTGGACACCTCGAACTTGGTCAAGCTCAGTGTTTTTGAAGTTCATTCTTGTAGTTTATTAACTTCTTTCATCATTAGCTCCTTTCATTCTTCTTTTTCAGTTTTGTCATCGTCAAATAAATCGTTTTAAGGGAAACTTCAAAGTGCTGTCATGCACCAATTGATATTATTTTACATAAGCTTATTCCTATGGACGAGTCTCGTTTTAATGGGTTCTGTAAGAACGATTTCAAGAAACTTTTAGATCCAGCGGTGGGGGACACCGTTTTTGTTTTTAATGTTTATTCTTGCTCACAAATTGATGGTATGGCTATGGGCTCTTCACTTGGACCCATCTTCGCCGGTATCTTCATGGGCTCGCTGGAAGAGCACATGCTTGATACTTGTCCCCTTAGTTACCATCCACTATTTTATAAGCGGTATGTGATCGACACATTTGCACTTTTTAGAAGCCAGTTTCACACCGAGAAGTTTTTAGCTTTCATTAATTCATTTCAACCTAATATTAAATTCACGATTGAACACGGACTAACAACCAGTTGCATTTTTTAGATATTTTAATAACGATCGTCTCACGGCTTCGCTACTTCTGTTTTTAGAAAAAAGACATTCGCTGGTCTTGGTACAAATTTTTGTAGTTTTTGTTTTCTTGGTTTTAAGATTAATTCTGTATTAGCCATGCTTCACCGAGCCTTTGCTTTATCCTCTAGTTGGCAATCTTTCCACAATGAAATCACGTTCCTGCAAAAATATTTTACCAGCATCTGCTTTCCCACCCACTTATTCTTTAAACACTTCTCCAAATTTTTAAATAATATTTTTGTTACACGTCATCCTACTCCTCACGTTCCCAAACTACCTTTCCATTCCAGTCTTCCTTTTATTCATGACGCAGTCTTTTATAAAGAATTCCAATCACTAATATCCCGTCATCTCCATGCTGTGAAAATCAACATTATAGCCACAAACCTACTGAATATCGGTAGCCTTTTCAGCTTCAAAGACCGTTTCGATCCTTTGATGACCTCTTGTGTTATTTATAAGTTTATTTGTCCTCGATGTAATCGAGGAACCTATATTGGATCGACACATAGCTTATTTAAAAGTCCGAATCGACAGCCATAGAGCTGTCAGCTATAGAACTGGCACTAAACTTTCAAATCCCGAATATTCCAACATAAGGGATATGCCGATAAATGCAAATATTCTATTCACTACAGAGACTTTAAGGTTTTGGGCAGAGCCTCTAACCATAAACTTTTAACAGTTAATGAATCATTGTTTATTAAAACACTGGTCCCCTCACTAAACACCCATGCCACGTCTGCACCTCTTTATCTCTCGTGAACTATTTATGTTTCTGGTCAGTCCTTCCTCTGCCTCCACACTCAACGGCTGGTCCTTATTCATATTTTTGGCTGTGTTTGTTTTAATGTAGATTATATTGTGTATTTTAATATTTGTCACTTAATTTTATTGTACTAATTAGGTATTATTAATTGTAGCTTGAAAATGATGCCTGCTTATTGTCTTCGAAACGTTGCGATTGAATAAATATGACTTTCTTGACCTACTGGTGTGCTTCTCCTGCCTTCATTGTATTGCTGGGTTTCGAGAAACCTCCGTCTGTTGAATATATATATATATATATATATATATATATATATATATATATATATATATATATATATATATATATATTACATACATACACACACCTATTATATATATATATATATAAATTATATGTATATATATAATATATATATATATATATATATATATATATATATACAGATATATATATATATATATATATATATATATGTATATATATATATATATATATATATATATATATATATATATATATATATATATATATATATATATGCACACACACACACATATATATATATATATTCATTTATTTGTATATAAATGAACCCGAGTAGCAGACGAAACCTGAATCCTACTTTAATTCCATCTGGTAAACTCGTGTTGCTGACTATATTTGTCTGGGGGATGATGTTTTCAGTTGTTTTGGGCGACATCAGACATTAATGGATTAGTAGCATAGATTGGTTGAAAGGTTAGACTAATGGTATCTGCATGACATAATTTTTTTTATATATATGAAATAACCGAAGCATTTTTTAGGTATATTTTTATACTGGAAACTGCAATATAAAATCTAATATATAAAATATGAGCAATAATATAACTTCCTGCAAATGAAAAGGAAAGGGAATATAAATATACATTAGTCGATTAAGGAACTGGTATGACAAAGCTAGACGTGAATTTGTACAGCCTCATCCACTAATACAAAGCTCATATTCGCCGTTCAAGTTCACATTACTTTATCCGTCCACGATCACAAAGCTCCCTTTCACTCATCCACAATCTCGCACCTGCAATTTTTCCCTCCACATTATGATTATTATTTCAGTAGATGAAACCTGTTCACATGGAACAAGCACACAGAGGCCATTGACTTGAGATTCAGGCTTCCAAAAAACGTTCGTTTCAACCTCCCACAGCAGATCCCACTGTAGCAGTAACTGATCATGATTCAGAGCAAGTGATTTTTTCATTGCCCTTGGGGAGACGCGAACCCGCAACATCTGAGTGGCATACGACACTAACCACTATACCAGCGGACCAGTATAACACAACTTTTCCATTCAAAATGGCAAAAATCCCTATTCCGTTATCCACTAAGACACACACACACCTCATTCACACATCCACAGTTACATAATTATTATCAATCAGTCCACAGTTACATAGCTCCAAATCTTTCATCCACTAACAGTTCCCAGTCATTCATCCACTAACACAGCTTTCATTCATCCATCCACTAAAAAACAGCACTTTCCACCCATCCATCAGCACATTTAAATATCCATATTAACTAACTCAAACTCTCTACTCATTCTTCTACTTACATATAGTTATCACTCACCTATTCACCACCACAGCTTCCATTTACCCTTTGGTTACTCATATGCGATCTTCTAAATTTTTTGTACAAATATCCATCGTCAAATCTGGTGTCATTCTCGTACTAAGAGTTTGTAAAAAGTTCTTGAAATTTACATAAAATATCAGTTTCTGTCCTATCTGTTTAAATTTCCAAGGAAAAAAAACAATTCAACATTCTCAACAGTCATTCAACTAATGGAGTCAGACCATACACTGTGGAAATAGCAGAAAGATTGTGGGTGGAAGTGTGGGGAAGGGACAAGGAAGGTGGGGTTACCAGGGTAAGAGTGGGAGAAGCAACACGGGGCGTTTGCGCCGAGTGCCAGCTATATAAGAACTGGACAACGGATGTTCGGAGTCCCACTCGACCTTACCAACCAGCCTTCGTTGCTTCAAGCACATACCACCTGACCCACTCGTATTCCTACACCTCACCAAAGTAAGACCAGGTGTTCAAACTTGTTTTATAAGTAAAGCTAAGCATTCCAGTTTCCTTTCTGTACAAGAGCCAGAATTAGAGTTTCCTTTTGAAGACCCAGAATTTAAGTTTTACTCTTATGGTCTTATCTACGCTCAAGGAACCATAGGGAAAGTAAACTGTCCTCAGTTTATGGCTTTGGTCTACTGTGCAAGTTTCAATCCCACATTTTAAGAATGTGCTTCTTTCATCATATATCAAGCTAAATATTTATGTCAGGGCATTTCTTTTAGTAGTTAAGAAAAATGAAGTAATTCTTTATCCCGTACAAGTAATTTGAAATTAATACACTGACAAAATTATGATGAAATATGATCTTCAGTGGTTAGTTATTAAAGATAAATTATTTATATTGTTACCACTAAAATATTATCTTGTATAGATTTTCAAAACTCTCTCTCTCTCTCTCTCTCTCTCTCTCTCTCTCTCTCTCTCATTTTTGGCATATATTTTACAAAAAGTTTGATATCCCTGCCTCTTAAGGCTTTTTGAAAAACATCTATTTACAGTCTCTCTGTAACTCACTCCACTTCAGACATTACTTTTATATCCCAGAATAAATAGATATCAGATAACGCAATTGCATCATTAAATTGTTATTTGCCAGTTTTAGCATTTTTCTTTCATTTTAAATGACAAGTACGTTTATGTAAAAATAGTGTACTGTAGCCTACTTAGGGAAGCAACAGTCAAAAAACATTTGCATAAAGGTTTATATGAGAAGTTTATATAGATTATTTCCTTATATATTACCTAATAAATTACGTATTCCCTTATTTCTTAATATATTTTGTATAAAATTCATTATTTAGTTAACTGAGGTACACACTTAGTTATTTCTCTGACAACTATTCCGTTGTTGTATATTTTTTTTCATACTTAAAGCACCATTTAGCTGTCGAGGTTCGTATTCAATGCAACGTTCTACATTCGTCTATCGTTTTTATTACTCCATTTTCTCAACTAGAAACTCCTTTGGGAAAGCAAACGTAAAATCCAGCATGTCACTAATTTTTCAATGATATATATAGGTAAATTAACTTCAATCATATTAATACAGTATGTATTAAAGGCTGATGTTTATTCTGTAAACTATTCCATAGGTCATAATCTCTCGTTTTCAAATAAAACATCGGTAACTCAGAATACAGTATCTATTTAAACAACCCATTTAACTCTCTCTCTCTCTCTCTAAATGATCGGAAGTGCTCCAGTGCTTGGTTTAACAGCCTAAGTTCCATAAGCAAACAGTCAACCAATCTCTCTCGCTCTCTCTCTCTAAATGATCGCAAGTGCTCCAGTGCTTGGTTTAACAGCCTAAATTCCATAAGCAACCAGTCAACCAATCTCTCTCTCTCTCTCTCTCTCTCTCTCTCTCTCTCTCTCTCTCTCTCTCATCTTCTAACATATTTATTCCTTGTTTACAGATGAACCACTCCCTCATCCAACTCCTCGCAGTCGTTGCTGCCATCCTGTCCCTCACAGCTGCCCAAGGCTTCTATGCACAGAGATACGGAAAGAGAGATCAGAAACAAGTTGCAGGTGAGATTTTATGCGTAAATACCTATTCACAAAGGTTAAACCACAAAAATCGTTTAGTATCTTGGGAATAACTTACACCAGAGGGAAATATACCCGACATGCGTTCTGTCACCGCCAGAAATCGAATCTGGGCCTTTCGCTTAGAAACAATGAAAGCCAGTAGACTTTAAAAGTTAGCTGTCTTTCGTTGTAAACCAAAATCTCGGGTTCGAATATGCCTGGAAGAATTGATTTGATTTGATTTTCTTGAACACTTGCAAAATGATAGAGTCCAAACGAATTTAGTAAAATCCCATAACATTCAGTCCTCCAATCCTGTACTCGAAATATGTATCTGACGTGAATGCCAAATGAAGGTGATGGAGGAATCAATTAATTAATTTCCTTTACACTTTTGCATCAAGATCACAAATAGGCCTCTCATTATTATTGCTTTTTCTTTGCTCTACACCTAGTGCGATCAGGCTTCTATACCAACCGATATGGCCGCTCCTCCCCACCTGAAACCGACTTGCCAGAAGTCAAGATCCGTTCCTCAAGGTTCGTCGGTGGTTCCCGCTATGGCAAGAGGTCTGAAACTGCTCCTGTAGTCCCTGAAATCGCTTCCATTGTTTCTGCAGCTACTGCCGAAGGTGAGATAGATCACAGTTGCCTTCAAGGGAGGGGCATTACCAGCTGATTGGAATCAGAAGTAAATTTAAATGGTGGAAAGAAAGGATATTCTATAGAATATATCTATGTCCAAGACCATAGGATGACAACACTAGTCGAAAGAAGCTCGTGTTGAAGTTTCTTAGTACAACTGGCACTGAATACAAAAAATTACTTTTTCGAGTGTTTCACAAAAGTGTAAGTTTTTGGATAATTTGCATGCCCCTGAATTGAAAATATCGTTAACAGTAAAGTCCCAGCAGCGTGCAAGAATTAAACAAGCCTAAACAAAACACTAACAGGCTATAACAAGCATAATGGACATTTATGCTTCAAATGATATCTTCGTTTTGCTGATCACTTCCTTGCCATGTTCTCTTCCATGAACCGGGATTGGCTGGCATTACTGCAAATGTATGATATCACTGTATGACTTACTTTATCCCTTTATCTCTTTTAGACGATTCAGAAGTCCCTGCTTCTCTCCTCGTTGGTGAATCAACCGTCTGTCTCCTTGTTGATGTTCCCGACATCTACAAATGTTTTAAGTAAGTGATATCTGTCAGAGATTATTGTTCTTCATATAAGTATCTTATAGGATAGTAGTTCTTGCTTTCATGCTTGTTAGTTTGAGGATATAATTCAACAGTTTTGCTAAACATTGAAATTATGATGAACAATCCCATCATCTTTAAATAGCTATGATTATTTCTAATAATCCCACAGGAGAATCTTCAATGAAGCTACGAGTAACTAAAACTCCTCCACACTCAATGCTGGTCGTGTAGCTGCGTCAAACTACAACTGTGCATGTGCTGAACCAACCCTATGATTCTAAAGAGAAAATTCCTCGTTGAATTTTCTAAATAAGGATTACCAACCAATCTATCCTGTCTTGTCAAACTGTCATCTATATTACCAATGCTAAAATTGGCGTAAAAACGATGCCGTAGTCAAGGTTCCAAACCCGAATGTCTACTAAGTACCACTCGTCCAGGTCCTGCTCTTGTCTAACTACCTCACTGACTTAAGAATCAAAGTTAAATTCATCAAATCATATGCAGTTTAATTTTAACAGTTAAAATTAAAAGAAAAATCCTTGGTTTATCACGGGGGTTAAAATACTTATGATATTTTCTTTTTAATTGCCCATTCATTTTTTTCACCATTTTGGGTTATAAATAATTTTTGAAAAATTTGGTTGAACCATGAGTTTCAGCTGAAGTTGAAATAGATACTTTAGATTACGCACCCCCTTCCCCCTCCACACACCCCCCCTCTTTCTCTCTCTCTCTGAGAGATGTTTGTGCTTATATGTGCATAGCTTGCTTGCTTGCTCATATTGTGGTGTTGATTTCTTTGTTGATAGTGTCTTGCCTGTCTATCAGTCTGTTTCCTTTTCCTTAATAACACTTCCTAGAATGATAAACATATGGAAATTATTACATAATACATAATTTGATGATTGTTTGCCAATACGTTCCTTATAATTTAAGTTCATCGTAAAATTGTGTTCTTGATTGTCTAATTTCTTCGTTATAAATCGTCCCCTAGTTGCGATAATCCGAAATCGCCACACAGAGCATAAAGCCAAATTTATGCAATTACTGCTGATTCCATTCATCCATATTGCATCACTCACCTAGAAATATTGCCATTCATTCACAAATAGAGGTGGACGTGCGTATAAATGGTTCACATCTCTACTTCAGATTTTTTTTGAAAACTCTTTTACAATTTGTCCGCATAGCAACTATTGAATAAAGTAACGTTGCATGAAATTGGTGAATGCTATCTTAAACTGAGTGGCAATGAAAGTTATGCAACCGAGGACAGAGATAGCGGTTGGTAATTTTTCTTTCAATGGAATATCTACAACGACGAAGACCCGACCATTTTTATTTTAACGTTGACCTTATATAACACAAGTTGATAGTTATCAATGTGTGATTTTTATCATCCATTTTATCAGTGAAGGCTGGGTAATAATACACTTGTATATTTCACATTGTATATCCGGATAGGTGGTTGAGGCACACACACAATGTATGAACTTCAATAATAAAAAAAAAAAAATTATTGAAATATTTGTATTATTATTCCAAACTTGGTGGTAAGATTTTTTCTTATGATGATAAATTTGCTTCTGCAAATGTCGTTTTGATGGATTTAAAAGTAGGATGTACAAGGCTCCTCTAAACATAAAAAAAAAATATATTTACACCTGGAAGTATGAACTGTTAACATGATATGAAAACATGACCTTATGACACAGCTTATGACTTTATAAGATTTTTCCCCCATATGGGGTGGTGCCGTCAGTGCACCTCATGCGGTGCACTGCAGGCATTACTTAAGGTTCTTTGCAGCATGCCTTCGACCCTAGCTGCAACCCCTTTCGTCCCTTTTACTGTACTTCCTTTCATATTATCTTTCTTCCATCTTACTTTCCAACCTCTCCTAACAATTGATTCATAGTGCAACTGTGAGGTTGTCCTCCTGTTACACCTTTCAAAACTTTTACTGTCAGTTTCCGTTTCAGCCCTGAAAGACCTCATAGGCCCCGATGCTTAGCCTTTGCCCTAGATTCTATATTCAATTCTATAAGATGGTTCATATATAAATTAACCAAACCAAATTTACACCATGATCCTAAAATAATCATTTGCAAATCGTCACATCACCACCTCACAACGGGAACATATGATCTTAAACCTTTCACCATGTATCATAACTGATGTAACTTGAGAAGAAATTTATGATAAGGAAACTCCTCTGTGGTGGAGGTAACCCGTTCCACGACCTCCTCAGGCTGATTTTACCATTGGTAAAATGTTTGTTTCGATATTAGTTTTCCACTATTATTTGTAAATTTTTAAATATTGAATTACATGCGTTAATGCTAGGTCCTCTCTGGTCCTTTGTGGCTCTCTGGGTATATCAGTGGAATAGATTTTTTTTTTTTTTTTATATCATGACATAACTTTTCCTTTCAAGCATCTGACCCTAGGACAAGTGTAATAACATCTTGGAAGAAACAGGAGTTCAGCTAAACGAAACTATTTTTAATATTTCCTCTGTCTATGAATTCTATGCACACGCAGTAAAAGGATACTTTTGATGTAGCATTTCATAAATACTTGCGTACACGTTAAAAATATAGATGCTATCGTATTTTCCGAGAAGAACTCATCCCTCTAAGCAAGTGGATGACTAGTATGTACACGAACACTCCAGAATAAAAGATGTGTCGTGAGTGAACACCTGCGTGACAAGGTTCTTGCCTATTTCCCCTAAAGGCGAAGGTTATCGTAAGAAGGATCTCCGCTAAACGTCTGTTCGGTCGATATGGTGGTGGTAGTTGCCAGAATTACACTAGAATATAGTGAAGCAAATAGAGGACACGACACACTTTCGCTTGAAGTTGTACAAAAATAAATTTCAATTGTTGTTAACTAAGTATTCTACCGTGTTTGGAAAATCAAATACGTGAAATTTTTTCCTTCGTCATCATATTCCTTTATCATATCTATTGCCTGGGTCCTTGTATAACGATGGAGTTATATACTCTTAGGCCGTATGGCCTTACTTTTCCTTCAGCTTCATTTCTGAAGAGAATTAGAAAAAAACGACACAGAGTAAAACAACTGCGTATACTCGACGAATACAGCTTTACTTAACCCCCAAGCTGCCATGGAATTTGTGTATAAACTCCATTTCAGATATACCTTAGCTTTAACTCATTAATAGCTTCGTATTGCATGCTTGAGGCGTCAGTCTGTGTTTACATACAGATTTAGTATTTGAATAATAAAATATCTATGAGCTCATTCCTTACCAAAGGATGCTAGTATAGAAAAGGGCACTTCTTAGATATGACCATATTTATTCAAAAGTTGTCAGGAGAGCCTCGTCTAATGGAGTTCAATCAAAGCTTTATTTGACGTCTCAATATCAAAAACAATGACGATGAACGATGATCATGGCGGCAATGAAAACGATGATTAATATAGATGAGGGTGATGGCAGAAACACATCTTATTCATACACACGTAAAAGAAACATTTTGCTGATATGAAAGATATTGGTAAAACATTGGTAAAACAAGAGAGACATAATCAGTTAGTAAATTGAGAGAGTAGTAATGTTAATTATTATTTTTGTTATTACAAGGTAGCTCAAATAGACAAACGAGTCTCACATTCTCCAAGATCTCTTAGGGATTACCTGAAGGGTTTGTCCTTTAGCTGGAGGTTCAAACTGGAGTGATGCAAGTTCGAGGAGCAGTTGGAGAGCTAGATGAGAAGAGACCAAAGGAAGAGGGTGGAAAGTAAAAGGCGGAAAGAAAAAGGTACAAAGCAACACAGCACAGGATCCTAATAAGGGACACTACACAGAACTCTTGGGTACTGTCTGCAGTAGACCTTACAAGATTTACACTATGTGTTAACCCCTAGAGACCAAGGTAACTGGAATAACTGGCCTATAATTGCTGTAAAACAAAACCCTTACATACTTGAGGATAAAATAATGACTAACATCATTCTTTCATCAGATGCTATTACAATGACAGGTGTGAGTAATACTTCAAATATATATATATATATATATATATATATATATATATATATATATATATATATATATATATAAAGATAAAATCCACGAAGGAAATGGAAACACTGGAGTGCTGCGAGGCCTTTCGTCGATTACGTTCTTTACTTAGCAGTCTGCTAAGTAAAGGACGTAATCGACGAAAGGCCTCGCAGCACTCCACTTTTTCCGTTTCTTCGCGGATTTTATCTTTATTTATATATATTCATCACGTTCCATATTTTAGTGATTTAGTTATGCATATATATATATACTGTATGTATATATATATATATATATATATATATATATATATATATATATATATATATATATATATATATATATATATACTGTATGTATATATATTTATATATATATATATATATATATATATATATATATATATATATATATATATATATATATATATATATATATATATATATATATGTGTGTGTGTGTGTGTGTGTGTGTGTGTGTGTGTGTGTGTGATATCTGCCTGTGTGCACACTAGCGCATCTATCTGCCTGGATGCAAATCTTATTTATGGACTTTTAAATGATTATGCTTATGTATATATATATCACAGTACTCAATGCAAAACGATTTTAAGACAGATATATTAGTAAAAATTCTTGGAAATTAATTCTCGTTTATGTAACTAAGAAGGAGTTCTTGGCAGATTGAAAAACGACAATGTCATAGAAACATGTGATAAATAACTCCACTTCTCGCAAATTCACTAAAGCGCAGTAATACTGATGACAGAAATGACTATGTTTACAAAAAAAGAAAGAAAAAGGTCATGCACTATACAAAACCGTATTCGTTATATACAAAAATGACATCATCGTTACAGCTCGTCAATTTTTCTTCTCCCTTTCTTCCCTTATCTCCCTAACTCCCTACTCCCACTCCCTCCCCTCCCTCCCTTATCCCTCCTCCCCGCTCTGCGTATCGTATCAGGGTTTCGTGTCGGCGAGTCAACACGAAAGAAATGATAAGGGCTTCTCTTATACATAGGAAGAGTCTACTGACGTCCCTCACTGAAGAATGATCGCATGTGGACACCTCGAACTTGGTCAAGCTCAGTGTTTTTGAAGTTCATTCTTGTAGTTTATTAACTTCTTTCATCATTAGCTCCTTTCAGTCTTCTTTTTCAGTTTTGTCACCGTCAAATAAATCGTTTTAAGGGAAACTTCAAAGTGCTGTCATGCACCAATTGATATTATTTTACATAACCTTTTTTCTATAGATGAGTCTCGTTTTAATGCGTTCTGTAAGAACAATTTCAAGAAACTTTTAGATCTAGCAGTGGGGGACACCGTTTTTGTTTTTGATGTTTATTCTTGCTCACAAATTGATGGTATGGCTATGGGCTCTCCACTTGGACCCATCTTCGCCGGTATCTTCATGTGCTCTCTGGAGGAGCACATGCTTGATACTTGTCCCCTTAGTTACCATCCACTATTTTATAAGCGGTATGTGGACGACACATTTGCACTTTTTAGAAGTCAGTTTGACGCCGAGAAGTTTTTAGCTCTCATTAATTCATTTCATCCTAATATTAAATTCACGACTAACAACCAGTTAAATTTTTTGGTTATTTTAATAACACGATCCTCTCACGGCTTCGCTACTTCTGTTTTAAGAAAAAAGACATTCACTGGTCTTGGTACAAATCTTTGTAGTTTTTGTTCTCTTGATTTTAAGATTAATTCCGTATTAGCCATGCTTCACCGAGCCTTTGTTTTGTCCTCTAGTTGGCAAGCTTTCCACAATGAAATCACGTTCCTGCAAAAATACTTTACCAGCAACTGCTTTCCCACCCACTTATTCTTTAAACACGTCTCCAAATTTTTAAATAATATTTTTGTTCCATGTCATCCTACTCCTCACGATCCCAAACTACCTTTCCATTCCAGTCTTCCTTTTATTCATGACGCAATCTTTTATAAAGAATTCCAATCACTAATATCCCGTCATCTCCATGCTGTGAAAATCAACATTATAGCCACAAACCTACTGAATATCGGTAGCCTTTTCAGCTTCAAAGACCGTTTCGATCCTTTGATGACCTCTTGTGTTATTTATAAGTTTACTTGTCCTCGACGTAATCGAGGGACCTATATTGGATCGACACATAGCTTATTTAAAAGTCCGAATCGACAGCCATAGAGCTGTCAGCTATAGAACTGGCACTAAACTTTCAAATCCCGAATATTCCAACATAAGGGATCATGCCGATAAATGCAAATATTCTATTCACTACAAAGACTTTAAGGTTTTGGGCAGAGCCTCTAACCATAAACTTTTAACAGTTCATGAATCATTGTTTATTAAAACACTGGTCCCCTCACTGAACACCCATGCAACGTCTGCACCTCTTTATCTCTCGTGAACTGTTTATGTTTCTGGTCAGTCCTTCCTCTGCCTCCACACTCAACGCTTGGTCCTTATTCATATTTTTGACTGTGTTTGTTTTAATGTAGATTATATTGTGTATTTTAATATTTGTCACTTAATTTTATTGTACTAATTAGGTATTATTAATTGTAGCTTGAAAATCATGCTTGCTTACTGACTTCGAAACGTTGCGATTGAATAAATATGACTTTCTTGACCTTCTGGTGTGCTTCTCCTGCCTTCATTGTATTGCTGGGTTTCGAGAAACCTCCGCCTGTTTAATATATATATATATATATATATATATATATATATATATATATATATATATATATATATATATATATATATATATATATATATATATACATATAATATATATGCACACACACACACACACACACACATATATATATATATATATATATATATATATATATATATATATATATATATATATGTGTGTGTGTGTGTGTGTGTGTATATATATATATGTATAAATATATATATACACAGTATATATATATATATATATATATATATATATATATATATATATATATATATATATATTCATTTATTTGTATATAAATGAACCTGAGTAGCAGATGAAACCTGAATCCTACTTTAATTCCATCTGGTAAACTCGTGTTGCTGACAATATTTGTCTGGGGATGATGTTTTCAGTTGTTTTGGGCGACATCAGACATTAATGAATTAGTAGCATAGATTGGTTGAAAGGTTAGACTAATGGTATCTGCATGACAATTTTTTTTTATATATTTGAAATAACCGAAGCATTTTTTATGAATATTCTTACACTGGAAACTGCAATATAAAATCTACTATATAAAATCTGAGCAATAATATAACTTCCTGCAAATGAAAAGGAAAGGGAATATAAATATACATTAGTCGATTAAGGAACTGGTATGACAAAGCTAGACGTGAATTTGTACAGCCTCATCCACTGATACAAAGCTCTTATTCCCTGTTCAAGTTCACATTACTTTATCCGTCCATGATCACAAAGCTCCCTTTCACTCATCCACGGTCCCACACCTGCAGTTTTTCCCCCTACATTATGATTATTATTTCAGTAGATGAAACCTGTTCACATTGAACAAGCACACAGAGGCCATTAACTTGAGATTCAAGCTTTCAAAGAATGTTGGTTTCAACCTCCCACAGCAGACCCCACACTGCAGCAGTAACAAATCATGATACAGAGCAAGTGGTTTTTCATTGCCCTTGGGGAGACGCGAACCAGCAACATCTGAGTGGCAATCCACAACACCAACCACTATACCAGCGGACCAGTATAACACAACTTTTCCATTCACAGTGGCATAAATGCCTATTCCGTTATCCACTAACACACACACACCTCATTCACCTCATTCACACATCCACAGTTACTAGTTATCATCAACCAGTCCACAGTTACATAGCTCCAAATCTTTCATCCACTAACAGTTCCCAGTCATTCATCCACTAACACAGCTTTCCTTCATCCATCCACTAAAAAACAGCACTTTCTACCCATCCATCAGCACATTTGAATATCCATATTCATTAACTCAAACTTCCTACTCATTCTCCTACTTACATATAGCTATCACTCACCTATCCACCACCACAGCTTCCATTTACCTTTCAGTTACTCATATACGATCTTCTAAATTTTTTGTTCGAATATCCATTGTCAAATCTGGTGTCATTCTCATACTAAGAGTTTGTAAAAAGTTCTTGAAATTTACAAAAAATATCAGTTTCTGTGCTATCTGTTTAAATTTCCAAGGAAAAAAACAATTCAACATTCTCAACAGTCATCCAACCAATGGAGTTAGACCAAACACTGTGGAAATAGCAGAAGGATTGTGGGTGGAAGTGTGGGGAAGGGACAAGGAAGGTGGGGTTACCAGGGTAAGAGTGGGAGAAGCAACACGGGGGCGTTTGCGCCGAGTGCCAGCTATATAAGAACTGGACGACGGATGTTCGGAGTCCCACTCGACCTTACCAACCAGCCTTCGTTGCTTCAAGCACATACCACCTGACCCACTCGTATTCCTACACCTCAGCAAAGTAAGACCTGGTGTTCAAACTTGCTTTCTAAGTAAAGATAAGTATTCTAGTTTCCTTTCTGTACAAGGGCCAGAATTCGAATGTCCTTTTGAAGACCCAGAATTTAAGTTTTACTTTTATGATCTTGTCTACGCTCAAGGAACCAGAGGGAAAATAAACTGTCTTCAGTTTATGGGTTTGGTCTATTATACAAGTTTCAATCCCACATTTTAAGAATGTGGTTCTTTCACCATATATCAAACCAAATATTTATGTCAGGGTATTTTTTTTAGTAGTTAAGAAAAATAAGGTAATTATTTATCCCGTTCAAGTAATTTCAAATTAATACACTAACAAAATTATGAAGAAATATGATCTCCAATTGTTAGTTATTAAACGTAAATTACTTATATTGTTACCATTAAAAGATCATCGTGTGTAAATTTTCAAAACTCTCTCTCTCTCTCTCTCTCTCTCTCTCTCTCTCTCTCTCTCTCTCTCTCTCTCTTATTTTTGGCATATATTTTACAAATAGTTTGATACCCCTGGATATTAAGGCTTTTTGAAAAACATATCTTTACACGATTTCCTCAGTCTCTCTGTAACTCACTCCACTTCGGACATTAGTTAGTTTTATACCCCAGAATAAATAGATATCAAG